>NW_027182465.1:932316-1243088 GCF_040938575.1 Ambystoma mexicanum | reverse complement strand
TGAGAACACATCTTTCTTTTCTTGAAAACTGTCCCACGCCCTTTTTGGTATTAGTTGTAAGGTTTGGCAATAGGTTTCTTAGTATAGGCCTTTTTATTTGACTCAACGCCACTAGGACTGCCTTATTTTTCTTTTGATGGTCGACGCTTGCGCCCATCTTAGATTTAGGTTTAGATTAGGCGTTTTTCCACCCATGAGTTCCTTACACTATGCCTCTGCCAACCATACTGCCTTTCAGTGGAACATCGGAAAGGACGAGTGCAAGGAAATGTGGACTCCTCTCCCTGTTCCCCTGTGAAGCATTACTGTCCAACCCGCATAGGTGAAGGGTATGTGAGAAACCTGAAGATACTCTCACAACCACTCCCCAGAGATCTTCTATTGAGGTGGCCAGGGAAGGTCCATCACTTTTGGATGCCGACCTTGGGGGCAGACAAGCGCGGGAGGATCACCTGGGTGGATGGTCCTTGGGGATAGAGTACCTGAGTACGAGACATGGTATCCGCCCTTCCTAACACTGACCTACCCTACTCTTCTTCAGCCTTTATGGGTTATGTAGAATCACAACCCATACCTCCCCATTCACCCCTACCTAGTGCTGAGAGGAAAAAGTGGGGACTGGGAGTAATGCACACTTCCTATATGAAACTCCACTCTAGTACTGGGACGAAGAAGAGGGGTATACAGGCATCCACTATTGAAGGATAGGCCTGTCCCAGTAACTGAGCTTGCTATGGTCAGGCAACACCAGCCAGCAAAACACACTGAGCCCCCTTAACAAGGCTCAGGCTTATAAAAGGTGGTACCCAAATCAGTATAGGGAGAGAGTGAGCTGCTTTGGAGGATTGAGACCAGGAGGTCGAGAGACTGGCAATTATCCCGGATGACCTGCAGGTCACGAAACAAATGAGTTGCATGGTGAGTGCAGGACCGGGAGCCTGTGAAATTGAAGGAAGAAAGCTGGAGCTGCCAAGCAACTGCAAAACAGAATGGCTGCAAGTAGCAGCCATTCCGAACGCTGGCGTGTGCAGAGAAATGCCGAACGAGGAAGCGAAGTAAGGCGCTCTGCATCCCGGATGTCAGGAAGTTGAGCGGGCACAGCAGGGACCGCCGCCATGGAGACATGAAGAGCCGTTGATGATCACAGGACACAGAGACACTGGATCGCTCCCAGGGAACCACAGGCAAGTAGTTGTTCACGGAAGTGAGTAAATGTGAGCAATATTGAAAATCGAACTGATCGGAAAGTACTGCTTGAATGCAATTATGCAATATTGAATACTAAACTGAACAGGAAGCACTGTTTGAAATGAAAATACACAATATTGAATGCCGAATGGAGTGGAAAGTTCTGTGTGAATTAAAACCATAGCATACGAAATAAAGAACAGAGACTGGAAAGTAAACTGAAGAGGAATGTCAGTCAGGGTGTAAGCAGACAGGGTGAAAGCAGCCCCATGAACAGAACCAAAGTAAATAGGTTGATAAACCAATGTGGAGAACACTTGTATATGGATGGAAAAAGCAAAATACTGATGTGCATGAGTGTTACAGCACTTAAAGAGAAAACAAATGTGGAAAGTCAACCAAGGGGGAATTTATGGCTGTGTGACCTGTGATTGGTGGACTGTGTGGTCTGACAACTGCGCCTAGACCAGGGAGCCCTAAAACATGACAAGCAAGAAACGTTGTGAAGGAATCACACAGCAGTGGAAATTGAATGTTAAAACAAGCTAGAAGGCAGGTCAAGTGGACCTATTATTTTTCTTATATTTCTGTGATGCAGACGTAGATTTTCTGGTACTTTCCTTTGATGGCAAATATGTGTTCCTGTACCACTCTCACTCTGCTCTTGCTATTCGCATTCCTCATCAAAATCGCATTGACTCCTCAGTAAGAGTCACGTACGCACCTCGATAGTGCGATAAAAACATATCCTGCCAAAATATGCCTGCTTTCTTACTTGCCTAACAATGTGTTTAATAACGTATGTGGGGTTGTTATCAGGAGTGAGTCGATGCCAAATTGCTACAATCTGAAAAGTAGCACTGCAACTTAGCGGGACTATTTAGAGGCACCAGAACCAGAAAATATGCAGAGTTAGATCAAACTAGCATCTATTTTGTCCATCTCCCTGGGAATTCCCCCACAACTACAATGCCAATCCTGCCACAATAAAGTACCATCATGGTCATCCAGTACATGCCCAGCAACACATCCCATGAGTGCTACAATAAGGAATGGCATGGATTAGATACTGAAAACATCATCCATGAAGCGTGTAATAAAAAAGGGGATGTCAGCGTGTAATAAAAAAGGGGACGTCAAATAAGAGAGTATCACTCAGTGTTTAGTATACTGTGCGAAGGAAGACTGATAGATCAAATAAACCTGGAGGAGGTTGGTGCTGATTTGGATATGAGAGAAGAGGTCAATATAACACCAAATGTGGCAGGTCTACTAGTCGGAACTGACCGTGGAGGTCCATCCACCTCTCAGAAGGAGCATTCATCAACAGATACCGAGAATGGAAAGGACCGGCCCCCACTTCATCAACCATTCATTCTGATAACACGTTGCCAAACTCAACCTTATCAGCTTTGATTTGCGTCCTGAACTCCTTGGTCAGTGTATTTGAACTATTTTTATTTATTGTTGTTTTCAGTTAATAATAAAACTTTTACAACAAAATACCTCCATAAAATATCAAGCTTTCTTAATATTTCAATAAAAATTCATACTTTCACATTCAACTATACAGTGTGTAAACTTCCATATTTCATTATACATTTGATATCATAAACTAGGAACAAACTAATATATCATGTTCATTTTTTTAACTCACTTTACAATTGAATTTGCTGACTAACTCCTACACAAACTACAAGCCTCAACATCGCAGAACTGTGACAAAGGCACATGTCCTCAATCCAATATTGTTACCCTAAGATCACTATGCATTCCCGATGGAATAAGAAGAGATAACGCTATCTGCCATACATTATAAAGAACAATAATAAACAATGCACTGAGGCAATAGCATCAAACCAATGGTAATATTGTCCATACAAAGAACGGTAAACAGCCTCCATTTTGGGACATGCAGTAAGGATGTGTTGTACAGTTTGAAAGTTTGACCCTATCTCACAAATTGTGCAGGTACGCTGATCAAGGGCCATTTTCCACCTTGCTCCATGGGTGGCTCTAACCGGCAATTGGTTAAGGCGCAATATTAAGCGAAACCTGCGTACTTTAGGGCATGGACATCTTATTAGATAACATTGAGGAGAGATATACTTATTGTCAATTCCTGCAAGATATTGGTAATTTTGTAATAAACTTAATTGGCTAAAGTTATCTTCCCAATCTTTTAGCTTAACTTTGTTTTTAAATAATTGTTTTATAATCTCATAATTCACACAAAAGGAGCATTTTAATGACCAGTTCAACTTAACATAATAAGAAAAACAGCTAGTAACATAGGATGAAACTGTTTTTTTACTGGATTCCAATGGATCAACAGCCTTGCCTATCAGAAAAAGCAGTTCGCTCTTAAGGTGACAAAGAGCTTTTAAAGGGAGAAGGGCGCAACGGTATTGTATCAATGCTCTAAGAGAATCCAAGCCGAATTCAGCTGTTATATAGTTAATTGGACATGATGGCGGTAAACACTGCACAGTCCACCAAAAGTATCCCTCTACCCTATCTAGCCATTGAAGACAACCCATAGTAAATGCTTCCAAGCCATAGGACACAACCGGTATAAACCATTGGGTATACAAGCTCATTATTCGTCTCAATGTGTAACCAGCGTAGTCCTTATCAAACTTTCTCACTAACATTGTTGTCTGTCTCATGTGCATGATCCTACTATCTATTAAGGAAATGTATCCTAATTTACTATCCATTTCGACTCCTAAATATTTATAGGAGTCAGTGGGCCTCATTACACGGAAGGCGGTGGTCCAGGGTGCTATTGGCACCCTGGACCATGCCGGTAAAATACCGGCACCGCCTTGGCGGAAAGGGGATTTACCGCCCCATTCCAAGGTTGGAGGGGCGGTAAATCCCCTTTCCGCCATTGCCCTTCCCCATTCCCATTTCTGCCCCATAGGGCTCTATGGGACTGGGAAAGGCGCTAATTACGGCACCGCAATTTTGCGGTGCCGTAATTAGCTCCGAGGTCCCTTAGCGGGTTGGTATTTAACGCCTGCAAAAAGCAGGCGTTAAAACTCCAACCCGCTAAGGGACGTCGTAGTACGGCGGTAAGGGTTAACGGTCACCGTTGCCATTAACGGTGACCGTTAACCCTTACCGCCGTCCGTGTAATGAGGCCCAGTGTATTCAATAGTACCCCAGCTGGTACACATAGTAGGTCGATTGATTTTTCTGGCAGAAACAGGCATGACCTTAGTTTTCTTTAAATTAACAGTCATTCCATATTCTTTAGAGAAACGTCCCAACTCTTCAAGAAGAGCCTTCATTTTGTGGATGGTACGATCCACAATAACGAGATTGTAAGCGTATAATAAAGCCGTGACGTTAGAAGATGCAAATCTGACAGGATTGAGGGCACATTTTTCCAGTCTTCGTATGAGCTCGGCAATATATAAATTAAATAAAAGTGCTGCCAAAAGGCAACCCTGTTTAACGCCTTTATTAATTACAATTGGGCGTGACAGGGAGCCTCTATTGTCCAAGCGTATCCAGGCACTGTTGTTCTGATGCAACTTGACTAGAATCTCGAGAAGCCATTCTGGGCATTTATGTTGGCGCAATACTTCCCAAAGTTTATTTCTATCAACATTATCGAAGGATCTACTGAACTCTACAAATGTTACATAGATCGAGGGGCTGTGATGTTGTTTAGCTCTATCAAAAATAGCATCTAATAATCTGATATTAACCAGTGTATTGGAACCTACACGAAAACCTGTTTAAAAGGGATGTAAAATGTTATTAGAATTAGACCAGTCTTCGAGGTGGTTCAAGACAATTGCTGCAAAGATCTTGCTTGTGGTATCTAATAATGAGAGTAATCGATACTTCTCAGGATTATTACGAGACCAGCTTTGACTACATATATACATATTTGAACTTTTGAAGACCGAAGTTAAAATGCATCCAGGTACCCTGCTTGAATTAACTAGGGAAGTCGGGCATGTGAATCCTCGGCAGTGGGCCTTAGTGGCTTGATTAACTCGTCAGTTTCTAATGCCTTGTGTAAAGGAAGAAAGTCAGACGCAATCAATGATATCTAAGGACATCAAGTCATATCTGATTATGTTGGAACAGGAATTCCAATCAATGAAATCAGAGGTACCAATCCTGGGGAGAGAGCTAAACGAAAGGAATAATCTGATTATGGATGTTCCGCTGGCCGCTACCCATCTGTCTCAGCAACACTAGAAGAATTCATAAGACTTGCCCAATCTGGTGACGCACTCTCAAATCCTCCTACGAAAGTGCCAAATTAAAAAGATGGTCCAGCAGCGACAATCATGGATCAAGAAACAGACCGTGAAATCAAACCAGCAAATCCATCCAGGAACCAGATTTCTAAAACTGCTTCCACATCAAGTGCTATTGCTCAGCAGTCATTGGACTTACGTAGTAGGGAGTCCTCAAACTCTGCTTCTACATCGAATACAGTAACGGCAAGTAACAAGAACCAAAAATAAAATAGTAAAAAGTAAAAAATGGGGAGAACCCCAAAAAAGGAAAGCAATCGCCAAAGAAAATATCAAATCTCAATCAAAGAAAACCAAGATCATAAAATAAACTAAGCAAAACAATTCCAAAAAAGGGCAATTTTTTTTAAGCGTTAAATAAAGCTTTGAATAGGTTCAGACCGGAGGTATTAAATCAGTCCACCTTTCAACAAGCAGACACAAATAAAGTAATGAAAGAAGCGGATGACCGCACTGGCAATGAGGATTCTACATTGAAAAATCGCTCAGGTCCACTCATTACCAAAATCAGCGTGGGCCTTCAAACCGACGATACAAAGCAGTGGAAAAGGCCCCACTACGCTGGGCCCTGATCTTCTTGAAGGGTAATGCGAGAATGGAATATGAGCAAAGCACTTCAACCAAAACAAGTCGGGGCCTTCTACTCAGCAGAGATGTGATGGTAATAAATTCAAAAGGACAACATAAAGGAGGGATTACAGAACCAGAGAAAGTCGATTTAAACCCCATAGGAGGCAAGTTTGTGCCAGAAATGAAGGCGACGTTGGTTGAGGAAAATTAGTCCACTAACATGAAGGAACACGGTCATTTTTCAATTCCGAGAATATGGCTACAGAGAACTGAGACCATTTAGGGTCAACCAAGTTTGAATTGGTGAAACATTCTGGTAATAACAAAACAAATACCAGACTGATTTTTACTATCCTCACATGACATCGAACATATATGTTTTCCATATGAACAAGTAACTTACATAGCAGAGGTGGTAATGAACTCACAGTTGGGGGCACAAGCAATGTTGAAGGCGTCAAGGGAATTCTTAGACCTAGGGTTGAAAGTATCCCCGTCCATTCCACCATTTAAACGAAAACAAAGGGCTGGAAAAACTTCCTCAAACATAATGTACACAGAGGGGTCGCTTGAAAAGGAAGTTCATGGGGTTTCCAAGGGAGAGAGAAGTGAGAGTTGGAATCAAGGGTGGGAAAGCAAAATGTGGGCACTGCTACCGGGAATCCTGACTGATGTATTTCAGAAACTAAATGCTGTAGAAGAGTTACTTTAGTGGCGGATAGCTTGCGACTTGTCAGTTGGAATATTCGGGTCTCCAGTTCATTTAAGGGGGACGGGATGAAGAAGTATATTTTCCAAGATCATGATTTAGTTTTATTACAAGAAACATGGTCGAGGGATCCCCTGAAATTGGACGGTTTTACCTTACTAAGTCAGCCTGCAACTAACCTGAATGGTGGACGGCCATCGGGTAGGTTAATAGTGGCAGTTTGCAATCCAAAGGTTGAGACAATTGAACAACTGCCCTCAAAAAGATTGGGAAGTTTGCCTGTCAGGATATGTCTTGTAGAAAATTCTATTTGCAAAACATTGGTACTAATTAATATATACTGGAGCCCGGCGCATTCTAATCTGATTTAGTTTTTGGAGGATTTGGCAGAGATACTGTTAATGATACATATTAGTTACCCGGGGGACAGTGGGCCTCATTACGAGTCTGGTGGTAGCCGTGCCGGTAAAACCAGCAGGCTGCCATGGACCCTTAGGGATTTACCGGCTCCGGACTTGCCAGAATTACCGGGGCATTACAGCCCTGGTGGTCTGGTAAATCCAGAGCCGGGAATTCTGTAAATCCCCATTCCCGCGGAGTTTGATAGGACTCCGCAGGAATGGGGACGTGGAAACACTGGCACCATGTTGTAATGGTGCCGGTGCTTCCACCTCTGTCTATGGGTGTGTGGCGTTACGCCCGCCAGGTCAGACCTGCCGGGTGTACCACCACACGGCCACAGAACTCATAGTTAGCGGTCTGGAAAACGGTACCGATACGGTTTTACCGGCACCGTTATATCTGGACCGGCAAACTTGTAATGAGGCCTAGTGTCTTGATGGTGGCTGATTTGAACTCCGATTGTCTGGGTTTAGGTTCTAGAGAAATGAAGAGCGGGGCATCTACTAGGAATGGTCAGCGATTTTTGGAGGAATGGAATTTATTTCTGGCAAATGGTTCTATAACTGGGACGTTCCTCCAGCTAAATCGTGGACTACATCATAATGTTGGAACTTCTGTTTAAGGAGTGTAGAGAGTTTAGAGCTGTTGACATAGATACCAGCGACCATTGGACATAGATAGCAGCGACCATATACTTCTAACAGCAGTTTTTTAATATTATATACCATAGCAGGACCTCCGAAACCTGTGTATATAGCACCGCTATGGGTTAATCAGGGCAGAAATCGTGTTGTGACTTTTAAATCCAAGGGTGAAATTCTTAATTCCAAGTTGGAAGATATGATGAGGAGTTCTAGCAATACATCGTTAGACCTGGTATCTGACCCGGGATCTTTTCTTGAGCTTCTATGGGAAGTAGATAAGAGTTCCAAACCAGGTGATTCATTCCCATAGTTATGATAAAGATGTAATCGATCGTAAAAGAGATCTACAAAGTAATATTCTTGAAATGAAAAATGTCACTACATAGAAGAGGTCCCTGTGTTACAAATATCGCAATTGGTTAAGGTCAATAAAGCTTGAGAGAAGTAACTTGGATGGCTTGTCTATGTTAAGAGCCGTCACAGAAAACAAACAGGGACCGACCCTCCCAGGTTCAATTTGGGTCCTTGCTTTCCTCTATCTCACTCTCTACTTGTGGTGTTCCCAGGGGGTTTAACCTCTCGGCCTGGATGTTCAACCAATACCTGGCACTTCTTGCCCACCGCATTGCCACTCTCTGCTACAACTTTCAGTGCTATGCGGATGACACAACGTTCATTTACAGGCTGCCTTCTGCCACGTCTTCTTCTCTCATCTCTGACTGCCTGTCTGCTATCCAGGAGTGGTGTGCCACCAACGATCTCTGCCTTAATGCCAGTAATACTGAGATTCTCTTCATCGACACACCTACACCCTCCTTTTCTGCCACTCTCTGGCCGCCCACCATTGGGCCACTTCCTGCTCCTACCTGTGAGGATAAGAACCTCTGGGTCATCTTCGACTCCACACTCTCCTTTTCTCCTTACATCTCTGAAATCTCTAAGAAGTCACACTTCCAACTGCACCTCCTCAGAGGTATTCTTCCTTTCTTCTCCTTCCCCCAGAAGCTCACTGTCTCCAGAGCTCTGGTGCTCTCTAGGCTGGACTACTGCAACAGCCTCTTTCTAAATCTACCTGCTTCTACTCTCCGCCCTCTGCAATTCATCCAGAACAGGACTGCAAGACTTGTCCTTGGCCTCAAGCCCAGGGATTGCATCTCTCCAGCACTGAAATCTCTCCATTGGCTCCCAGTGGCTGCAAGGATCAAGACAAGGCCTTCTGGGGCCTGGTGCCTCCATACCTCCAACTTTCTCTTCGTAAATACTTTCCTACTCTAGCTCTTCGCTCCTATGCCTCCAACTCCCTCAGGGTCAGTCGCTTCTTCAAGCAACGAGTTAGTGGTAGATTTCTTTCCTCAGCTGGGGCCTTCCTCTGGAACAGCCACCCTGCCTCTCTGAAACTTGAGGAGAAACATCTCCAGTTCCGGAAGCACCTCAAGACCTTCTTCTTTGCTTCTGCCTTCTCTTTCCCTCTCCCCTGCTGATGTCTTGGCCGAATCTGCACTGGCCACCTGGCTACCCTCTAATATCGGCCCAGGTTCCTTACCACCCAGTTGAACACCTGCACTGCCCTCCGGCAACCACTGCACTTGGGTCTGTATCTGTAACCCTACAGTCCCCTACCTGCACTTAGACACCTGTGACTGCACTTACCCTTTTACCGCCACCCGTTGGTGGCCGCACTTCTTGTAATCTGTTGTCCTCTTGTACTGCACTTCCCCTCTCTCCTTTCCCCTCACACTTTTCCCCACCCCTCGCCCCTGCACTTGCGCAATCTCAATGTCACTTGCCCTAGTAAGATCACTGTCTCTGTCCTCCCTTTGTCCCCCCTCTCTTGCCTTGTTGTGCCTTTAAACTCTTGTTTATAGGCCCGTTATAAATGCCATATCATATCATATATCAATTCTCATAACTTTTGGGACCTTATAAATGCACAGATCCGATATAAATCCGTGGTTCAGTCAAACTGTATCACTGAAATGACATGGACAAAATACTTCTCTGGGGTCTTTGAGGAATCAAATCCCATGAATTGTATAGTAATCCCTAACACAACATGGGATTTAAATATTGAAGCAGAGGTGATAGAAAAACTGATACGCAACTCTTCGCGCTCCAGAGTGGCAGGCCCCAATGACCTTACAAATGAAATATTATGGTCTTCGGTTGGCATTTGGACCTCAAATCTTCTACTCCTTTTTAACAACATCATAAAAACACGACAATGCCCCGTATCCTGGAGCACAGCAATAATAATCCTAACATATAAAAAAGGAGAGCGCAGGAACCCTTCGAATGATCGTCCAATTGCATTGAGGGACACTGAGAGAAAAGTGTTTGCACGTATTGTCCTGAAGGAACTAGAAAATTGGGCCACACGTTCTAATATTCTATCAAAATTCCAGACAGGATTCTGGAAGGGTTTGTCAACCTTTTGGAATGGTTTGGTCCTCAATGGGCCTCATTACGACTCAGGCGGTAAGGGTTTTACGGCGGCGTAAACAGCGCCGACCCTTACCGCCTGATTCCGAGGTCCCTTAGCGCCATGGAGGTTTTAACACCTGCTTTTAGCAGGTGTTAAAATCCATGGTGCTAAGGGACCTTGATGTTAATTACGCCACCGTAATTTACGGTGGCGTAATTAACGCCTTCCCCACTCCCATTATGCCCTATGGGGCAAAATGGGAATGGGGAAGGGAAAATGGGAAAATGGGGATTTACCGCCCCGCCAAGGTTGGAATGGGGCGGTAAATCCGCCAACCACCATGGCGTAAACATAGTTTACGCCATGGTGGTAAAGTCACGGCCCAGGCGGTAACTTACCGCCTGGGTCGTAATGAGGCCCAATATCCTAAATGTTAAACAAACTAACCAGCAGGGACTCTATGGGGTGTGGATAGACCTATCTAGGGCTTTCGACACCATCAATAGAGGCAAACTATGGTGCAAATTAAGTAATTGGGGTATCCCGGATGGTCTGCTGGCAATGTTGATCCACCTACATGAAAACACCAGGAAACAAGTGTGATTGGTCATGGAGGGCCATTTGTCCTGGCCAATCAGAACTAGTAAAGGTTTAAGACAGGGGTGTATTGCAGCTCCCTGTCTAGCATGTGCTGGTGATGTGGTCCGTTTGGATCGCAGCCCGATAGGCCTACAACATTTGATTACAGCTTTTGAAAATTATGCTAATTCAAATGACCTTGTTATAAATCCTAGTAAAACATCAGTCATGACATATAAACATACAACAATGAGGAGAACTGCATGTTGTAAATGGTGGCTGGCAGGTGAAAGGTTGCATGTGGTAAAGGAAGTAAAATATGTAGGCTTTATGATTCGATCAAGTCCCTCTATGACAGCATTGGGTGCAGATCTTGGAAAGAAGGTGACCCAGCTCATGTGTCAAATTAATAAAATCCTTTCGGTTTACCGTAGATTTACTTTACTGTCCTTCATAAAATTCTACAAAGGCAAAGATATCCCTGTCATAATATATGTCATTGATATTGAAATAATGGCCGATTAAATCAACTGGGTAAGAATTGAGGGCTGGTTATGGAAAAAGGTACTCAATCTAACACCTTCTTTATTAATGGCTCGGTTACGTTATGCGCTGGGTCTCCAATCTCTGGATCCCATGCTGGCTGGAGAAGGATCTCGTTATGTATATCAAACATTAATCCTCAAGACAACACTCTTTATGCTGACATTGGTGTTCTGATGACAAAAAACACCAATGTATTTTTGCGTGATCTGAAGGTTGAAGCTTCAGCCTTGCTGCGGAAATGCCAGTTATCATAAAAAGACCTTGTGGATAATCCAATGGAAGTAAAAATCCTCCTGTCCCTTAGTCTGGGGGCGGGGGGGCGAGTGTTAGGGAGAATTCTCATAAATGGCTGCTTTCCCTTACCTAATGAGTCCCTCAGCAGCTTTGCTGGATTTCTAGGATTTTGTTTTTCACCTGGTAAGAGTTAGGAAGGTCGGACCCTGCTTGCGTTTTATGGAGCGCACCTTTTATTTGTTGTTTTGCTCTGCTGCTGGTTTCTTCCCTGGGTGGTGCAGGACCTTTCAGTCTTCCTACTTCATGTCAGTCAGACAGTCGCTTCAGGAACAGTGAGGCTGCAGGAACTGCCAGGAACGTTTGCCTCAGCTACAACTCCCTCTCCGTTTTAAAGTACTGTGCAAATACGGTTGCTCGTTCCGTTCAACCGCGGTAAAAGTGTTTTAAATCTTTTGCCAATCCGAGGGCTTGTCCTTCTCTTCTCTTTAAACTAACTTTTCTACCAACCAACCTCCTCCGGAATCTGTGCCACGAACTTTACTGCAAACTACCCTGAACTGTGTGATCTTCAGCAAAAGTCTTTTGACCCATTGACTTTGGCCTTAAGCCTTTTCTAGCTGATCTCCTCACTAAAGTACCTCTTGTTCAATTGCCCTGAGTACTTACCTGTCGGTTTGCCTAGTTTCTAATAACTTTGTCTTTTCCTCCCTTTTAAATTGCTGGAGTGCCATTTTGCTCTCACTTCATTTTGTGAACTTAACTTGTGTGGAATTTAAGGGAAGTGGTGTGGTGTATTTATGATTGTGATTTTTAACTTGCTTATAATAGTGAAATGTTATACAACTGTTGAGTAAATTAATATATATTCTTTTACTTAGAAACCTTGAGTCAGTGTTTGCCTGAATCATAGTAATTGCTGTGTTGTGTGTAACTATTTGATACTGCTCACTTACTGTTGAGATAAGTCTGGCTGCTCTGCTACTGCTACCACTTTAACTGTGTAGTACAGGCTTGTACCAAAGGTGAAATTGTACTGTCACTTGTAGTCTTAATAGTGTGTGGTGTTCCCAAAGGGGGTTGAGCTTCCAGGTGGAATGGGCTGGTCCTCCCAAGTATGGGTGCCAGAGGGCTGGTTAGCCGTGCTTGGCCGAGTTCGGCAGTGCTGGTGTGTGGAGTCGTGGATCGGCTGCAGCCGAACTCGGCCAAGCACGGCTAACCAGCCCTCTGGCACCCATACTTGGGAGGACCAGCCCATTCCACCTGGAAGCTCAACCCTCAAACCCAATTGGCCTTGAAAAAGACTTAGGTATAAAACACACGTCGGCTGTGTAACATATCATCATGTTATGAATATTACCTTTACATCCAATGATGTCTTTCATTGGTGCTGATTACAACAAGAAATAAACCTAAAAACCTCATGTTTGACACACCAACAACCTGGACCATCTATTTTTTGTGCAAACTGCCTACGAACAGGTACTGGATTATCCAATCCAACCAGCGCCTTTCCAGTCCAAATGTTTGTCACTCCCCACAAATCTTCTACACAGTTGGAACCTCTGAGTTGGTTTCTTGACAAACTATGACTCTGGCTGCAGGTCTAACTCAGTTAACAACCGAATAAAGGGTGAGCAGGAGAGAGGGAGTCCCGCCAAAAACTCCACTCATGCCAAGAATAGTGTTGACAAAGGGTACTGCATATAATTCTGCCTAACAGCGCCAGGTAGGTGCACCCTCACATGTGAGGTAGCTTTTTTATTGGGACACCTGTGGGAAAGCAGGACAGTAGGCCATGTGTTGTTGGCGGCGTGTTTCGGTGGGTGAGCCGAGTGAAATGTGCCGAAAATTGGGTTTTTTCACCAGATTTCGGACTATGCCAGGGTTTCTGGGTGATAAATTCTGGGCCGATTTGCGCAAGTCAGACCTCTGCGGATTCCCACGTATGTCCTCATTTCAGAAATCCATGGGGTTCCCTGTTTTCCTTGGTGGCTTGGACACACTAGGCCCATTTCTTTATGGTGTGCCCATCTGAAAAAATTGTGAAATTCAGCTGTCGGAAAAGACTTGGGGTTAGGGGTGTTTTAGGCTTTCCCCTTGGGGCCCAGGTAGGTGCACCCACACATGTGAGGTACCGTTTTAATCGGGACACCTGTGGGAACGCGGGACGGTAGGCCATGTGTTGTTGGTTGCATGTTTCAGTGGGTGAGCCGGGTGAAATGTGCGGAAAAATGTTTTTTTTCACCACATTTCGGTCTTTGCCGGGGTTTCTGGGTAATAAATTCTGCGACGATTTGCACAAGTCAGACCTCTGCAGATTCCCACAGATGTCCTCTTTTTGGAAATGCATGGGGTCCCCATTTTCCTTGGTGGCTTGGCCACCCGAGGCCCATATCTGTATGGTGTGCCCGTCTGCAAAAATCGTGAAATTCAGCTGTCGGAAAAGACTTGGGTTAGGGGTGCTTTAGGCTTTCCCCTTGGCGCCTAGGTAGGCGCACCCACACATGTGAGGTACCGTTTTCATCGGGACACCTGTGGGAATGCAGGATGGTAGGCCATGTGTTGTTGGCGGTGTGTTTTGGTGAGTGAGCCGAGTGAAATGTGCGGAAATTTACTTTTTTTCGAAACAATTTGGTCTTTGCCAGGGTTTCTGGGTAATACATTCTGGCCCGATTTGCGCAATTCAGACCTCTGCGGATTCCCATGGATGTCCTCTTTTCAGAAATGCATGGGGTTCCCCGTTTTGTGCCTCTTGTCCCAAAAGACCATCCTGAACTGGTAAATGCAGTAGATGGTAGCACCTTGCTCTCAGGCTTGGTTACCAAACACACTGTGCCCTTGGTCATGACCTCCGATTCAGGACATACGGAAATCGGTGCTTTTAACATAATAACTGCACCTGAATGATTCTGGGCTTACCATGGCTGGAGCTACATAACCCAGCCATTGATTGGGTGACTGGGGAACTCCGTGTTTTGTCTACATTTTGCGATGACCACTGGCTTCTGACATGAAACCATGCTTACTAATCCCTGCCGATCCTTGTTGGGGATCACACTTACCGTGGGGGCGGTTTTCTCAGTGTCTTTGCCTCATGTGTACATGACTTACAAGGATGTTTTCGATCCCAAAGGCGCAGAAGAGCTTCCCCCACCATTGCCCCTATGATTGACCCATTGATATCATTCCAGGGGCAAAAATACCAAACGGTAGGGTTTATTTTCTAACCCAGAAAGAGGATGTATCCTGAAAGAATACAGGCTTTATCCGTCAATCACGTTCCCCCGCGTCTTCACCTATGTTTTTTGTTGCAAAGAAAGAGGGGGATTCACGTCCTTGTATAGATTACCGTGAACTTAATGCAATCACCGTAACCAATGGTTACATCCGTAACCAATACCCAATCCCTCTGATTTCAGTTTTACTCGACCAATTGGGTTCTTCCAAAATCTTTACTAAACTAGATTTGAGAGGAGCTTACAATCTGGTACGGATGCGTTCTGGTGATGAGTGGAAGACAGCCTTTAAAACAAAATACGGGCTGTTTGAATATTGTGTCATGCCATTCGGGCTATGCAACACCCCCGCCACTTTCCAACATTTCATCAATGATGTGTTCAAAGATATGTTGGGTATATATGTCGTAGTGTATCTAGACGACATTCTCATCTATTCTCCTGATTACGAGTCACATGTCTTACACATATCCTCCGTTTTGCAACGACTCTGGGAGAATCAGTTCTATGCCAAATTGGAGAAATGTATTTTAAATGCCACCTCAGTGGAGTTTTTGGGCTATGATATCACTGATCGAGGTATACGAAGGAGTAACGCCAAAGTACAGGCCATTCTGGATTGGCCGATCCCTTCTACATTGAAGCAACTAAATCCTTTCTTGGTTTCACCAATTTTTACAGCCGTTTTATCAAGTCATTCTCCTCCATGGCACCCCCCCTGAATTCTCTTACGAGTTCTAAGAATACTTTTGCTTGGAATCATTCAGCACAGGATGCTTTTGACCTCCTCAAATCAGCCTTTACTACGGCCCCAATATTGTGACATCCTAATCCTGCCTTGCCTTACATTGGGCCTCATTACAACCTTGGTGCTAAGTGCACCAACTTTACCACCATGGTGTAAACTCCGTTTACACCATGGTGGATGGCGGATTTACCGCCCCATTCCAAGGTGAGTGGGGCGGTAAATCCCCATTTCCCATTTTCCCTTCCCCATTCCCATTTTTGCCCCATAGGGCATAATGGGAGTGGGGAAGGCGCTAATTACGCCGCCGTAAATTACGGCGGCGTAATTAGCACCATGGCAGGTTAGCGCCATGGATTTTAACGCCTGCTAAAAGCAGGCGTTAAAATCAGAATCAGGCGTTAAGGGTTAACGGTGGCGTTAACCCTTAACGCCTGAGTTGTAATGAGGCCCATAGTCTAAGTAGATGCCTCCGATGTGGCAGTTGGTGCGATTCTTTTGCAAGAATGCCCTGACACAGGAATATTGCATCCAGTGGCTTTCCATTCCAGGATATTGACATCTTATGAGGCCAATTACACGATAACCGAAAAGGAGTTGTTGGCTTTTCATGATGCCATTTTAGTCTGGTGTCATCACCTCCTAGGTACTTCAGTCCCTGTACAGGTCATCACAGACCACCATAACCTCCTGGCTCTGCACTCTGTGAAATGCACCACAGCCAGACACACTCAATTATTTTCCATGTATGATTTTGAAATCACGTACAGACTTGGTTCCAAACATTGCAAGGCCGATGCACTGTCTCGCATACATGGTGTCCCATCACGTGACCATAACGGCAATCACCTCCTGCTTCCACATCAGGTTGTTTGCACTTGTGTTATGCAATCCCCTTTACACACTTCACTGTTGCAGTGGGTTTGTTCCAATCCCACACTTGTGCAGGAGCTGGGTCTAACAGTACTCAAGAGTTTACGTTATCACCTGGGCTTAATATATCTTCCTGAATCCGATACCCGCAGGACAGCACTCCAATGGTGTCACAACTCCAGGTTCGCAGCCCACCCAGATGTACGGAAAACGCTTGAACTATTACAATGTTGGTGCTGGTGGTCTTTCATGAAGGAGGACATACCCGAATAAATAAAATCCTGTGCGTTCTGTGCTCAGTGCAAAAATGTACTGTACAAACCTATTGGTTTGTTACGTCCTTTACCCGTTCGTGACCAACCTTGGGAAATGTTGTCCATGGACTTCATTGTTGAACTACCAGACGATCATGGTTTTAACACTATCTGGGTTGTTATTGATTCTTTTTCCAAGATGGCCCTCTTTGTACCATGTAAAGGTCTTCCTAACGCACCTGAATTGGCGGATTTGATTCTGCAACAGGTATATCATTTCTTTGGTCTCTCACACATTATCATATCTGATCGTGGAACTCAACTCACCTCTAAATTTTGGAGAGCTCTCACGAAGTCCTTGGGTATCGAGGACTGTTTTTCTACAGCCTATCATCCGCAGACAGATGGCCAGGCGGAACATCTGAATGCCACTCTTGAACAATACCTGTGATGTCTATCCTTCAACACCAGGATACCTGGTTGTCTGTTCTTGTAATGGCGGAATTCGCTTTCAATAACTCATTACATACTTCTACTGGTACTTTGCCCTTTTACGCTATGTAAGGTAGACATCCCTGTACCCTTCCATCTGAGCCTGCATTGTCCTCAAATAGTCCTGCCGCCATGGCCTGTGTACGTGATCTGACTAAAGTTCGGAAGATTGTGTCCAACCGTTTGTATGAAGCCAAACTCCATCAAAAGAAACACGCAGATGCCCATAGATCTCCTGCCTCCTATTATGTGGTAGGTTCAAGGGTCTGGTTGTCCACACGTAATCTATGGTTGCCAGGTCGTCGTTCTCTCCTGCCTCGTTTTGTGGGTCCTTATCCAGTTACTGCTCTTGTGAATCCAGTCACGGTGCGCCTGGATCTACCTACATCTTGGCGCATCCACCCGTTCTTCCATGTCTCCCTCCTTAAACCCTTTCATCCCTCCACCAGGTTGTCTGATCGTCCACCCCCGATTACCGTACAGGGTTTGGACGAGTATGAAGTCCATCTCAAGGTCGATACTAAGGTCTCTCGTGGGGTGCTTCTCTACCTAGTAGACTGGAAGGGCTACAGTCTTGAGTACAGGAATTGGGAGCCTTTACGGAGCAAATATGCCCCAAGGTTGATATCTCAATTTTGGTCTCTCAGGGGGAGGGCATCTTTGAGGAGGGGTACTGTCAGGATTAGCCCTACATCAAATATTTCCCATTCATTCAGAAATGGGTGTCAGGGCGTGAAACAGTGCTTGAACAGTAAAGGACCGTTGCTTATACGGTCGTCTAATCTCCTACGTCATCTACGCTGTTCCCGATTCCATAGATATAATGGACACGGGTTACCATGGCAACTGTGGCATCCATTACGCTCCTCTTACAATGTGTCACGCGGAGGACGTGAAGTTTAACTCCCATGGCAACCTATATAACACTTCCGGGTTGCTCACCTCGCCACTTCTGATTTTGAATCAATCACGGCTTTGCTTTGCTTCATTTCCTGTTTCCTGTGAACTTTCGACTTGCTCCTTTTTCCTTGCCTTGTACTCCTGTGATCATTGTGACCTGGACCTTTATACTGACATCCCGGTTGTCTGCCGATTCGGACCTGTTTGCTTACCTGTGTACCGAACCTGGTCTGCTTTCCGTCTTTCTGCTTGCCTGCTGATAAGGTACTGCCTCCCTTCCTGTTTACCGATCCCGGTCTGCATTCTGACACTCCCGCTTGCCCGCTGATTTGGAATTCACCTACTCGGATTGCCGACCTTTCATTCCTCACGTCTTGGAAGACACCAACAACACCCTAGTGTATCATAAGAAAGCGCTGAACTTGAGACTGCCTACATGCGCTGAAGTCATTAGGCGTCCTCAGACTGCCTCAATTCGTTTAGGCATCCTCGTGCCGTTGGGTGAGGAATAGAACCCACTGGGTGTAATGTTGGTACAGGAGTATCATCAGAAAGGTTATTGGTAAATCTCTGCAATTGCTGTTTCTCATTCCTTGATCCTCAATCCTATCCTTGTCTCATGACAATCTTATGTCTCATTAGATTGCATAGTACCATCCAGTCTTGTGTTCCGAATTGACCCAGAGCAACCAGGAAGAAATCTTGTTCATTCTGGTCAGTGCTTTGGTATTTCTTTACTGTGTTCATTGCTTAAAGTGAAATTGACTTCCCAAGTAACTTGCCCTTGTTCCTTTGCAGTGCCTGGTCATTTGTTTGGTGTTCCTTATCTTTCGACTAATAGATCCTTCTGTAATTTACCTTGTGTGTTCAGATGGTTACATTGATAGGAATAACTCGACGGCTACACTACGGATTCTGACAATAATGATGAAATAGTGGTTGCAACACCTATGAATGGACAAGTTGCAAATGCTGTAAAACAAAGAAGTAACTTTAACTGACTGGGCCCCCCTGCACTGGATCAATTTGCTTGATAGGAGATCTGGATTTGTCTCTGTTTGTCCGGGCTATCAAAAGAATTTAAGGGCGGATTATGATACAATCTCCTCCTAGAATGATGTGTGTTACCAAATTTGACCTTATTACGACTGGATACGTTGTGAACATCAAGTGGTTGTTGCAGACCAGGGCCTGTTGTCGATGAGGACGCTGCGCAGGAGGAAGTGTCCATATCAGAAGATTGAAGAGATTTACAGGCCGATTCATGTAATTAATGTGCGCTGAAAATTTCAGCGCAAGAGTGCGAAATCGTGTGAATCGCTGTGCAAGTGCGAATATCGCAGCGAAACCCGCGCACAGCAATTCATGGAAGTCCATGCGCGTGGAAATCCATGGATGTGCGCTAAAATCCTGCTTGGCGCACGCTGGTGCACACGTCTTCAAACAGCATGCGCTAAGCGCACAGCGAAAGCGCACATAGCCTGGCGCACACAACAAAAGTAGGCGTAACACGGGGCATGACACACGGAATGGGGAACAATGTGTGAAAATGTGGGCGTCACGGGGGAAGTACAGGAGGCAAGTACGCGGAACGCCCACATGCTCACCTACAACAAGTATTCATGGAATCGAACGGGGCTAACGCGTGTGCCAAAAAAGACGTGCTAATCCGGAAACACGTATGCCAGCAGGAAGCAGGCGTACGTGGACCCGCGCAGCATAAAAGTGCGCACAAACAACAAACAAGCTCAGACGCCAGGATGAATATACCGTTCCTAGCAGCAGTGGTCGTGGGATACCGCAGGAGGAGGATGAGGATAGTCAGACCCAGAATTTTTACACCCAGAACCAGCCTTTTTGGGATGCCTGATGGCCAGGTGTATGGGAGGTACAGGTTTACACCTCACATAATACTCGACCTGGTGAGTGAGTGAGTGAGTGGGAGGATGACCTCATATCACCCACCCTGTGCTCCCAAGCACTCAACCCCCTGGAGAAGGTCCTCAATGTACTGCACTTCTTGGCCACTGGATCATTTCAGCGGACAAGTGCTATAGTGGGGGGGTGTCACAAGCCACGCAGTCACGCTGCCTACACCAGGTGTTGGCCATCATGACTGCACGCCCATCAGTCCGCAAGCACATATACCTGCCCAGAACACCTGCAGAAAGGCAGGCTGCCGTCCAGGATTTCTACGGGGTGGCACATTCCCCAAAGTGCTAGGTGCCATTGATTGCACCCATGTGGCTCTATGTCCCCCCAGGGCATCTGAGCACATCTACAGAAACCGCAAGCACTGGCATTCCATCAACGTCCAGGTAGTATGTGATGCCAACGGAATCATCACCTCAGTATATGCCAACTATCCAGGGTCCACCACACAACAGTTTCATTTACAGAATGTCAACCCTAAACCGGGACCTAGAAGATGGGCGGCATTGTGATACATGGCTGCTTGGTGCTGCTTGGTGAGTATAAATGCCACTGCCTTGCATGCATGTCAGATACTGAGTAATGTCACAACCCCACTAATGATACCCATCACCACCTCCCCAGGGGACAGTGCCTACCCTCTGAGCACCCACATGATGACGCCAATTCGGAACCCCACCACACCACCCGAGGAAAGTACAACACAGCCCATATTGCAACCCGGGGCATAGTGGAGCACAAGTCACACTTTCGCTCCCTTGACCGTTCTGGCGTGCAGCTGTTATACGCTCCCCCAGTAGTGTGCAGGATCATAGTGGCAGCATGTGTCCCGCACAACGTTGCAACACGCCGGGGCCTGCCGGTGGACATGGTGGTGCATCCACATCCCCAACCACATGCACACCCGCTGCGCATTTGAGGGGAAAGGGCACGTGGTGAGGCAGCCCGTACGCAGCTGGTGGCTAATTACTTCACATAAAATCACACCCCTGTGGAGTGCACACAGCCCTGGCACATACCATCTGACAATCAATGATGATGACATAAGGGACAGTCAACTGTCACAACCATACCAGCCTGAGATTGGTCACCTGGAAGTGTTACCTACCCAAACACCACCAATGCTGTGTCATCAAATGACACACATCTATGCTGAAAAACTCATTACCCCCTTGCAAAATACAACATGAGAAGAGCACTATGTCACCCAACCCCTCCCCAGCTCCACCAACAAACACACCATGGCATGTCATGCAATGTGAAAGCAAACAAAGCAATGCACAAAACCTGACACAAGTGTCACAAAGTACACTGTCCCCAATGGAAACTGCCCACACACAATATGCTCACAGTATTGTAGACCCAACAACACACATGACCAAATATTTACCAACAATACAATGTAGCAACACATCAAAAATAGCAAAAACATGACAGTACTAAGTTAAAGTAGTGGTAGTTTTACAGCCTGATTATGCCAGCACATCGACCCCTTCCAACTGTACAGTGTTGCCGACACGCAAATGTGTAAGTGTACTGCATACAACATGAACTCCATCTCCAACCTAGACGGCCTTGTGAAGACATGAGGAATGAACCTGCAAATTAGGAGGAAGAGATGGATGCATGTTAGGGAGAATTCTCTGTTTAGGCTGAATTTCCTAACCTAGTGAGTCCCCCAGCAGCTTTGCTGGATTTTTGGGGTTTATTTTTTTCTCCTGCCAAGAGTGAGACTCTTTTACCCTCACTCTTGCACATGATTTGAGTGTGTTTCTTTGAATCTAGATGTGTTTAATGGGCTATGGGGTCTTTTACTCCATAGGGTTTCATGTGTTTTTGTGATGTGTGTTACACAGCACCCTCCGTGCAGTAACACAGGGGTGTCATAATGACCCCCCAGTATAGACTTCATACCCTGGGACTTACTACTGTCTCCCAGGGCATGTAAAGTCACCATTGACTTTACTAGTTTTAAATTTTTAACAGAACCAGTACAAACCATCATATTGTGGACGTACTGGCTGGGGCAATTCGATTGCCCCAGGGTCTGTTAGTCGAGGGGGCACGTCTCTGTCCCCTCTGATCGAGTTTTGGCTGGTGGCAGTGGATACTAGTTTTTATATTCAACCGCGCATATTTTCCTATGGGATTTCCCATTGTTTTAGGCTACTATCTTTATTTAATATTTAAGGTAGCCTCGTACATACCGCCGGGTTATTTAATTAATATTAATTCTCTGGTTGGTATTTTTTGCCAAAACTTGATTCTAAAATGGCGTTTGTGTTCTCTTCTCTGACTCCAACCCAAATCGGGCCCTTGTTCCACTTTTTGACGGGCTTCTCCACAGAAGCCCTCCAAAGTGGTGCCACTACTTCTGGGGTAGTTAGGAGGGATGGAGGGGAATTTACCCTGGACTGAGTTGTCTAGGCAACTCAAGTCACACTCCATCCTGATTGGCCCAAGTGGTGAGCCGGCCGGCTCACCACTTAGCATGTTTGAGTGACAGCTAGGCTGAGTGAATGGGGGTTTGTTGCATAAAAGCAGGGCTTTGGGGACTGGAACTTCAGAAGTCGCCACAGGACCTAAGAATCCGACGAGGGAGAAGCTGAGCCGACCTGCCACGACACCAGGTGGAGCCCTGCTGGACCGTCTCACCACTTTTCCCAACGACAGAGGAGATCTCCCGCTGGAGAGTCTTCTTCCTTTGACTGGTGGGGATAACCAGTTTCACCGTCTTTTCGCTTTCCCGACGTATCTCGTGGCCGCCTTGCCCGTGCTAAGCACCCCAGCAACCGGGATACCACGTTTTACCACGACCGCGAGATAAAGGTACCACCTTTTACCGGAAAACTCTGCGGCTGGTTTCTGCCCTGGTAGTGCACCGACCTGCATCTTTCCTCCAGGTCGAGATCTTCTCTTCCCCTAGACGACAACGCAACTTGCAACCACTACCAGGAACAACTGCCACCGCTGGAGGATCCTTCCCACTTAAGGTACCGTGTCCCGCCTGGCTTCCCTTGCAACCGACTGTACGGGGTAGATTTAGCCCCCGGCTTTCGAACCTGGGTTAGCCTGGGACACCTTGGCTAAACTTTTCTAAGCCTCTCTAAACTCTTTTCTGAACCCTGTGCAAGACTTTCTAAGCCGAGTGTAACTGTGTGATCTTGGGCGCATTTGTGCTCTGCTCTCTCTAAGAGTGGGCCCAGCCTTTGGACTTTGGCTCACCAGTGACTTTTTGCTCTCTGCCTTGCTAATAGTGTTCCTGAATCGTAGAGTGGTGTAACCTTGCATATTCTGTCTTTTTCCCTCCCTTTTTCACAACCTTAGTAGAGTGCAATCTAGTTAAGCGCTCACCTCTGTATGAAAATAAGTGGTGTCTTACTGTGATTTTCTAATAAGGGAAAAAGGGGTGTATATATCATAATAGTAACTGTGTTTAGAATATTTTACATTAAGAGTGCTGGAGTGTTTCAACTGTGTGTTTATAAATAAATAATTATATACTTTGATACAAAAGCTCTGGTCAGTGTTTGCTTGTATTATTGTATCTGAGTGCCTATTGAGTATACTTTGCATACTGCCTAACTCTTCTGAAGGGAAGTCTGACTGCTCAGCCACAGCTACCAGGTAAATCTGGGTGGTACAGACTGCTACCAAGTGGGTTTACTGCTAACATCTGTAGTCTTAAATCTTTTGCAGTGGTCCCTAAGGGAACTGCACAGGTTTCTGCCTAACACTGGTGTACAGCGGTGGGATTTGTATTGAGTATACACTTTAGAGTGCTTGAGGATACCTTAGTACAACTAACCACAAAGCTTAGCACTGAAAAAGTAATCTTTCTAACATGTCAACTATGGAAACTTATAGTCAAGAGTCCCTTGCTACAAAAACTTTAAGAGTATTGTGTAACCTCCTGACTAAAGGCAAGAAAATGGAGTTAATAGAAAGGTTGTTAGCTAACCAAAGTCTGGATGATGGGTCTGAGGAACCTACCATGCCAGAAAATGTAGATAACAGTATAGGAATTGATATTGATCCAAATGTTGATAATCTTGAGGAAGAGTCATAAGAGGAGGGTGAGGCTGCTGTGACTGTCCCCCCTAGGCCTCTGCCTGCCCTACCTGCTGTACCTACTGGGCCTTTACCAAGTCCCACACTAAGTCCTCAATATCTCGAATTAGAGAAAATGAAACTTGAACTAGAGTTCAAGAAACTGAATACTCTGGCTGAACAGAGACATCAGGAAATGAATCAAGAACTAAGGCTAAGGGAAATGGAGCTCAAACATGAGCTAGAAATGAAGAAATTGTCTGTCGAAAATGCTTCTCTCTCTGGCTCCTCTAGAAGTTCCAGTCCTAAAAGACCCCGGATGCCTAAAGAATTGGTTGGTATGTATGAGCCTAAGTTGGATGTGTTGGATTGGTTGTCTCTGTTTGAATATAATCATGGGCTCCAGAACATCACAGGAAACGACTTACTCACCTGGTTGTTCTCTAGGCTTCCCCCTGTTGCAACTGATGTGGTAATGGAGTTGGGGCAGGAGGATAGGAAAGAGTATGAATGTGTGAAACTAGCTTTGATAGCTAGGTTTGGGAAGACCCCTTCCCAGTATCTTAAGAGGTTTAGAAACCTCAAAAAGCATGATGGTACCCCGTGGGCTACCTGGGTAAGTGAAGGGTTGAAAAACTTAGAGGGATGGATTAAGGGTTACAAAGTGAACACTTATGAAGGTATGAAGAATCTTGTTATGTTGGAGTCAATTTATGATGACTGCTCTCCTGAGCTCAGACAGCACTTGGCTGATTCAAAGGAATTAGATTCCCGAAAACTAGCTAAGGCTGCTGACTTGTGGGTTGCCAACAGGGCTACTCATAAGGATTCTGGGGTAACTCAGAAAAAGGATGAGGGAAAACAGCCTTAAAAAGACTCCAAAGAGAATTCTAATACTGCAAATTCCAAAGAGGCCCCCAAACAAAACCAGAAGGGTAAGCCACCAGGGAAACCACAGCGGAATAGTGTCTCCTCTGGTGCTAAACCAGAGGGAGGTCAGAACAAGCCTCCATTCCAGAAGGCATTTGGTAAATGCTTTGTTTGTGGCTCTACTGACCATGTGAAAGGAGATCCCCGATGCAAGGGTAAACCTTCAGGGATCCAACTTGCCTCCTTAGCCTTCGCTCCAGAAGAGGAAGTCCCAATGGCAAGTGGAAAGTTTCTACTGCTGGCTGATGAACCCATTGGAGTCTCAGCCAGTGTTTCTTTAGTCTCTCTGGGGTTGTGGGAACAACAGAATTTAGATGTGTATAATTCTATCCCAGAAAATACTAAAGAGTATTATAAGGACATTGTCCAGGTAAATGGTCAGGAGACTCCTGCCATTAGAGACACTGGGGCCAGCATAACTTTGGTGGATGAATCTTTTTTCAAGGCAGAGGATGTTGCTAAGGCACCCAAATGCCCCACCAAGTTAGCTGGAGGGCCTGTGCAGATGTGTCCCCAGTTACCAGTTCTCATCCAGTGTAATGACATGGCTGTAAAAATACCTGTCAGTGTACAATGTGAAGTGCCAGGTAGGGTTCTGCTGGGTAATGACCTGAAAGCTCTTGGAGTTGTGTCACATACCCCCAGACCACCTAGTAAGAGGTTACAGGAGCTCACAAAACCTACAAGAGAGAAAGCCGTGAGAGGGTTATCTCAGGAGATGATGATAGAGATCACTCCTTTGCCACTGGAGCAACTCACTGCAGTAACTACCAGATCAGGAGCAAAGGGCAACCCAAGACTCCTAGGAAAAAGTCAGCAGCAAGCACTCCAGGGCTTCCAACAGTTACACCTGTAATTCCCCCTCCAGCTGAGGCTGAGAGGGAGGTACAACCCTGTATGGTTGAACTAGACTCTGAAGAAGAGCTAGTGGGAGGCCAAGAACTTATTGGAGATCTAGACCCTGAGGACCATCCTGAGCTGCAGTCTTTACTGGCAGAAGGTCGGCCCAGCAGGGCATCTTTCCGTAAGGGACAAAGAGAATGTACAAATCTGGAGGGTCTCCGCCAACAGGCAGCTGCTCAGGCTGATGGGCAGGAGCCTGGGAAGTATAAGTTGCACTGGAAAGATGGCCTCTTCTACAGTGAACCAACTGAGTCTGAACCTGGAGACTACAAACGCCTTGTAGTACCTCAAGAAAACAGACAACAGTTCTTGCACTTAGCCCACGAGATTCCTTTGGCTGGTCACTTGAGTTTCAAGAAGACCAAGGAACGGCTCTCACTCTACTTCTACTGGCCAAAAATGGGGGCCAAAGTAGATAAGTTATGCAAGAGCTGCCATACCTGCCAAACTTCTGGTAAGGTTGGCGCCAAGAATGTGGCACCATTAGTGCCTCTCCCAGTTGTGGGAGTCCCATTTGAGAGGGTAGGGATTGACATTGTTGGTCCCCTTGATCCCCCTACATCCTCAGGCAACAGGTTTATCCTTGTTGTAGTAGACCATGCTACTAGATATCTTGAGGCAATACCTATGAGAACTGTTACAGCTCCGGCTGTGGCTAAGGCCCTCCTTGGTATTTTTACCAGGGTTGGGTTTCCTAAGGAAATAATCTCTGACAGGGGATCAAACTTTATGTCCCACTACATGAAAGCCATGTGGAAAACCTGTGGAGTTACTTACAAGTTCTCAACCGCCTACCACCCCCAAACCAATGGGCTTGTAGAAAGATTTAACAGAACCATGAAGAGCATGATAGGTGCTTTAGAGGAACCCCTGAAAAGAAAGTGGGACCTTCTACTGCCATGCCTTCTCTTTGCTTATAGAGAAGTCCCTCAGGAGGGAGTAGGTTATTCTCCCTTTGAACTTCTCTATGGCCATCCGGTCAGAGATCCATTGGCCCTGATTAAGGAAGGGTTGGAAGGCGCTCCCCCCCTCAAGCCAGTCAGAGTGACTGACTATGTGATAGGTCTCCGAAGGAGAATGTCACACATGATGGCAGAAGTTAGTGATAACCTGAAAGCTGGACAAGCTTTGGTCAAGCATTGGCATGATCAAAAGGCTAACATGGTTGAGTTCACTCAAGACCAGCTAGTTCTCGTTATGCTCCCCACAAGGCAGAGGGCCTTGCAGAACAAATGGATGGGACCCTTCAAAGTAGTGGGAAAACTTGGAGAGGTCAACTATCTGGTGGATCTGGGCAGACCCAGGGAAGCTCCTAGAGTCTTCCACACCAACCGACTGAAGGCGTACATCTCCAGACCTGAAGTAGGAGCCTTGCTTCTAGCTTCAGCAGCAGAGGAAGAAGAGAGTGAGTCTCTACCTGATCTCCTCAGAGGTGTACCTTTGGATGAAAAAATTGAAGGAGTCAATCTCTCTTCAGATCTGACACCTGAGCAACAAGAGGAGTGCCAATCTATGTTAAATCAGTTTGCCTCCCTGTTCTCACTCTCACCAGGCTTGACCCCATGGGGACAGCACGAGATACTCACTTATGACTGTCTGCCAGTCAAAAGCAGAGGATACCGAATGTCAGAAAATGTGAGAACCTATATCAAGGGGGAGGTCAAGAAGATGCTTGACCTCGGGGTAATAGAACCCTCTACTAGTCCATGGTCTAGCCCAGTTGTGTTAGTACCAAAGGTAGGGTCTAAAGACTTGAGATTATGTGTGGACTATAGAGCTCTTAATGCAGTCACCAAGACTGATGCCCACCCTTTACCAAGGACAGATGAGTTGGTGGATAAACCTGGTGCAGCCAAATACCTCAGCACATTTGACCTTATGTCAGGCTATTGGCAAATAGCCATGACAGACAATGCCAAGGAGAAAACTGCATTTTCCACCCCAGTTGGCTTGTACCAGTATAAGGTCATGCCTTTCAGATTAAAAAATGCACCTGCTACATTCCAAAGGATGGTAAACCAAGTTGTAGCTGGGATGGAGGACTTCTGCATGGCATACTTGGATGACATTGCAGTCTTCAGCCACTCCTGGGAGGATCATGTGAACCACCTAGGACATGTTTTGCAGGCTCTTGGACAGGCCAATTTGACTATCAAGGCAAGTAAATTCCAGATAGGTCAAAGTAAGGTGGTCTACCTTGGACATGAGGTAGGAGTCGGAGAAATAAGGCCTTTGCTCAGCAAGATTGAAGCTGTGCAAAATTGGACAACACCTACTACTCAAACCCAAGTGAGAGCCTTCCTAGGCCTCACTGGGTACTACAGGAATTTCATTGAGAACTATGGGACCATAGCTTCTCCACTGAATGTAATCTCCTCTCCAAGATTCCCTAAGGAGGTCCCTAAGAAGGTCAAATGGAATGAGGAGTGCAATCAGGCCTTTGAAAAACTGAAGAAAGCTCTTTGCCAAGCTCCAGTATTGAGAGCTCCTGACTACCACCAAACTTTCATTGTACAAACTGATGCTTCCAATGTAGGTATAGGTGCAGTCCTCAGCCAACTGGATGAGAAGGGTAGGGAGCACCCCATTTGCTTCATCAGCCGTAAGCTGAAGGATCCTGAGACAAGGTGGGCAACAATAGAAAGAGAATGCTTTGCTATTGTGTGGGCACTGAAGAAGTTTAGGCCATACCTGTATGGTTCTACTTTTGTCATTCAGACTGACCACCAACCCTTGAGATTGTTAATGCAAATGAAGGGAGAAAATCCAAAACTATTGAGATGGTCAATCTGCCTGCAAGGGTTTGATTTCACCATTGAGCACAGGTCAGGGTGTCACCATCAAAATGCTGAGGGACTCTCTAGGATGTATGTCATCGACTAGAGGTATGAGGTTCATCCAGGAGTGGATTAAATCCTCCTGTCCCTTAGTCTGGGGGGGGTGAGTGTTAGGGAGAATTCTCTGTTTAGGCTGAATTTCCTAACCTAGTGAGTCCCCCAGCAGCTTTGCTGGATTTTTGGGGTTCTCCACAGAAGCCCTCCAAAGTGGTGCCACTATGTCTGGCGTACTTAGGAGGGGTGGAGGGGAATTTAGGCACCCTGGACTGAGTTGTCTAGGCAACTCAAGTCGCACTCCATCCTGATTGGCCCAAGTGGTGACCCGGCCTGCTCACCACTTAGCATGTTTGAGTGACAGCTAGGCTGAGTGAATGGGGGTTTGTTGCATAAAAGCAGGGCTTTGGGGACTTGAACTTCAGAAGTCGCCACAGGACCTAAGAATCCGACGAGGGAGAAGCTGAGCCGACCTGCCACGACACCACGACCGGTGGAGCCCTGCTGGACCGTCTCACCACTTTTCCCAACGACAGAGGAGATCTCCCGCCGGAGAGTCTTCTTCCTTTGACTGGTGGGGATAAACAGTTTCACTGTCTTTTCACTTTCCCGACGTATCTCGTGGCCGCCTTGCCCGTGCTAAGCACCCCGGCAACCGGGATACCATGTTTTACCACGACCGCGAAACCAAGGTACCACCTTTAACCACAAAACTCTGCGGCTGGTTTCTGCCCTGGTAGTGCAACGACCTTCATCTTTCCTCCAAGTCGAGATCTTCTCTTCCCCTGCACGACGACACAACTTGCACCCTCTACCAGGAACAACTGCCACCGCTGGAGGATCCTTCCCACTTAAGGTACCGTGTCCCGCCTGGCTTCCCTTGCTACCGACTGTACGGGGTAGATTTAGCCCCCGGCTTTTGAACCTGGGTTAGCCTGGGACACCTTGGCTAAACTTTCCTAAGCCTCTCTAAACGCTTTTCTGAACCCTCTGCAAGACTTTCTAAGCCTAGCGTAACTGTGTGATCATGGGCGCATTTGTGCTCTGCTCTCTCTAAGAGTGGGCCCAGCCTTTGGACTTTGGCTCACCAGTGACTTTTTGCTCTCTGCCTTGCTAATAGTGTTCTGGAATCGTAGAGTGGTGTACCTCTTCTTATTCTGTCTTTTTCCCTCCCTTTTTCACAAACTTATTAGAGTGCAATCTAGTTAAGCGCTCACCGCTGTATGAAAATAAGTGGTGTTTTACTGTGATTTTCTAATAGGGAAAAAGGGGTGTATATATCATAATAGTAACTGTCTTTAGAATATTTTACAATAAGAGTGCTGGAGTGTTTCGACTGTGTGTTTATAAATAAATAATTATATACTTTGATACCAAAGCTCTGGTCAGTGTTTGCTTGTATTATTGTATCTGAGTATCTATTGAGTATACTTTGCATACTGCCTAACTCTTCTTGAGGGAAGTCTGACTGCTCAGCCACAGCTACCAGGTAAATCTGGGTGGTACAGACTGCTACCAAGTGGGTTTACTGCTAACACCTGTAGTCTTAAATCTTTTGCAGTGGTCCCTAAGGGAACTGTACAGGTTTCTGCCTAACAATGCACAAGCACATATCAATACACCATGCAGTGTACAATACAACAACAATATCCACTAGGAATGTATACACAGTATTGACTACAGACTGCCCACACAGCTCATGGGAGCCCAACGTCACTGTGTAATTCGCTGTCACTTGGGCACACCCTTTGCAAGCCCAGGGAAACGGGAAGCAGGAGGGGTGTGTGTCTCCCAAACCCAAGCATCTAACCCAAACTCAGGACAAGCCTGCATGTGCCCAGCCGGAATACAGTGGATGCCCACGGGAGCCACACAAGGCAACACACTGTAAAAAAAAATAAATAAATAATGGCCATGTGGGGCCCAGGGGGGTGGGGGAGGCCACCAAGGAGGTTCGAGGACAGGGTGCACACCAACACCCATCTTTATGGATGTTGCGAGAAAAAAAAATACCTCCTTGGGCTCATGGCCTGCACGGCTATGCCATTGTGGGAGAACTGCTGTCGCTCTCTTCAGCCTCTGCTGCTGCATCAGGAGGAGGCAGCCCATGCAAAGCCCTGGTATGGTCCTCCATGGCAGCAAGCATGCGGGTCTGGAAGGTCTGATTCTGGAGGATTAAAGTGCAGAGATCCCCATGCACCACCTCACGGGTTGCACGCATTTCTGCACGCATGGCCTCGCGTGATGCCCGGATCTCCTCACGTGTTGCCTGCATCTCAGCTGAGAGCGAACGTGTGAGCCGCTCCAGCTGCTGTTCTGCCCTAAAATTATTGGAAGCCTCAAGGTCAACCAGAGTCTGCCTGGGGTTATGTAATTCTTCCCTCAGGGCTTCCCTGTGGGCCTGGGTCTCTATTGACATCGATTGGTGCAGAGTCTCCAGTGCCGCCCGTCGGTCCCTGTTGGACGCCAACATGTCTGCCCTGTGTGATTGGCAAATGGAGTATGTTGCCTGCTCTTGTTGCTCCATCTGCCTTTCAGGGGAGATAATGGAAGTGGCCACCCTCTCCATTGCCTGAGCCATCATTTCAACTGATGTTGCCTGTTGGGTTTCCATACCGTACATGGAGTTCTCCCATACGGTATTGCCTGGTGGCGTACGGCCACCGTGTCGACGGGCACCACACCTGTTTGGGGCAAGGCGACCTGCACCTTGCTGTGCTGGCACTGCCTGAGGCTGCAGGGCTGCATTCCCCCTCTGATCTGCTGGCCCAGGAACTGGATCAGATGCTGTGGAGTGTGACCCTGCATCCGTAACCGCCAAAGGCGGACCTACCAACACTGACATCCCCATAGAGGGTTCTACCCCTGGTGCAGGTGGGTTGGACAGAACAGAATCCATGCCAGAAACACTTACCTGCGACGGCACATAAGGCTCATCATCCAATTCAGCACCTGAATAGAGGTCTGGGGAGGTGCACCCATAGACACCCCTGGACAGAATGGTCTGCAGCACGATTGGGTTCTCACCCACCACCACACCACATCCCCCACTGGTGCCCGGTCATGCCTGAGATTCCTCCTGGGTCTGCACCATCTCCTCAACCTCAACAGCATCAAGTGTGTCATCACCTGCAAAAACATGAAAGACAACAAATGGAAAGAGGCATGATCACCATAGCACACACATAGGCCGTGACAAGCCAGAGATCTACTACATGATTTACACATGCCCCACATGACTATAACCCTGGCATGCATGCACTGTCAATGAGTTGGAAGGGGAGGCAAAAAGCACACACTGAGGCCACCAAGATGGAAAAGCAACACATTAGCTGCATGCTGGGTAGCACTGGCATCACACATTAGCCTGTGAGTGGCATGTACAATACACATACATGACACATGCCATCACACAGACGGCATGTAGCATAGCCATGGTACATTCCACAAGTTCATCCATATGTCAGTGAATGACAACTGTCAGCCATCCATGTGAGATGGGCATGACGAGATGAAAAATGCTACATAGTGTAAAAAAACACATGTGCCACACACTGCAACACATCCAGTGTACAAAAATACAGTGATTGCAGGCCGATGTACACATCAATGGGTGGGCACTTCAACATGACAGGAAACAACTATCATGTTCCACATTCAAATAGGCCCCAAAAATGTATGTGAGGAGCCCAATACTCAATCAGCCTGAATGGTGAAATCATTCACCTGACAAGGTAACAAATGTGGGCCAATGTGGGGTGTAATCAATGACAGAAACATGTCACATATGTGACATCAGTGGTGAAAAATGTGTTGCAAAAGTGGGAGAATTTAAACAATCAGCCTGAATGAACACTGAAAAAATCAGAACAATGTTGTTGCAATATGACAGTTCAAGGGCAACTGCACTAATGTGGCGCTAAACGGTTACTCTGGGCAGAAGGGATACTGTCATACCCAAATCCAAGGCACGTGAATGTATGGGAGGAAGCAAATGGGTGACCATACCACTCAGGTGCACACACCCTTACCTGTCACTCAATCAGAACCCGTCACCCAAACAACATACACATGGATTACACATAAATGCATGGTCACTCACCGGACAATGCGTCGTAATCAGGTAATTCTCCCACACCTTGGATCTGTTCCTCTGTGACGAAGGCCCCAGCAACAGACTCATGTTCAGTGAGTTTGTTGTCCTCTGGTGGAGACCCACCGCCAGTCACCAGAGGAGCGGCATGATTTGAGGCCAGCTTGTTCTTTGCTCTGGGTTTCAGGTCATTCCACAGCTTGTAGCAATCATCAGCTGTGTGCCTCACAAATCCAAGGGCACTTATGCAGTCAGCGATGATCTGCCAGTGTGCTTTACATTGACCAGTTGTGGTCTTGCACCCTGCAGTCACCAGCATTTCGTGGCTATGGGCCTCATTACGACCCAGGCGGTAAGTTACCACCTGGGTCGTACCTTTACCACCATGGCATAAACTATGTTTACGCCATGGTGGTTGGCGGACTTACCGCCCCATTCCGAGGTTGGCGGGGCGGTAAGTCCAGATTAACCCATTTACCCTTCCCCATTCCCATTTTTGCCCCATAGGGCATAATGGGAGTGGGGAAGGCATTAATTACGCCACCGTACATTACGGTGGCGTAATTAACAACAAGGTCCCTTAGCGCCATGGATTTTAACACCTGCTAAAAGCAGGTGTTAAAACCTCCATGGCGCTAAGGGACCTCGGAATCAGGCGGTAAGGGTCGGCGCTGTTTACGCCGCCGTAAACCCCTTACCGCCTGGGTCGTAATGAGGCCCTATGTGTCGACACATGGGTCACAAGTGCATTAAGTTCTGCATCATTAAAGCTAGGCTTCCTTGACGTGCCGGAGTGTGTAGCCGTGTCTGGGGTCTCAGCCTGTCGTGCCAGAGCACCCTTCTTCCTCTTTTTTAAAGGTGGAGCGGAGCCAGAATGGCTTACGCTGCTCTGGTCAGTACGGGCAGAAGCACCGGTGGACTGGGTAGTAGGAGTGTGTGAATGCGCAATGACCATAGGACTTGCTGCAGGCATTGGCAGAAGTGTGATGTTGGCAGGGGGAACGTCAGTTTGATGGACCAGGACCGACACTGTCCTGGCTGGGACAGTCAGAGCTAGGGTGGATGGAGCTGCAGCTGCCCCTGCAGCCTCCCCACCCTGCCTACTTAGGGAAGCAGATGACATAGCTGCCCCAGAACCATGTGGCCTTGTGACACCAACTTGCATCGCCACACGTGGCCTACACTTGCTGACCTCAGCCTGGGAGTCATCCTGTGCCAGGTCAGGTGCCACAATGGGCTGGTCCAACAAGGACTGAGCTGTGAAGGTGTCAGACACGTTTCCCTCAACCATGGGGGGGGCATGGGCGTCCCTGATTGCTCCTCCACACATGGGGGTCTAGGAGCACCCTGCAAATCCTGGTCACATCCCCTACTGCGCCCACCATGCCCACCTTTTGAAGGTCGGCCACCTTTGCCTCCCTTAACGCTTGGTCGCCTCCCAACCATGGCACTGATGTTGTTGTGCATATGGGAGTAGCAGTAAACTATTGTCCTGGGCAATTGGGGGTGAAAGGGGTAGGGTACTAGATAGAATTCGTACCCTAGTGCTCTAACAAGGCTGTCTGTGACCCCTGGGGGAAGATGACGTGTCACGCAACGCACAGGCACTCCAAAAACAAAAATGAACGTGCACGCAACCCCTCGTAGACCACATGCATGGAAAAATGAACCCGCACTATGCTGTGGCACCCAGAAACCCAAAAATAAGCATACGCGTAATACACGCAGCCTACAATGACCTCTGAAGGGGTACGCGACACACGGGGCAAGCACAGTTGGTAAATACATGCGCGACTCACCGTCTGCCTGGAAAAAGAATGTGAAAAAGAGGCGCGTAAGCGTTGGCAACACACCCGCCAAAAGAAGAACTGTACGCTGTCTGAGGAGACAGGACAAAAGGAGAAGTGAACGCTGTTTGAGGTAACAGGCCCAAAAAAAAAAGAAGAAAGCTGTTAGAAGTAACAGGGAGTACGAAATTAAACCGCTGTGAAGTAATTGCGTGTGAACCGACAAGAAGTAGAGAATTCACCCACTCGCTCTCCATGAAAAGCACATACAAGAAAATGGCGTCCTACACATACCTATGAAACTGGCCCATACGTACACATCACTTACACGTCTACGCGGGCCCTTTCCTCCAATTACACGCGCTGACACTCGGACGTGCAGTTTTTCCACGTGTGCTCTGTCATCATGTGCTATGAGGGAAACACCCACGCGCGTCACGTCACAGACGCGCTTACGCAGTAAGGGCCTTTGGTTCAATGAAACCGTGTACGTGTGCTGACGCGTTTACGTGCTAAGGGCCTTTCCTCGAATTAAACGCAAACGTGCAAGATTTTCACGTGCCAAATCACTCCGTATCAAGCTGGCCAAGCAACAACACACAGAAGACCACGCTCCTGCCCAGAAGGCCAAATTACTGCCCCCCAGACCCCCAAGCACGCTCCCACCTGCCATCTGCTGCTGCTGCCTTACTGCCTGCTGCCCACGTGCCCTGCTATTTGCTGCCTGCACATCAGCCAGGGGTGCAGTTGCTGTGACCACCCCTGCTGGAACTGAAGACTCCCAACTGCGATACGATCGCTCCACAGCCCAGCCCCAGGACCCAGTTGCCCACCCACACCTGCCTCTGGGGTTGCCATGTCGGGCACACCACCATCTGGCACCACTGGAAACCCCCAGAAAGAGATGCAGAGGGCCACCAGCTTCACTACCACCGAAGTTGGTGTCCTGGTGGAGCAAGTCCTGGGGCAGTATGATGCCCTCTTTGGAAGTTCGCGCGCCGACAAGGAAGTACGGACCAGGATCTGGACGGACATCGTGACTCCCATCAACGCGGAGGGGGTGGCAGTCCACGACTTACAACATGTCAAGAAGCACTGGGAGGACTTCAGGTCCAGGACCCTCAACAAGGCCCAGCGCCTCTTGAAGGCAGCGGATGCTAAGGGGCACGGGGCCACCTGTCTGACAACCAAATGAGGGTCCTGGAACGCATATGCCCAGCGCTCCACGTCCGGGTCCTTGAGAGGCAGACCCGTCTGGAGTCGAGCGGTAAGTGTACATGCATACGGATAGGACGCTGTGCATGTCGTGGTGTGCCAGTAGTGTGCAGGTTGCACGTGTGTTTTTGTAGGGCCATGTATGGAGGTTTATGTACAGGGCTGTGAGGCTGACACATGCAAGTCCTCTCATGCGTGAGACACATGGATGGTGTATGTGTGGGTAAGCATGCAGGCCAAATGCAGATGTGTGAGCACACATGTTTGAATGACTGTGTATGTAAGTTTGCAAGGTTGTGGTGTCACACATGGATGTTGGTTCCAGCTGCATGTATCTGCACTGTGTACATGTGCATGTGTGTATTTGACAAGTGTGCAACTGTGATGCAACATGGATGCATGTGACACTGATATGTAGAAGGCTGAATGCCAGATGTGACATGGATGCCAATCTCATCACTGCGACAGTTGGTGGAGGTGTACACATGCATGTAAGTGTGGTGCCGTGTGTGCATGTCTAGTGCACTCCCTGTGTTTCATGTGATGTCTGGCTCACCTTTGGCTGCTCATGCTGTTGTATGTGTATGGATGGTGCTGGCTGGTGCGATATGGCTGTGGAATTGCTCATGTGTGTGAGTTGAAATGACATGTGTGTTGGGGATTGTGATGCCATGTCTGAAGTTTGACACTGCCACTCATGTGCAACTGTCATGTGTGTATCAGTCCATTGTACAGTGCCTTGATGCCTGTGTTCTATCTCTCCCTGTCTGCAGCGTCAACGGAGGAAGAGGGCGGAAAGGGTGCTGTGGAGCACAGCGGCAGGGATCGCAACCCCAGCCGGAGATGCAAGGCCCGGCTCCCCTCCCAACTTGTCATCTCATCAGGGAGTGAGGAGTCCGGTGCCGCGTCCCAGGCCGCAGCTGCTGAGGGTAGGTCCAAGAGGCGGAGGTCGGAGTTGGACTCCTCAGCAGCAGAAGGGGCAGCTGAGACCCCACAGGGTCCGACAGAGGAAGATGGCACAGAGTCATCCAGGTTGGTGGGGGGTTTGGTGGGGGGTTTGGTGGAGGAGGAGGCCATGGAAGGGACAGACACGGGGTCTGGAGGTGGGGATTCCACTGGTGCTAGTGGCATAGCTCTCAACTCTCACGCTTTTGGCGGGTGTCACCCGCCTTGTAAACAGCTGACTCACCTGCCAATCCTCCAGCACGCCCATTCATTTCAATGGGCGTCTCACCCGGCAAAACTAAAATCGGGTGTTTTCACCCGCCTTCGCGACCCAAATGGTTGAGAGCTATGTAGTGGTGCAGTGCAGGAGCAGGGACAGGAGGCAGCACAGGCCGCCGCAGAGGTGCCTGTGTGTAATCCTGTCCCCGATCCTGTCACTGCATCATCCAGCACCAGCTCAGGGAGGGGATCCGCTTACAACAACTGGCCTTCCTCTCCCTGCGGACGTGGCTATCCGGGACCGGGTTGAGCCTGTCCTGAGTGGGATGGTGTTGCGTCAACGGGACATGCGAGATGACCTGCAGAGTTATCATGAGGACACTGCACGTCATCTCGAATGTCTCGTTGGCCACGTTGACCTACTGGGACAGATCACCAGGGCCGGATTCCTCCATTTGCTGGACCTTGTTCCGACACCCTCCTCACCTGAACCCCCTATGCGCCAGTCGTCCTCCATGCCATCTTCCCACCATGTATCACCTGGGTACCCTGTGGAGCTGCCTCTGACCCTGCTGCCAGGCTGGTGGAGGAAAGATCCCTGCCACAGTTGGGAGTCGGACGTCCAGCAGAGGTGGCCACCTCGACAACTGCACCCCAGCCGGAGGAGGACGTGCAGGCAGCAAGAGCCAGGGCACAGGCACAGGCACAGGCACAGCAGCAGTAGCAACAAGGTGGGAGCCATGATGGCTCGGGGCCTTCAACATCAGAGGGGCAGGCATCGTCCAGAGGGCAGGAGGACCCAGGACTGGAAGTGTCTTCCATGTGGCAGCGGTTAGGCCATGCTATAGATGCGGAGCGGCAGCGGGCGGAAGAGCCACGGCTCACAATGGTCAGGGCGGAAAACTCCATGCGGAGGGCTCTGAGGCGGGCCAAGTGCCTCGAGGTGATTCGCAGGGACTTGGAGAGCCACATGTCATCGTCCCTGTGAACCCTCGGGGCCATGGAAGAGGACCGCCTCCGGAACATCGAGCAGGAGTTCGATGATGCCCTGGCCCGGGACATCGGGAAGTGAGCTGTCGGACTAGCCCGCTGCCATTGTAAATAGTTTTTAGAGTTAGGTTTACTTTTCCTTTTCCTTTTATTTGTGGTCAATGGACAATGCCACGGACAATTGTATATAGTTTTTTTTTAGGTAGTTTCTTAGGTAGGTTTCATTTGTTTGGTTGGGCTCATGGACCCTTTACATAGTTGGACAATGGATTGATTAGAATTTTTTTTTTCATTATGGACATGGGGTAATGGATTTTTTTTAAGGGACAATGTATTGTAAATAGTTGGACTATGGATTCATTTCTCATTTTATTTTTCATTATGAACATGAAGCAATGGATATTTTATTTTACCTTTCCTTTGGATTTGCGTTGGTGGAGGGAGAGTTTGAAATGTTTTTCTTTAAAAAAAATATGGATTGATTATCATTTTCATTCACTCATCTTTTTCACATGCTTTTCATTTCATGATTGATATTTTGGTTGCTTTCATTTCATTTATTTATTTATGTACATAATACATTTTCATAGTTTAGTTCCATGTGTGGGATTCGCTCATTGGGTTTATGCATGTGAAAATGTGGGTTTACACAATCAATGCCAACCAGTGTATGTGTGTGACGGACATGTGTTGATGTACATAGTTGACTTTTGGTTTGTGTCTTGACATAGGCATGTCAGTGTGGGGTGGATTGGGAAATCATTGCGTCTCAAGAATGGGGTTGCATGATGAGGTTTTTTGGTGTAGAAGTGGGCCATGATTGTGCATCTTTCGTGTAGGGGGGACATGAGTGGGACATGAGTGGGGGCCTGCTGGCAGGTGCCCCTGACTGCTGGGGGGAGGGTGTGCAGGGGGACATGAGTGGGGGCCTGCTGGCAGGTGCCCCTGACTGCTGGGGGTGGGGGTACTGGGGGACATGATTGGGAGCCTGCTGGCAGGTGCCCCTGACTGCTGGGGGGTGGGGGTGGGGGTGCAGGGGGACATGATTGGGAGCCTGCTGGCAGGTGCCCCTGACTGCTGGGGGGTGGGGGTGGGGGTGCAGGGGGACATGAGTGGGACATGAGTGGGGGCCTGCAGGCAGGTGCACCTGACTGCTGGGGGGTGGGGGTGCAAGGGGACATGAGTGGGACATGAGTGGGGGCCTGCTGGCAGGTGCCCCTGACCGCTGGGGGGTGGGGGTGCAGGTGCAGGGGGACATGAGTGGGGGCCTGCTGGCAGGTGCCCCTGACTGCGGGGGGTGGGGGTGCAGGGGGACTGTTAGGCGGAAACCTGTGCAGTTCCCTCTGGACCACTGCAAAATATTTAGGACTACAGGCGTTTGGCGGTGAACCCACTTGGTAGCAGTCTGCACCACACAGATTCACTTGGTAGCTGTGGCTGAGCAGTCAGACTTCTCTCAAGAAAGTTGAGCAGTATGTGGAGTATACAAAATAGGGCAATCCTTCACAGCAAGACAAGCAAACACGCAACAAGGCTTAGTGTAAAGATATTAAGGTATTTATTTATAACAAAACATCTACGAAAAACACTATAGCAAATTCACGGCAAACAAATCAAACACAATTACTCTACGAAGCAGAAAACGATCAATCCCCCCCTAGCAATATTTCGACAACTCTAGGTTCTACTGGTACCACTTATTTTCAGACAGAGGTGTATACCTCAACCTAGATGACACTCGAATATTAGTTAGGACGGGAGAGAAAAAGATCGGCAGGTTATGAAATCAACACAGTTCAATCCTACGTGGATAAAATGCAAGGCAAGAAGGCAAGAATCACAACGGGTCATAAAGTTCAGAGGCCAGGCCCACTCGGAGAGAGGCAAGGCGCGATGTCCCAAAAGTCTCTAGCGGAGATGCATTCAAGTCTTTGTAGCAAATTGTTATCGGCAGATTAAACCAGTTCAGAACAATGAATGAGAAAAGCTTGGAGGCGACCCAACTGAACGGAGAGGATTAAGATACCTCACTCGAACCGATTGAAAGGGAAGCCAGGCGGACACGGTACCTTGTTGTGGAGGGCAGATCTGGCGGGGGCAGTAGTTCCTGGTGGTGGATGCACGTCGGGTCTTTGCCAAGAGTAGAGATGATCTCGTCGTCGAAGAAAAGTGAAGTCTGGTGCACCACCAGGGAAGAGACCGGCCGCGGAGTGCTCCGTCACAAGGCACCACCTTTTGGTCGCGGCACAGGGGTAGTGGCTATCCGGTTGCCGAGGTGCTCTGCACGGGCAATTCGACCACTGCGTCCTGAGGCGAATAAAAAGCAAAGGGGACTGGTTGTTCCCACCAGTCAGGGGAAGAGACTCTCCGGCAGGGAGATCTCCTCTGTCGTCGGTAAGTGGTGAGTCGGTTCCGCAGGGCCCCACCGGAGGTGTCGTCGTTGCAGGTCGGCTCAGCGTTACCCTCGTCGGATTCTTAGGTCCTGTGGCGACTTCTGAAGATCCAGTCCCAAAAGCCCTGCTTTTATGCAGAAAACCCCCATTCATTCAGCCTAGCTGTCAATCAACACAAAACTCGACGAGGGGGGATGGGACAGTGCCCCCTCGAGTAACAGATCTAGGAGTAATCGAATTACCCCTACTAGTACGTCCACAATAAGATGGTTTGTACTAGTTCTGTTAGTAAATTTAGGTCTAGTAAAGCCAATGGTGACTTTACATGCCCGGGGAGACAGTAGTCAGTCCCCGGGTATGGAGTCTATGATGGGGGTCCGCTAGGATGCCCCAGTGTGACGGCACGTAGGGTGCGGTGTAACACACATAGAAAAACATATGAGACCCTATGGAGTAAAAGACCCCATAGCCCATCGAACACATTGACATTTCAAAGGAATTACACACATACATGTCCAAGAGTGGGAGAAAAGAGTCTCACTCTTGGCAGGATGGAAAAAAACAAACTCCAGAAATCCAGCAAAGCTGCTGGGGGACTCACTAGGTTAGGAAATTCAGCCTAAACAGAGAATTCTCCCTAACAGGGACATGAGTGGAACATGAGTGGGGGCCTGCTGGCAGGTGCCCCTGACTGCTGGGGGGTAGGGGTGCTGTGGGACATGAGTGGGGGCCTGCTGGCAGGTGCCCCTGACTGCTGGGGGTGGGGGTGCTGGGGGACATGATTGGGGGCCTGCTGGCAGGTGACCCTGACTGCTGGGGGGGTGGGGGTGCAGGGGGACATGAGTGGGGGCCTGCAGGCAGGTGTCCCTGACTGCTGGAGCAGTGGGGGTGCAGGGGGACATGAGTGGGGGCCTGCTGGCAGGTGCCCCTGACTTCTGGGGGGTGGGGTGCTGGGGGACATGATTGGGGGCCTGCTGGCAGGTGCCCCTGACTGCTGGGGGTGGGGGTGCAGGGGGACATGAGTGGGACATGAGTGGGACATGAGTGGGGGCCTGCTGGCAAGTGCCCCTGACTGCTGGGGGGTGGGGGTGCAGGGGGGCATGAGTTGGGGCCTGCTGGCTGGAGCCCCTGACTGCTGGGGGTGCTGGGGGACATGAGTGGGACATGAGTGGGGGCCTGCTGGCAGGTGCCCCTGACTGCTGGGGGGTGGGGGTGCAGGGGGACCTGTGTGGTACATGAGTGGGGGCCTTCTGGCAGGTGCCCCTGACTGCTGGGGGGTGGGGTGCAGGGGGACATGCCAGGGGGCCTGCTGGCAGGTGCCCCTGACTGCTGGGGGGTGGGGGTGGGGGTGCAGGGGGACATGAGTGGGACATGAGTGGGGCCTGCTGGCAGGTGCCCCTGACTGCTGGGGGGTCTGGGTGCTGGGGGACATGATTGGGGGGCTGCTGTCAGGTGCCCCTGACTGCTGGGGGGTGGGGGTGCTGGAGGACATGATTGGGTGCCTGTTGGCAGGTGCCCCTGACTGCTGGGGGGTGGGGGTGCAGGGGGGCATGGGTGGGGGCCTGCTGGCAGGTGCCCCTGACTGCTGGGGGGTGTGGGTGCAGGGGGACATGAGTGGCACATGAGTGGGGGCCTGCTGGCAGGTGCCCCTGACTGGTGGGGGGGTGGGGGTGCAGGGGGACATGAGTGGGACATGAGTGGGGGCCTGCTGGCAGGTGCCCCTGACTGCTGGGGGGTGGGGTGCTGGGGGACATGATTGGGGCCTGCTGGCATGTGCCCCTGACTGCTGGGGGGTGGGGGTGGAGGGGGACATGGGTGGGGGCCTGCTGGCAGGTGCCCCTGACTTCTGGGGGTGGGGGTGCTGGAGGACATGGTTGGGTGCCTGCTGGCAGGTGCTCCTGACTGCTGGGGGATGGGGGTGCAGGGGGACATGAGTGGGGGCCTGCTGGCAGGTGCCCCTGACTGCTGGGGTGTGGGGGTGCAGGGAGACATGAGTGGCACATAAGTGGGGCCTGCTGGCAGGTGCCCCTGACTGGTGGGGGGTGGGGGTGCAGGGGGACATGAGTGGGACATGAGTGGGGGCCTGCTGGCATGTGCCCCTGACTGCTGGGGAGTGGGGGTGCTGGGGGACATGATTGGGGCCTGCTGGCATGTGCCCCTGACTGATGGGGGTGCAGGGGGACATGAGTGGGGGCCTGCTGGCAGGTGCCCCTGACTGCTGGGGGTGGGGGTGCTGGAGGACATGAGTGGGGGCCTGCTGGCTGGTGCCCCTGACTGCTGGGGGGTGGGGGTGCTGGAGGACATGGTTGGGTGCCTGCTGGCAGGTGCTCCTGACTGCTGGGGGATGGGGGTGCAGGGGGACATGAGTGGGGGCCTGCTGGCAGGTGCCCCTGACTGCTGGGGTGTGGGGGTGCAGGGAGACATGAGTGGCACATGAGTGGGGGCCTGCTGGCAGGTGCCCCTGACTGCTGGGGGTGGGGGTGCAGGGGGACATGATTGGGGCCTGCTGGCATGTGCCCCTGACTGCTGGGGCGTGGGGGTGCAGGGGGACATGAGTGGGGGCCTGCTGGCAGGTGCCCCTGACTGCTGGGAGGGTGGGGGTGCAGGGGGACATGAGTGGAACATGAGTGGGGGCCTGCTGTCAGGTGCCCCTGACTGCTGGGGGTGGGGGTGCAGGTGCAGGGGGACATGAGTGGGGGCCTGCTGGCAGGTGCCCCTGATTGCTGGGGGGTGGGGGTGTGGGGGGACATGAGTGGGACATGTGTGGGGGCCTTCTGGCAGGTGCCCCTGACTGCTGGGGGGTGGGGGTGCTGGGGGACATGATTGGGGGCCTGCTGGCAGGTGCCCCTGACTGCTGGGGGGGTGGGGTGCAGGGGGAAATGAGTGGGACATGAGTGGGGGCCTGCTGGCAGGTGCCCCTGACTGCTGGGGGTGGGGGTGCAGGGGGACATGGGTGGGGCCTGCAGGCTGGTGCCCCTGACTGCTGGGGGGTGGGGGTGCAGGGGGGCATGGGTGGGGGCCTGCAGGCTGGTGCCCCTGACTGCTGGGGGGTGGGGGTACAGGGGGGCATGGGTGGGGGACTGCTGACAGGTGCCCCAGACTTCTGGGGGGTGGGGGTGCTGGGGGATATGATTGGGGGCCTGCTGGCAGGGGCCCCTGACTGCTGGGGGTGGGGGTGCTGGGGGACATGAGTGGGGGCCTGCTGGCAGGAGCACCTAACTGCTGGGGGTGCTGGGGGACATGAGTGGGACATGAGGGGGGCTTGCTGGCAATTGCCCCTGACTGCTGGGCGTGGGGGTGCTGGGGGACATGAGTGGGGGCCTGCTGGCAGGAGCACCTAACTGCTGGGGGTGCAGGGGGGCATGTGTGGGACATGAGTGGGGGCCTGCTGGCAGGTGCCCCTGACTGCTGGGGGGTGGGGTGCAGGGTGACATGAGTGGGTCCTGCTGGCAGGTGCCCCTGACTGCTGGGGGGTGGGGGTGCAGGGGGACATGAGTGGGGGCCTGCTGGCAGGTGCCCCTGACTGCTGGTGGGTGGGGGTGCAGGGGGACATGAGTGGGGGCCTGCTGGCAGGTGCCCCTGACTGCTGGGGGGTGGGGGTGCTGTGGGACATGATTGGGGGCCTGCTGGCAGGTGCCCCTGACTGCTGGGGGGTGGGGGTGCAGGGGGACATGAGTGGGACATGAGTGGGGGCCTGCTGGCAGGTGCCCCTGACTGCTGGGGGGTAGGGGTGCTGTGGGACATGGGTGGGGGCCTGCTGGCAGGTGCCCCTGACTGCTGGGGGTGGGGGTGCTGGAGGACATGAGTGGGGGCCTGCTGGCTGGTGCCCCTGACTGCTGGGGGGTGGGGGTGCTGGAGGACATGGTTGGGTGCCTGCTGGCAGGTGCTCCTGACTGCTGGGGGATGGGGGTGCAGGGGGACATGAGTGGGGGCCTGCTGGCAGGTGCCCCTGACTGCTGGGGTGTGGGGGTGCAGGGAGACATGAGTGGCACATGAGTGGGGGCCTGCTGGCAGGTGCCCCTGACTGCTGGGGGTGGGGGTGCAGGGGGACATGATTGGGGCCTGCTGGCATGTGCCCCTGACTGCTGGGGCGTGGGGGTGCAGGGGGACATGAGTGGGGGCCTGCTGGCAGGTGCCCCTGACTGCTGGGAGGGTGGGGGTGCAGGGGGACATGAGTGGAACATGAGTGGGGGCCTGCTGTCAGGTGCCCCTGACTGCTGGGGGTGGGGGTGCAGGTGCAGGGGGACATGAGTGGGGGCCTGCTGGCAGGTGCCCCTGATTGCTGGGGGGTGGGGGTGTGGGGGGACATGAGTGGGACATGTGTGGGGGCCTTCTGGCAGGTGCCCCTGACTGCTGGGGGGTGGGGGTGCTGGGGGACATGATTGGAGGCCTGCTGGCAGGTGCCCCTGACTGCTGGGGGGGGTGGGGTGCAGGGGGAAATGAGTGGGACATGAGTGGGGGCCTGCTGGCAGGTGGCCCTGACTGCTGGGGGTGGGGGTGCAGGGGGACATGGGTGGGGCCTCCAGGCTGGTGCCCCTGACTGCTGGGGGGTGGGGGTGCAGGGGGGCATGGGTGGGGGCCTGCAGGCTGGTGCCCCTGACTGCTGGGGGGTGGGGGTGCAGGGGGGCATGGGTGGGGGACTGCTGACAGGTGCCCCAGACTTCTGGGGGGTGGGGGTGCTGGGGGATATGATTGGGGGCCTGCTGGCAGGGGCCCCTGACTGCTGGGGGTGGGGGTGCTGGGGGACATGAGTGGGGGCCTGCTGGCAGGAGCACCTAACTGCTGGGGGTGCTGGGGGACATGAGTGGGACATGAGGGGGGGCCTGCTGGCAAGTGCCCCTGACTGCTGGGCGTGGGGGTGCTGGGGGACATGAGTGGGGGCCTGCTGGCAGGAGCACCTAACTGCTGGGGGTGCTGGGGGACATGAGTGGGACATGAGTGGGAGCCTGCTGGCAGGTGCCCCTGACTGCTGGGGGGTGGGGGTGCAGGGGGGCATGTGTGGGACATGAGTGGGGGCCTGCTGGCAGGTGCCCCTGACTGCTGGGGGGTGGGGTGCAGGGTGACATGAGTGGGTCCTGCTGGCAGGTGCCCCTGACTGCTGGGGGGTGGGGGTGCAGGGGGACATGAGTGGGGGCCTGCTGGCAGGTGCCCCTGACTGCTGGTGGGTGGGGGTTCAGGGGGACATGAGTGGGGGCCTGCTGGCAGGTGCCCCTGACTGCTGGGGGGTGGGGGTGCTGTGGGACATGATTGGGGGCCTGCTGGCAGGTGCCCCTGACTGCTGGGGGGTGGGGGTGCAGGGGGACATGAGTGGGACATGAGTGGGGGCCTGCTGGCAGGTGCCCCTGCCTGCTGGGGGGTGGGCGTGCTGGGGGACATTATTGGGGGCCTTCTGGCAGGTGCCCCTGACTGCTGGGGGGTGGGGGTGCTGGAGGACATGATTGGGTGCCTGCTGGCAGGTGCCCCTGACTGCAGGGGGGTGGGGGTGAAGGGGGACATGAGTGGGGGGCTGCTGGCAGGTGCCCCTGACTGCTGGGGGGTGGGGTGCTGGGGGACATGATTAGGTGTCTGCTGGCAGGTGCACCTGACTCTTGGGGGGTGGGGGTACAGGGGGACATGAGTGGGGGCCTGCTGGCAGGTGCCCCTGACTGCTGGGGGGTGGGGGTGCAGGGGGACATGAGTGGGACATGAGTGGGGGCCTGCTGGCAGGCGCCCCTGACTGCTGGGGGGTGGGGGTGCAGGGGGACATGAGTGGGACATGAGTGGGGGCCTGCTGGCAGGTGCCCATGACTGCTGGGGGATGGGGGTGCTGGGGAACATGATTGGGGGCCTGCTGGCATGTGCCCCTGACTGCTGGGGGGTGGGGGTGCAGGGGGGCATGAGTGGGGGCCTGCTGGCATGTGCCCCTGACTGCTGGGGGGTGGGGGTGCAGGGGGACATGAGTGAGGGCCTGCTGGCAGGTGCCCCTGACTGCTGGGGGGTGGGGTGCTGGGGGACATGATTAGGTGTCTGCTGGCAGGTGCACCTGACTGCTGGAGGGTGGGGGTACAGGGGGACATGAGTGGGACATGAGTGGGGGCCTGCTGGCAGGTGCCCCTGACTGCTGGGGGGTGGGGGTGCAGGGGGACATGAGTGGGGGCCTGCTGGCAGGTGCCCCTGACTGCTGGGGGGTGGGGGTGCAGGGGGACATGAGTGGGACATGAGTGGGACATGAGTGGGGGCCTGCTGGCAGGTGCCCATGACTGCTGGGGGGTGGGGGTGCTGGGGAACATGATTGGGGGCCTGCTGGCATGTGCCCCTGACTGCTGGGGGGTGGGGGTGCAGGGGGACATGAGTCGGGGCCTGCTGACAGGTGCTCCTGACTGCTGGGGGGTAAGGGTGCAGGGGAACATGAGTGAGGGCCTGCTGGCAGGTGCCCCTGACTGCTGGGGGGTGGGGGTGCTGGGGGACATGATTGTGGGCCTGCTGGCAGGTGCCCTTGACTGCTGGGTTTGGGGGTGCAGGGGACATGAGTGGGACATGAGTGGGGGGCTGCTGGCAGGTGCCCCTGACTGCTGGGGGGTGGGGGTGCAGGGGGACATGAGTGGGACATGAGTGGGGGCCTGCTGGCAGGTGCCCCTGACTGCTGGGGGCTGGGGGTGCTGGGGAACATGATTGGGGGCTTGCTGGCATGTGCCCCAGACTGCTGGGGGATGGGGGTGCAGGGGGACATGAGTGGGACATGAGTGGGGGCCTGCTGGCAGGTGCCCCTGACTGCTGTTGGGTGGGGGTGCTGGGGGACATGATTGGGGGCCTGCTGGCAGGTGCCCCTGACTGCTGGGGGGTGAGGGTGCAGGGGACATGAGTGGGACATGAGTGGGGGCCTGCTGGCAGGTGCCCCTGACTGCTGGGGGGTGGGGGTGCAGGGGGACATGAGTGGGGGCCTGCTGACAGGTGCCCCTGACCGCTGGGGGGTGGGGGGGGCAGGGGGACATGAGTGGGGGCCTGCTGGCAGGTGCCGCTGACTGCTGGGGGGTGGGGGTGCTGGGGGACATGATTGGGGGCCTGCTGCAGGTGCCCCTGACTGCTGGGGTGTGGGGGTGCAGGGGGATATGAGTGGGACATGAGCGGGGGCCTGTTGGCAGGTGCCCCTGACTGCTGGGGGGTGGGGGTGCTGGGGGACATGAGTGGGGGCCTGCTGGCAGGTGCCCCTGACTGCTGGGGGGTAGGGTTGCTGGGCGACATGATTGGGGGCCTGCTGGCAGGTGCCCCTGACTGTTGGGGGGTGGGGGTGCAAGTGGACATGAGTTGGTGATCAGTGGTGCAAGCTTACATGTGTCTTGGCTGGGGGGCATGCCCATGGTGGATGGGCTGCCTGCGGGACATGTCCAGGGGTGCGGGGTAGTCCCCTGTGGTGTGGGCTGCCTGCAGGGGCCGTGGAGGGTGTAGAGGGAACACCTGGGAGGACCCACACTGCCAATTCACATGTAGGACTCCCCGCGCACCCCCGAAATTCACGTACCCCACTCGCACAGGACCTATTGCGTGTGAAACTTCCCGCGCACCCCAGGAATACACGTACCCCACTCGCACAGGGCCAATCGCGTATGAAACTTCCCGCGTACCCCCGAAATACAGGTACCCGGATCCAATCGCGTGTGAAACTTCCCGCGCACCCCCGAAATACATGTACCTGGATCCAATCGTGTGTGAAACTTCCCGCGAACCCCAGTAATACACGTACATCACTAGCACAAGGTCAATCGCGTGTGAAACTTCCCACGCAACCCTTGAAATACACGTACCCAGATCCAATTGCGTGAAACTTCCTGTGCACTCCCGAAATACACGTACCTGGATCCAATCGCATGTGAAACTTCCCGTGAACCCCAGTAATACACGTACCCCACTCGCACAGGGCCTATCGCGTGTGAAACTTCCCGCGCACCCCTGAAATACACGTACCCCACTAGCACAGGGCGTACCGCGTGTGAAACTTCCTGCGCACCCCAGTAATACACGTTCCCCGCTTGCCGTTTGCTGTGTGGCAGCCCTGTATACTGGTACAGGGTTAGCGCAGCCCTTTGCACTGGATTGGGGATTTTGATGGCTTTTCCTTGTGCGAGGGGCGTTCTTGGGGACGTAACTGTTGCTGCTGCAGGGTCGCTGCCCCACTGTGCGCCACGGCTGGTTTTGGTAGCTAAAATCCATGAATACGGTGTGCGCGAAAACTGTCTAAAACTGATATGGAAGCCTGTATAGTGGAGAGCTCAATTAAAATGTTCTCCATACCTTTAGTGGTAGAAGTGAGATCTATTGAGGAATTGGAATAATTGTGGTCCTTATAATACAGGTAGAAGGGTACCCAAAACAATTCACCCCCACCAGGGCAAACCTATCTCAACTGTCTGGGATAGACAGAATATAATAAACAAAAGGAAGGGATGGGGATTGACAATTCAGAAAATAGATGGTTACTAACTCCTCTTCCATACTATTGTTCAGTCCTGCAAAAATGTACTAAGTAGTCACAATCTAAAAGTTCATATTCAATTTTATTTCATTGTAATTCAATTCTAAAACATACTAAGATTACCCATAGAGTGATATTCAAATGCAAAACTAGAAACAAAAAAATGAATTGACACATGATTTATAACACACTCATAGAAAACATGATAAAGACACAATGGGACAAACAATGGCATAATGATCTTAGAAGAACCCAACATGTTTCAGTCCCTAGCACCATATTGGTTGGACATTCATCAGGGGCTATCCTCGTTAAATCCTTAATAAGTTTCTGAATGTTGTATCTTGGGTGAGATTCTCATATAACCATTTTCTGTTCTTTATGCATGGTCCACCTACTGAAAGATTAATTCACTTGTCCTGCTTAATAGCAGGACAAGCAAATTAATCTTTCACTAGGTGGACGTTTACCATGCATCACTTACCTCACTTCTTCAAAGCCTCCAGATTGGCCTATGAGAAACACTTAACCAGCACGTGAGGCAATCACTATCCTCATGGTCTAGAAGCCACTTTTGGATAACCCCACGAGTCCAAACCAGGTAGGCTTCATACTTTTGAGACTAAGACACGTTCAGCGTTTCAGTATATTCTATGGCACCATGCTGTACCATTGAAGAGCAAAATGTTTCTCATTAAAAGTATGAAGCCTACCTGGTTCTGACTCGTGGGGATATCCAAAATTGTCTTCTAGACCATGAGAATAGTGATTGTCTCACATGCTGGTTAAGTGTTTCTCAGAGGCCAATTTGGAGGCTTTGAAGAAGTGAGTGTTAGGGAGAATTCTCAATAAATGGCTGTTTCAACTTACCTAATGAGTCCCTCATCAGCTTTGCTGGATTTCTAGGGTTTATTTTTTTCACCTGGTAAGAGTGGGAGCCTTTTTCCCACTCTTACATGTGTTTTGCTGTGTGCGTTTTCACTTTTTGTGTGATCTTGGGCACTGGAGCCTCACCTACTCCATGTGCACCACTTTTTGTGTGTGTTACACAGCACCTTCAGTGCAGTGACACAGGGTTGTCTTTGAGACTTCCCCCTGACTCCTTTTTTCTGGAGCTGACTACTGTCCCCCAGAAACAGGTAAAGTTGCCATTAACTTTATATAGTCACTTGAAGAAGACCCAGTACAACCCATCTTACATGGAGTACTGGAAAGGGTTAACTCTTATCCCTTTTTGTCTGTGCCTCTTGGAGCCTTGTTTCGCTCCCTTAACTTTAAGACTTGGCTGGTGGCAGTGGTATCTACCCGAACCTTTCTAACACAATTATATTATATAAACGTGGTATTGTTTTAGGCTATTATAGTAGCCTCGAACATAAACCCGCTTGACCAAATACATTTTATTTTGGTTCCGGCTGGGTTTATTCGCCATTTCTTTTTGTTAAAGTCTTTCTCATGTTTTACTCTGCACGCCAAACGGGGGATGGTTCCATTGTTCTGTCTTTTCGCGGGCTTCTGCACTTAAGCCCTCCTTAAGGCGCCTGATAGTCTAGGTAGGCAGGATGTGAGGGAGGGATCTTCGGACCCCTGCCATGGGTTGCCTTAGTAACTCAAGTCGCACTCTTGTCTGATTGGCTAAAGGGACTGGCCTTGCCAGGCCAGCCACCCTGCTGTGTGATTGACAGCCAGGCTGTATGAATGGGGGAAAACTGCATAAAAAGCAGGTCTCTGGGACTGGAAGAGCAGAGTCGCCACTGGAACGAAAGAACCAATGAGGAACTGGAAGAAGAGGGCCCCTACCATGACTGAACTGCCCGGTGAAGCCCTACTGTAGGCTCGAATCTCCAAATCCGATGAGAAGAGCCTCCAGGAAACTTCTTCCCTTGAGCTGGTGGGACCGACCAGTTCGCCCAAACTGCAAGCCAGGACCCCTCCTCTGGTCGAATTCGCAGTACAGAGCTATAGTGGGCCGGGCCAGAGAGCGAGGACGGTCGGACCCTGCTTGGGTTTTAAGGAGCGCACCTGTTATTCGTTGTTTTGCTCTGCTGCTGGTTTCTTCCCTGGGTGGCGCAGGACCCTCCAGTCTTCCTACTTCATGTCAGTCCGACAGTTGCTTCAGGAACCGTGAGAATGCAGGAACCACCAGGAACGTCAGCCTCAGCTAAAGCTCCCTCAGAATCCAGTTGTGCGTTTCGCTCAGCCATGGTGAAAGTGTTTGAAATCTTTCTCCAATCCGAGGGCTTGTCCTTCTCTTCTCTTTTACCGAACTTTTCTACCGACCTACCTCGTCCCGAATCTGTGCCATGAACTTTACCGCAAACTACATTGAACCTATTATCTTGAGCAAAACACTTTTGAACCATTGACTTTGGCCTTAAGCCTCTTCTATCTGATTTTAACCTTCTAGTATCCCTTGTTCAGTTGCCCTGCTTACTTACCTGTTGGTTTTGCCTAGTTTCTAATAGTTTTGTCTTTGCTCCCTTTTAAATTCCTGGAGTGCCATTTTGTTCCACTTCATTTTGTGAGCTTCACTTGTCTGGAATTTAAGGGAAGTGGTGTGGTGTATTTTCGATTGTGATTTTTAAACTTGCTTATAATAATGAAATGTTATATGACTGTTGAGTAAATAAATATATATTATTTTACTTAGAAACCCTGAGTCAGTGTTTGCCTGAACCATAGTAATTGCTGTCCCTTATGTAACTACTTGTACTGCTCACTTACTCTTGTGATAAGTCTGGCTGCTACACTACTGCTACCACTATAACTGTGTAGTACAGGCTTGTACCAAAGGTGAAATGGTACTGTCACTTGTAGTCTTAATTGTGTGTAGTGTTCCCAAAGGGTACTGCATATAATTCCGCCTAACATTGAGGTTCATATTAAGCAGGACAAGTGAATTAATCTTTCACTAGATGGACGTTTACCATGCATAAAGAACAGAAAGGGGTTTTGTGAGAATCTCACCCCAGATACAAGATTCGGAAACTGATTATCGATTTAAAGAGGACAGCGCCTGATGAATGTCCAACCAATGTGGTGCTAGGGACAGACACAGGTTGGGTATTTCTAAGACAGATACATGAATTGGATCATTATGCCACGGTTTGTCCCATTGTGTCTTTGTATCATGTTTTTTATGAGTGACTTGTAAATCATATGTCAATCGATTTTTTGTTTCTGATTTTTTATTTGAATATCATTCTTTGGGTGATCTTAGTATGTTTTAGAATTGAATTATCATGAAATAAAATTGAATATGAACTTTAAGATTGTGACTACTGGGTCAATTTTTCAGGACTGATCAGTAGTATGGAAGAGGAGTTGGTAATCATCTAATTTCTAAATTGTCAATCACTATCCCTTCCTCTTGTTTATAATAATTGTGGTCCGCCATAGCTGGTGTCTGGAAAATCTAATTACACTTTAACCAGGCAAGAGCAGTAAAAATGAGTATGAAGTGAATGCATTCCAATAGGTAATAGTGTGGTGCATCACACATATCACAGGTCGTGCCAGTATACCAGTCCCCTGCACTTGCACAATCTCAATGTCACCTGGCCTAGTTGGGCCAAAGCAATTAAAAACAGCCATGAACTCTTGTAATGCCGAGCAATGAGTCCCCTCAGAGGATCCGGTGGAGCAGATGAGTGAAGTGCAGAGGGCAAGCAAGGCGGTCAGTAAAAGAGTAACATACAGCAAAGGCAAAGGAGCTCCCCAAAGTTCAGTCTGGCAGCCAGTCTAGCTGCCATACTCTTTATGGGATTCTGCCAGCTGTCAGGCCTTCAAGCTGTCACTGCCCCCTTAGACAAGGGTTGAAGTGAAGACACATTGATAGCACACAGAGGTAGGGAAACATGATACTGTGAGGTTCCCCAGCCAAGGAAATAAGTGCGAGGAAGAAGTCAAGTTAACACCAGCACATTATGACCATCATTACCTCCACGTCCACTCTTCCTCGTCCCAGTACTTACCTCATGAGGCACCCGCCTCCGACACAGGACCTTCTTCTATTTCTTCTTATTTCTATAACTCTTCCCCACACCCACATCACTTAGTTTAATTTTTCCTGCCTCCGGCAGGTTGGGCTTGTTTTTTCTTCCCGGCGCGGGGCGCTGGGGAGCTCCGAAAGCTGGCCCCCTGGTGGGGCTGTGTGGCGGGGCCTTCGGCTCCTTCAGGTGTGGCAAGACTCCTGGGTTCCCTGCGGGGCTTGGGACCCAGTTGAGTCAGGCTGCCTTGCCTGGTTTCTGCTGGGCTTTGGTCAGCGCAGGGCATTGTGGCCTGGGTTCTGGGAGAACGGACCCGGGTTAAGGTAAGGAGAAGGGGGGGCATGTTTTTCCTGTTGCATGGCCATGCTGCATGGGCGGCTGTGCACGGATTGGCGGCTCCTTTTTCTTGTTTGAGCCACGTGCTCCGGAGGAGGGTGGGCTCCTCCTCTGGTGCTGCAGGCATGTTGCCATAGGAATTAATTGATGTTGTTCCTATTGGTTGTTGTTCTTTCTGGCCTCTATTTGAATGTGGGAGAGGCACGATAGCAATTGTTTGTATGTGGAGCCTTGATTCGGTGTACAGGGGTCTTTGGTGAAGCAGGCTTCCTTGGTCACTGTTTTTGAGCTTACTCAACATGGGAAAACATTCTGCAAAGAGCAGGCATCTGGTCCTGTCTTCTTCTTCTTCGTCTTCCTCTTCTCCTGATTTACACAGAAAGAGAAAGAAGAAGGCTAAGCGTTTTTCCCTGACCAGAAAGGAGTTGAAGAAGCTATGTAAGCATCGTAGAGGGAGTCGCACACGTGCTCATGGACACAAGCGCAGGCGTCTGTCTTCCTCATCCTCCTCTTCTTCTGGCCCTGAGTCATCGGCCTCTTCTTGTTCCTCTTCGGGTAATGCTGAAGGGAAGTATCTGGACAGAGAGGGAGTGGAGGAGGTGCTGGCTCAAGTTGGGGATTGCATGGGATTTTCAGAGCCCCTGGTGCCGGTGGAGGAGGCCGACCCTTCTATTCGCCAGTATAGGCATACACCTAGGAAGGGGTTGCCATTGGTTTCCGATATCCGGGAAAAAATCCTCCGGGAATGGCATGACCCGGAGAAGATTGCAATGCACTGTTTCATGTCCAAACTTTACCCTTTGAAGGGTGAGACTTTGCTGTCTGATCCAGTTGAGGTTGACGATATCCTCGCCAGCCTGGTGGGTCGCTCCTCTATGTCGGCCGAGGAGGCGGCCGTCCGGGATCCAGTGGACCGCCGAGTTAATTCCGGCCTTAAGAAGGTTCATGCAGGGGCGCATCTGGCCCTTCGAGCACATATCTATGGTTCCTACACAGCTGAAACAGTGTTGAATGGTTTCAGGGAGTTGAAAAAGGCTGTCAATGAAGGCTCTGATTGTGCCCCTTTGCTTACAGACATGCAGAGACAGGTTGAGTTTTTGGCCGATCTGGCTTTTGATGGGGTGCGTGGTTCAGCCATGGCCATGGGGGCTGGTATAGCTGCCCGGAGGCATTTGCACCTAAGGGACTGGAAGACTGATGGGTCTCAGAAGGCGGCTGCCCTGAAACTTCCTTTCACTGGGTCCAGGCTTTTTGGTGATTGCCTTGAGGATAAGGTGCACAAAGTTTTTAGGACGGACAAACATGCTGACAAACTTTGACGCAAGCCTCCTTCAACGGCCAAGAAATCTTCCTCTGGGGCTGGTCCAGTGACCAGCAGGTCTTTTCCTGGCTCCTCATCACATTCTTTTCAGAGAGCTAGGGGGGGTCGGGGTCCTCCATGCTCTTCACGTCCTGGGCCAGCACCTAAGTCCTGACGGTTTGGAATTGCCAGTGGGCGGGCGGCTCCGGCAGTTTTTTCCAGTATGGGAAAGGTGGTGTTCCCACTCATGGGTTCTGGACACAGTACAATGGGGGTATCGAGTGCATTTCCTGTCTCCTCCTGTCCAGCATTGCATGGTTCGGACTGTGGTTCCCAGGTCTCGGCTCAAGAGGTTGGCCATGGACGCCGCGCTCTCCGAATTAGTGTTGAAGGCAGCCATCATGCCCGTTCCTCTCCCTGTGCAGGGTCAGGGGTTCTACTCACGGGTGTTCCTGGTCCCCAAACCTTCGGGGAAGTACCGTCTAATTCTGTACCTCAAAGCCCTGAACTGCTTCGTCCAAAAGGAACACTTCAAGATGGAGACTTTACAGAACATTCTTCCGATGTTATTAAAGGGGGATTGGATGACATCTCTGGATCTCCAGGACGCTTATTACCATGTGGCTCTCCGTCCCTGGCACATGCAGTTCTTCCGCTTTGCAGTGGGATCCCGACATTTTCAGTTCAGGGTGCTCCCGTTCGGACTGCGATCTGCCCCCAGCGTTTTCACCAAGCTGGTGGCTCCCCTGGTGGAGCACTTACATCTGCGGGGCATTCAGATATTTCCCTACCTGGACGATTGGTTGATCAAAGCGTCCTGTCGGCAGACTGTCATTTCCCATCTCCGATTGGTCTGCCAGGCATTGTAGGACTGGGGTTTCCTGGTGAACTGGCAGAAGTCCCAACTGGAGGCTTCTCAGGATCTAGTTTTCATTGATGCACAGGTTTGCACCAGGATGGGGAAGGTGTTCCTGTCCCTGGAGAGGGTCCGTTGCTTGCTGACTGTTCTGGGCAGTGTTCTCGGGAATTACACTGAATGAGGGCTGGTAGAATTGGAACCATTTGGACAGGGCCTCCAGACAGGACCTTTGGGTGCCTTAGCAACATCCTCAGGCCTGAAAAAGCTTTCGTCCACTACTGTTCTGCTGGCCCCAGAGTCTCGCCTGGCAGGAGTATCCTAGCCATTGACAAGTACACTGTCCACATAATAACATTTAGAGTTTTCTGGTATAGAGTCATACACACTCCTATTCTGATTACTAACCAGATCCATTGACTCTACTGATACACTTGCTTGAAGAACCCAAGGTTCTTCAGCAAAGACTTCAAAGTGAGCACTAGTCATTTGGACTTCCTACTCAGGAGTGAAGGCTAAGGAGACTGTGCTGATCCCAGTAGGTTTACCCTTACATTTTGGATCTCCTTTGATATGGTCAGTTGCCCCACAGAGATAGCACGTTCCAAATGCTCTCTGGAATGGTGGCTTGCTCTGACCGCCTTCTGGTTTGTGGCCAGAAGGTACACTATTCTGCTGCGGTTTTCCTTGTGGCTTACCCTTCTGGTTTTGTTTGGGGCCCTCTTTGGAATTTGAGTTATTCAAATTCTCTTTAGAGTCTTTTTTAGGCTGTTTTCCCTCATCCTTTTTCTGAGTTGCCCCAGAATCCTTATGAGTAGCCCTGTTGGCAACCCACAAGTCAGCAGCCTTCGCCAACTTCCGGAAATCTAATTCCTTCGAATCAGCCAAGTGCTGTCTGAGCTCAGGAGAACAGGCATCATAAATAGACTCCAACATAAAAAGATTTCTCATACCCTCATAAGTGTTCACTTTGTAACCCTTAATCCATCCCTCTAAGTTTTTCAACCCTTCACTCACCCAGGTAGCCCAAGGGGTACCATCATGCTTTTTTAGGGTTCTAAACCTCTTAAGATACTGGGAAGGGGTCTTCCCGAATCTAGCTATCAAAGCTAGTTTCACACTTTCGTAATCCGTTTTATCCGCCTCCCCCAACTCCATTACCACATCAGTCGCAACAGGGGGGAGCCTACAGAACAACCAGGGAAACAAATCATTCCCTGTGATGTCCTGAAGCCCATGATTGTACTCAAACAGTTTTAACCAATCTAACACATCCAATCTCGGTTCATACATACCCACTAATTCCTTCGGCATCCGGGGTCTTTTTGGACTGGAGCTCCTAGAGGAACCAGAGGAGAGAGAAGCATTTTCTATAGACAACGTTTTCATCTCTAACTCGTGATTAAGTTCTATTTCCCTGAGCCTCAACTCAGCTTGCTTCTGCTCAGCCTGGGCATTCATCCGTCTGAACTCGAGCTCTTGGTTTCTTTCAGATTCTGCCAAGAACCGTTTGTATTCTAATTCGAGCTTCATTTTTTCAAGTTCAAAATAAGCAGGGTTACATGGGGGACCTGGTATGGGCCCCGTAGGTACAGCTGGTAAGGCAGGTAGAGGAGCAGGGGAGACATTTCCGTTAGCCTCTCCTTCCTCTTCAGCCTCTTCATCACTATCATCAGAATTATGATTTAGATCAACACCATCACTGTTATCTACATTTGCCGGAGACATTGGTTCCTCTGAACCAGTACCCAGACTTTGGTTTTCCAGCAATCTCGCTATCAGTTCTAACTTCTTGCCTCTTACAGAAAGATTCTCTTGCCTACAGAGAGCTCGTAAACTCTCAGTATTTTCACCTGAAAAGGACTCTTGACTGTAAACTTCCATAGTAGACATATTTTTGAAAGTTGCTTTTTAGTGCTAAGCTTTGTGGTTAGTTATCCTAAAGTGTCGAAAAGCACTCTAAACTGTATACTCGATACAAATCCCACCGCTGTACACCGGTGTTAGGCGGAAACCTGTGCAGTTCCCTCTGGGACCACTGCAAAAGATTTAGGACTACAGGTGTTTGGCAGTAAACCCACTTGGTAGCAGTCTGTACCACACAGATTCACTTGGTAGCTGTGGCTGAGCAGTCAGACTTCCCTCAAGAAGAGTTAGGCAGTATGTGGAGTATACAATATAGGGCAATCTACACAGTAGAACAAGCATACACGGAACAAGGCTTCGGTGTAAAGATATAAAGGCATTTATTTATAACAAGACATCTATAGAAAAAACTCTGGCACTCTTACGGTAAAATAACTTCAATCACAAATTACTATACAAAGAAATAGATCAATCCCCCTAACAATATTTCGACAAGTCTAGGTTCACCAGCATCACTTATTTGCAGACAGAGGTGTATGCGTTAACCTAGATGGCACTCTAGTATTCGTTAGGATGGGAGAGAAAAATAAGGCAGGTTATGAAATCAACTCGGTACCAATACTTTACGGACAAATGCAAGGCAAGTAAAGCAGGTTACTGCAGTTCAGAGGCCAGGCCCACTCGGAGAGAGGCAAGGCGATATGTCCAAAAGTGTCTCAGTGGAAATGCGCTTCGAGTCTTTATCGCAAATTGTTATGGAAAGGTTGGACCAGTTCAGAACAGAAAAGTTAAAGAAAGCTTGGAGGCGACCCCAGGGAAAGGCGAGGATTAAGACACCTCACTCGATCCGGCAGAACGGGAAGCCAGGCGGGTACTGTACCTTGTTTGTGGAGAGACAGCTCCGGCGGGGGCAGTTGTTCCTGGTGGTGGATGCACATCGGATCTTTGCCAAGAGTAGAGAGGATCTCGTCGTCGAAGAAAATTGAATTCCGGTGCACCACCAGGGAAGAGACCAGCCGCGGAGTGCTCCGTCACAAGGCACCACCTTTTGGTCGCGGCACAGGGGTAGTGGCTATCTGGTTGCCGCTGTGCTCTGCACGGGCAAATCGCCCACTGCGTCCTGGGTGAAGAAAAAGCAAAGGTGACTGGTTGTTCCCACCAGTCAGGGGAAGCGACTCTCCGGCAGGGAGATCTCCTCTATCGTCGGGAAGTGGTGCGTCGGTTCAGCAGGGCTCCACCGGAGGTGTCGTTGTTGCAGGTCGGCTCAGCTTTACCCTCGTCGGATTCTTAGGTCCTGTGGCGACTTCTGAAGATCCAGTCCCAAAAGCCCTGATTTTATGCAGAAAACCCCCATTCATTCAGCCTAGCTGTCACTCAAAACACGCTAAGTGGTGAGCGGGGAGGCTCACCACTTGGGCCAATCACACCAGAGTGCGACCGGAGTTGGCAAGGCAACTCGGTCCAGGGTGCTTAAACCCCCTCCCACACCTCTGTGGTAACCCAGACAGAATGGCACCACTTTGGAGGGTCTCGGTACAGAAGCCCGCCAAAAGTGGAACAAAGGGCTCAACCTTTGGTTTAGGAGTCACAGAGACGAACACAGACGCCATTTTAAAACCGAGTTCTGGCAGAAAATACCATCCGATAGACTTATTTAAGATAAGTAAACCGGTGGTACGTTAGAGATTAACGGGAAAAAGGTATCAATCTCCAACAATGGGAAGAATCCCATAGGGTTATACTCAGGGTCGAATATAACAAGTAGTTTCCACTGCCACCAGCCAAAACTCGACGAGGGGGGCCGGGACAGTGCCCCCTCGACTAACAGGCCCAGGAGTAATCGAATTACCCCCACTAGTACGTCCACAATACGATGGTTTGTACGAGTTCTGTTAGTAAATTTAGGTCTAGTAAAGCCAATGTTGACTTTACATGCCCGGGGAGACAGTAGTCAGTCCCCGGGTATGGAGTCTATGATGGAGGTCCGCTTGGACGCCCCGTGTTACGGCACGTAGGGTGCGGTGTAACACACATAGAAAAACATATGAGACCCTATGGAGTAAAAGACCCCATAGCCCATAGAACACATTGACATTTCAAGGAATTACACACATACATGTCCAAGAGTGGGAGAAAAAGAGTCTCACTCTTGGCAGGATGGAAAAAAACAAACTCCAGAAATCCAGCAAAGCTGCTGGGGGACTCACTAGGTTAGGAAATTCAGCCTAAACAGGGAATTCTCCTTAACAGCCACCTTCTACCCTCACTCAGGGAGGATCCCTCCTTTCTGTTGTATTTCCTCTTTTCCCTTGTTGTTTAATAATAATTGTGGCGCCACCTTCTATCCTCACTCGGGGAGGATCCCTCCTTTCTGTTGTATTTCCTCTTCTCCCTTGTTGTTTAATAATAATTATGGCGCCACCTTCTACCCTCACTCGGGGAGGATCCCTCCTTTCCATTTTCCTTTTCCTTATTATCCTTAAAAATTAATAAAAGAAAAATCAACACAATCTACAGGCATGCCACGCTCCCACTTTGTCTTTGTGTGTTCACACTACTCACACTCCTACATACATACAACCCTACTTTGTTATCCCTTACAGGCTATACTCATGTGCATGTTCACCCGAACTCCTCCGTTCACAGGGTTCAACACCGGCCTGCACATCTCCTTGGGGCATCCCCCGGCTCAAAGAGCGGGCACGATTCTGCAAAGATGGCTCCTGCAGGGCCACTGGGGAGTACATGTTTTGGCCTGGTCGCAGTAGGTGGGCGCAGCCCTTCTGGATAGGTCACCTGGATACCTCGGAAGGTACGGGGGCATGGGATCGTGTCTGGGTCACCAAATGAAGGCAAGTCCCTGTTACCGTCACGCCAGAAAGAATACAACCCTCTAGGGCAAAAATGCCAAGAGACTGCTTGCAAGGATAACAATGTTTAAGTGTACAGAAAGTAAAAGGGTCAGCAGAGGACTCTGCAGCTCGAGAATGTTCTTCCGAATTATCATCATCAGTACATTATAAGAGTCCACAGTGTCACTAGGGACATCATCCATAGGGACTAAACCTGCACAGCTGATTGGTGAGACTGTATACAGGTTCCTGGTCCATAGGGGACGCCAGGCTATGATTGGTACTTGTCCCTGCCATCTGTCGGTCTCCACGTGGGTCCGCTGGGCTCATCTCTCCATGGACTGAAGGTCAGGCGCTTCACATGTTGCTGTTCCAAGGCCGCTATTGTTAGCTAATGCTACTACATCATTTTGGCATGCACATGGGAGGTTCATGGACTGGCACCAGGGGGGATGGGAAGGAATGCAATCACGCTGACCCACACATTCTGTGCTCCTACTACATCATTTTGGCATGCACCCGGGAGGTTCATGGACTGGTACCAGGGGGATGGGAAGGAATGCAATCATGCTGACCCACACATTCTGTGCTGTCTATATCACACTCCTCGCACCCATGACTTCCACCCTCGTTTTGATCTATAATTTATACCTCCCAGTACCTCGAAATACAAAGGGTGCATTTATGGGAAAGGGCGACATGGTGGTGCATGTTCAGATCTTTTATGAGCATTTGCTTTATTGCTTATGGACTGGGGTCATCCACTATCGTGGAATGCAGGGATGCTTGAACCGGGGCAGTGGTGGGTGCTAGTATTCCCGGTGGGCTGGGTGGGGGTTGGAGGTCTGCTGTTGGCCTGGTTGTGATGAATGGACATTGCGAAGAGCCTGGTGTTGTCTCATGGCCTTGCAGGGCACATTCCTCTCTGCAATGCTAAATAATTGCAACAGCCGGGGGGGGGGGGAGAGGGCGGGACAAAGCTCATCTGTCCTCAGCGTTTGGGCCTGTTCATGATTCTTCCTCTGGCTTTACCGCGCCGCCATGTAGGGCACCATGTGTCTTCCATAAGTATAAAATGGCGTCTCTTTATATGAGCGCACTAAGTCTATACATCTATAATGCCCGTGATATGGTTCTCCCTTGTATTCGTGCTGGGGTTCTTTAGCACGGCCCTTCCCCCCTATCACACAGCACAGATATTTATGGGATTCGCCTCACTCTAAAGCACCTAAGGGGGATGGGAAAGGCTCATTCCCATCCCAATACATGGATCTTGAGTGCTGCAGTGTATTAAACAGTGTCACTGTATGGCCACAAATTGCTTCCTTCTGTCATGCAAAACCACCTCTTGTGTCATTATATTGATTTACCAGTTACAGCTGGTATTTCAGTACCATTCTGCATAGAAATAGCAAGTGTGCAATACTCTCTCCAGTACAGAAATGCCAAGTTTGAAAATTAAATGTTCATTTAGTTCTTCTTTAAAAGGATAACAAAAAAGATGTACTAATTAGATTCATGTAACTCCTGGGCCAAATGGGGCCCTTAAAATAGGGTGGGGATGTGGAAAAATATATAAATAAATATATAAGAAAAGGCAAGCCACAAGAAAGAGTTTTAAAGTTTTTATTAAATGTGTATGTGCGTAACATGAACCTACCTGACTGTACCACGTTCCCCACAATGGGAGACACATGGAACCTTGAGGCTGAGGCACAATGGGCAGGCCTCCCCTGCCAACAGACAGAGACATGTGGTCTCATTAGAAATCAGGTGGTCTGGAAATAACGGTGGCGGTAAACCCGCCGCCACCGTTGTTTCCGGACAGCCTGATCCCGACTCCTGCAGGCGGGAGGTGATGTTCCCGCCAGGTTTGACCTGGCGGGTTTAACACCGCCCGCCTGCAGGCGGACGAGGAAACACCGGCAGTATCACGAGATGCTGCCGGTGTTTCCATGATCCCCATTCCCATTGAGTCCCAGAGGACTCAATGGGAATGGGGATTTACACCATTCCGCCTCCGTGATTCCCGGAAAACCGGGGTTGTAATGCCCCGGTAATTCCGGGAATTACGGAAGCAGAATGGTAATACGAGTCCGGCGGTAACCAGGCAGGTTTTACCGCCTCGGTTACCGCCTGACTCGTAATGAGGCCCTTGGACTGGAATTTCCTGAAGAGGGAAGAACCGTTAGAAGGTGACAGTTGAAAGGCAGCGAATGTAAAAAGGACAGAAAGAAAGGAAAGAGCTGTACTCCCTGAGGGGGCAGAGCCTTGAGCACCCCTACCCCTGGGCCAACAGAAGGGGTCGAGCTGGGCCGCGGGCCAGGCCAGAGCAGAGAAGGTGAAAGCCATGGGCCGCATGTGCAGTGCGGCCTGGTTAAAGAGTAACGCCTGTGCCCAAGGCCTCATGTGCAGATAATGCCCCAGTCCAGGGCCGAGTATCACCGCGACCTGACCCGGAGCGTGGCCTGAGGTGATTAGTCTGCCCGGTGGCCAAACCGCGGAGATCAGAGAAGGCGAAACCCCCGGGCCAAGTGCGCCATGTGGCAAGGGTGAAAAAATGGTATGGAAGTAAGGCCAAGAAAAAATGGCAGACTGGCTTCTTCCGACAGCTCGCGCTTGGCTGTCAGGGGCCTGTGCACCATCCACTGTCCTCGGGGAGAGAAGAGAGAGCAGGACTTACCCGGAGCCCCGGCAGCAATGTCTAAAGTGGCCGAGACTCAGTGTGAAGAGCATTGGCTGGACGCTGACTCCGGCTCAGGTGGGCAGAGCCCAACAAGGACTCCCTGCCTGCACCACTACGGGGGAAAGGAAGGAAATTAATTGAAGGACTTCCATAGGCCTGAAAGCAACATCCCTGCCAGCATTAAGTGGTGGGGTGCCACCACAGGAAGGAAAGGACACATCAAGCCCCTTCAGTTTTAAGACCACCACCACAGAGGGAAGCAGAATGAGGGGCTTTCAAAGCTCTGGAAGCAACGGTTTAAAGCCACCAACACAGAGGGAAGCAGAATGAGGGGCTTTCAAAGGCCTGGAAGCAAAACCACCACCACAGAGGAAATTAGGGCTCCAACAGCCCAATAGGGACTCAGGGCGCCTCCAAAGCACTATATGAACACAGGGCTCCCAATGCCCAGGAAGTGCAGACAAAGGTCCCGTGACAGCCACCAACAGCGGGGGCTGGAGATAATCCTCAGAGGCGCCCCTGCACAGATGCTGCTGCGAGAGGGTACTGTGCACTATTGGGCTGTTACGTTATGTGACTGAATAATACAGACTGACGAGAAGACTGGGATTTAAATGCAAGTGATGTAAGTGATGGCAGTCTGCAGCTGCCAGGTTAGTGCAAAAGGGGGAAATGCATGACATTTTGGCAATGGGCTAATCGAAGGGTTGGCATGAAGGTGTGAGACAAAGGGAATGACATGCATTACTCACTGTAATAGAATTTCTGATGATTGTATCTGCTTAGATTCACATGCTGTGCATATAGTCCGTCATCTAGTGGTAATTGCAGGGTATTTCTTCTTTCTTTCGGGGATCGAAAGGGGACGTCGACATGGGCGTGACTATAACACTATCTCTAACGTGTTGTGTAGCCAAAATCCCTCCCACGTCGAGGTCCCTCCAATTCGGTTTCTGCCGTGAGGGATCCTTATAGTCAGCATGAGTGAGTACATAATAGAAAAGGTCTACGATGCCCATGTTCCTTCTACTCCATGATTGGAGGAAGGGAGGGCACCGTGAATCTAAGCAGATACAATCATCAGACCAAACTGCCCGACCATCAGCAACCTCCTAAAGTACACCAGAGCCCGGAGAATGGCACACAACTCTCGCCAATTGGATGTCCGATGGCTCTCTTCCGGATCCCACAACCCCTGAGCAGAGAGGACTCCCAACGTAGCTCCCCAGCCCCTTCCACTGGCGTCGGTAGTAAGTGTGGTCACAGGAGGAATGATCAGGGACACCCCAGCCCGTAGTTTCGGAACCCTCAACCACCACTCCAGGGAGACCCGCAGCGCCAGAGACACCGGAATCAAAGCCTCGAAAGCTTGAGATGAAGGGAGCCAGTGGGAGAGAAGGTAGGACACCAGGGGGCGTAGATGAAGACGGGCCCAGGGAACTAGAAACACGCAAGAAGCCATGTGCCCCTGCAATTTCAGCAATAGGCGGGTCGGGACATACTGCCTCCCGAGTGTTCCTGGTGAAAACCTGGGGAAGGGTTCTGTTGAAGATACACGTTGCTGTGAGTTTATGTTAAATGTCATGTATTCCTTGTTGTGTTTATGTATTAGTGTCAGGGATAGCTAGAGCTGTTGTTAGTTTATGTTAGGTAGGCAATTGTGTTTTAGGGTAGGGATAGTGAGGCATTTATACATTCTTTTTGTCAAAAGCAGTGGTTGCAGCGAAGATATGGAATACCTCCGTCCCCAAGTACCAGCCAAGGAGAGAGTACATCACTCACTGGCCAGTCATTGAGGCCACAGGTTAACTGGAACGGCAGCAGCAGGACCCCCAGATGGCTAGAAAGGAGGAAATGGCAAGGTTAAGCAATGTATGGTCGAACCAACTTTGAGAAAACCAGGAAATCAACTATTGCACCTACCTAAGAGGTTTTCTGCAGGAACTGTATGGGTAAGGAGAGATGCCAGTATTCAGGAAGCCCAAAGGTAACTCGTCGCCCAAAAGCTGCTTAGATAACAGGATTCCAGAAAACACCTGTGGGAGTTTCTAATGGTGCTGCGATTGTCAAAGATGCCTAAATGCCAAAAGCAATCGAGACAGCAAACCCCCAGAAGAGCACAATACCAGGGGCAATCAATTGCAAGGGTCCAGGAAAACTGCTCCAGAAAACCGTTGAAATTGGTCAGCCAAAGGCAAAGGGAGTAATCCAAGAACAGTCCAAATAAACAGAGCCAGGCGTCGTAATAACCGGAGGAAGCAGTCCAAATCCTTTGAACCAAAAGAGAAGGGCAATCCAAAAGAGAGTCCGAGGAAAAACAGTCCAGAAGTCTGTAGCAACAAAGTAAATGCAAGACCAGGCAGAACGCTGCGCAGGCTGTGAAACAAACAGCTGAGAAGTGGCGTTCTCTGTTTCCGGACGGGTTTTACGGCCGTTGCCATGGTGACGCCTCACGTGACTGACCACGTTGAGAGCGAGCGACTACAGGCACCATCCTAGCGTCCTGTAGTCACCATGGTAACCTCTAGTGTGGCAGCAACCTGCGCCGCGGAAACCGCGACCTCCGCTGCAGCAACCGGCCCCTCCCGCATGCACTGCGGGACATAGAACCGCTGATGAGCGGACCCGAGCTGTTTTGCAGCGGGTAAGTGTCCAATGTGGTCGGCTTTGCTGCGACATGACACTTTTTAAGTTAGTAAAATGGCTTTTGTTAAAGCCTGATGCAGCAGAAGTCTGCCTCCCATTCTGGACCCATTACAGTAACTACAATTTTCAGCATAACTTCAGTATCGATAAGCCAGTCTCTAAATTCAATTAACAGGCCTTAGGAATGTTGCCGTCTTTTGAAATTCACTTTAAAAAAGATTTCTTGGGCGAGTGCACCGTTATTTGCACCTTGCATCTTACAGAGGTATGCCTTTTCATCTTGGCATCTATTAAGATGTTCAGTCCAACAGGAGACATGAATTGGGACTGGCTTTTCTCCGTTCATTTTATGTTTGTCCTTTGCTCCAGAGTTTCATACAATGTGTCACGGCTCGCTCCCTTCGCTCCCGTTCCCGCCACTTGGGGGCATGTTTTGGGGCTTCTTCCCTACTGGACATTTCCTCCGAACCTTATGCTACAGTGTCCAGATGAATTGGGAGCGCTAAAACCTTATTTCCCAAATTACTTCCCTTCCGGATCCATTCCAGGTTTTTGGCAGCCAGCATGCTACTGCTACTATAATCAAATGACTATGCTTCCCAGAATGCCTGGCTCACTGCCTCACCTCCTCCCTTGCAGGACAAGGCTGGGTGGAGGATAGGCAACACCTGTGGCTGCAGGTGCAGCAGGCGACACGCCTGAGGGGTGTGCTCGTTAAGCAGCTTTAAAAGCCTCAGTCTGCTTCAGTCCAGCGCTGGTCATTGTTGCAGCGTTCCTGTCCTGACTGGTCCCTTGTCCCTTGTTCCTGGTTCCTAGTTTTTGTGCCCAGTTCTAGTTAGTGTTTCTTGTTCCTTGTCCTGGAATTCGTATTTGTATGCCTAATTGATTTCTGCCTTTTGGAAATCCCTTTCTCCCTTTCTCTGTCTGCAGGCAGCCTTTCTCTGAGCTTTCCTTTTGCTGTAGCCCAATTGCCTGTGTTCACTGTTTCCTAGAAATTGCCCTTTGCTACTGAAAGACTTGTTGCATTAATCTTTCCTTTACAGGTTTAGTTTCCTGCCTTTTCACCTTGGATGGGTGGGAAAGTTTCCCTTTTGAAATCGTTTTCACTGCTCCTGATCCTTGCCTTCTATTGGGATCCATGCCATGTTTTCCTTTACACTTTTACATTTATTTCCTATTTTATTATTAGGTATGGGAAGCTGTTGTAACTAGCCCCTGTGTGATTATCTTTTGTTTTCCACACTGTACTATTCCTTCTTGCCTCTTGACTTGGGTTTAGGTATTTAGTCATCCTCACTCTTTGCCTTTACTGCCTTCTGGGTTCTTGTTTGATTTACAGGGTTGTGGGTTAGTACTGACTTCTGAGTGGTCTTTCCGGTCCTCGTGAATACGGACATCCAAGTGGTCTTTCCGGTCTTCGTGAGTACTGGCATTCATGTGGTCATTCCGGTCCTTGTGAGTACTGTTTCCAAATTCCTTATCCAGTACCGTCTAGAGTGTCAGTTTACAGATTCTGTCCCTGCTTGCCCTCTACGTGGGCTTAGCGCTGTCAGTATCTGTAATAGCATAGTGGGTAAGGAGTTTGCTGACTTTCCTTTCAGTCATAAGGAGGTTCTAAGTGCTTACCCTACATTCCTTTTCTTAAAGTGGTATACACGAGTCTTGGGTATTGAATGCACGTTGTTATATTCAAGGTTGTTTACTGTGTATTTTGTGCACATTTCCCCTGCCATATCCATCGCCTTCTTCCTTTCCTGACAGAATGACCAGCCGTTGTTCCCGTTCGAACATGGCCAGATTATGAAGGAAAGGCAGCAAGGCCTCTAACAAGTCTATACAGAAAGCTTCCCTTACAATTACCCGTGAAAATCGAATCTCTGCTCCTGACTTAAATGAACTCCTTGACACGAATGGGTATTTACGTGCAAAGTATTTTTCCCACTGGGTGGCCCATCGTACATTGCCTGATCCTAGCTCTGTCTTTAATTCTGATCCAGAGTCTATGTCCGCACAAGCCTTAGCAGTGGAAAACAACACACTGCAAGAATTTATACACACAAGTACCTCTGTTATTGAACCCCATGACTCCGGTTGTGCTTTACCTCAGATTGAACAGTTTCATGATTCAAGCATGAAGAATGGAGGGGTTCCTTGCATATCTTCTGTTTTCTGCCCTCAGTCTACAGCTTACTCCTCTGCACAGATTCTTACTGTGGTCACTAATGCCAAGGGGTCTGATGCCAATAGTCTTCTTAAAAGAAACACAGACCACGTCGGTAAGAGAGAGTATAGATCACAAGACCTGCAAGCAGTAGATGACAATATACAATCAATGCACTTCCAGATGGCTAGTGCTGGATCCAGCCCTGATGCCACCATGCCTTCCCCTGTGCCTACTGATAGGGATGTACAGTTAATGCGGGACATGCTAAAAACAGAATTTGAGGAGTTAAAACAAGAATACATTTCCTTAAAAGAGGAGAATAAGATGTTACAGTCTTTTCTGAATACACCTCCAACTTTATCCGTTGATGAAGTGAATACTGTTCAGTCCCTGAGTGCGGAGACTTTTGTAAATCATGATACTTGTCAATATGTAAGATCTATTGGGAGTGAAAGTCTTTTTTCAAGCACAGCGCTTATTCAGGGCACAGGTTCTGACAACTGTCCTACCGTTTGTCAGGAATTGCTGTTAGTTGAAGATTCACAAGCCACTCCTTTACCTGAAGCTTCCTGTGTAGCAGTTTGTCATAACTCTGAGCTTGAACACATACATGCTTCTGATTTCCAAACACAATCCACAATGGTGGCATACACAGAATCTGTCACAACTGTAGGCTTAGGTTCTGCCCTTGATCTAGCTGCTGAGACTGAAGTAGACATTCACGCTGATGTGGAAAACGATGCTGCCTCTGTGTTCGCTCTTCCTTCTGCCAATTTCGGTCACTACGAGCAGTCAAAGACAGTGCAGAATTCATGTTTTGATGGACTCATTCCACAGATTACTGAACCAAAAACCCGGCAGGCGATCCCTGAACTGTTGATTGTTAATCAGCCACTTTCAGAAGCTAAAACAGAGGAATGGTCAATTGACGAAATCCTGATTAACAGAGACTTTACTATGGTGATTCCTCTGGTTGATTTTGACTTCTACAAAGGAAGAGACTCTGTGTCATCCACTAAGGAGAGGGACGGCAGGGGTACAGCTCAGACTTTGGTTACTGGTGCCAAGGGGTCAACTGTCTTAAAGGGGCTTTCCATTTCTGAACCACAAGTGTGTCTGCCGACTTCTGGGACTTCAGACTGTCCTCCTACTACCATTGACTCTTCAATAATCCTGTCCACAGCTCTGCAGTCATCGTTGGCACACGTATCTTCGATCAATAAAGGAGTGCTATGTCTGCCAGTCACCCAAGAGCCTTCACCATGTACGCAGTCAGAGCCAAAGACCTTGACAAGTTTGTCTTCAGCTAACAAGACGGCTCCAGCTTGCATGCCCTCAGCCTCGGAATTTCCTTTGGCATGTTTGTCTTCGGTTACAGTGACTCATCCAGCAGATTATCCTTCAGCCATGGAGCCTCCGGTAGTACATTCTAGGTGCATGTCTTCAGTCCCAGAGCCTACTGCTAGTTTGGCTTCAGTTCATGAGAGACCTGTGACCTGCTCAGCCTCGCTGCCAATATCGGAGGTGTACCTGTCTACACTGTCAGATCCTGCTGCATATTCCTCTGCTCCAGAGATTCCTCCTGAATCCCAACCATTTACTGATGAACGTTCATCTTGCCCTTCTTATGCTTCAGGGGGATCACCAGAATGTCTGCCTTGTACACAAAACAATTCTCCCAACTACTTGACTGTAGCATCAGCGCCTCCCGAATATGCAACATCTGAGCCTGAGACTTCTGCCAGCTCTCTCTTCAGAAACATCAAGCCGGCTCACGACTCGGGAGGGCCTTACATGCGAGGCCGCTGGACTTGCCTGGAGTATTACGAGAGAGAAACGGATGCCATCCACCACGGCCCAGTCACCGAACGAGTAGCCGACCAGGATAGCGGGCTGGACGGTCCGCGTTTGGAGTCCGGTTTGGATCAACCGCTTGACAACCCTTTTGTTGCCGGATCCCACATGAGTCTGAGGGAAGGGACGGGCACGGCCCTCCAGCTGCAGCGCCAGTTGGGTACTAGTAGCCAAAGGAGGGGAATGTCTGCTGCAGTTCAAGATGTGCCTGTTTTTGCTCCCGCTGCTAGTATGCCTGATGTTCCGAGTACTGTGTCTAACACTCCTATCAGTATGCCAAACGTTCCTGCGGTTGTATCCCACGTGCAACAAGGTGGCTACTTGACTGGCTACATGACTGTCAATGGGAGTGCCAGCCTCGTACAACCCATTGGATCTCCAGACTCCCAAGGCAAGGAACTTATGCAGGCGAATCTTTGTCACTTTCAACCACAAACCTTTACCCAGATGGATGACAGAGTATTCGAACCTCTACCTCAGCCGCCACCTTCCTCTTCCGAACATAAACATTTCCTGAAACCTACTGTTTCCTCACCTCCTGTGTGTCCACTCTCGGCAGTGAGGCTAACAGAACTTCTACCATTGTCTACGGCATGTAGCACCAGCCTGCCTCTCTCCTCAAGGATGTATGCATACCCTCTTCCAGTGACTAAGCTTCCTGGACCTTCCAACTCTGCTTCGGGTCCTGCAAGTCCTTCATGCCTTTCTTCGACCCATGAGTCTCTTCCTCACCGAAAGCCCACCTATGGCTCTTATAGACTGCGGCCTGCTTCTATTCATTCCAGCCCTTCTGCTTCTGCCCGTGGGTCATCGTTTCCGTCAGTGCCACTTCTGAAGACAAAGCGCTCCTGTCATGGAAAGAAGATGTTTTGTGCGAGTAACGGCCGCCTGGAGTCGGCTGTGGAAGGGGGTATAGTGTCACGGCTCGCTCCCTTCGCTCCCGTTCCCGCCACTTGGGGGCATGTTTTGGGGCTTCTTCCCTACTGGACATTTCCTCCGAACCTTATGCTACAGTGTCCAGATGAATTGGGAGCGCTAAAACCTTATTTCCCAAATTACTTCCCTTCCGGATCCATTCCAGGTTTTTGGCAGCCAGCATGCTACTGCTACTATAATCAAATGACTATGCTTCCCAGAATGCCTGGCTCACTGCCTCACCTCCTCCCTTGCAGGACAAGGCTGGGTGGAGGATAGGCAACACCTGTGGCTGCAGGTGCAGCAGGCGACACGCCTGAGGGGTGTGCTCGTTAAGCAGCTTTAAAAGTCTCAGTCTGCTTCAGTCCAGCGCTGGTCATTGTTGCAGCGTTCCTGTCCTGACTGGTCCCTTGTCCCTTGTTCCTGGTTCCTAGTTTTTGTGCCCAGTTCTAGTTAGTGTTTCTTGTTCCTTGTCCTGGAATTCGTATTTGTATGCCTAATGGATTTCTGCCTTTTGGAAATCCCTTTCTCCCTTTCTCTGTCTGCAGGCAGCCTTTCTCTGAGCTTTCCTTTTGCTGTAGCCCAATTGCCTGTGTTCACTGTTTCCTAGAAATTGCCCTTTGCTACTGAAAGACTTGTTGCATTAATCTTTCCTTTACAGGTTTAGTTTCCTGCCTTTTCACCTTGGATGGGTGGGAAAGTTTCCCTTTTGAAATCGTTTTCACTGCTCCTGATCCTTGCCTTCTATTGGGATCCATGCCATGTTTTCCTTTACACTTTTACATTTATTTCCTATTTTATTATTAGGTATGGGAAGCTGTTGTAACTAGCCCCTGTGTGATTATCTTTTGTTTTCCACACTGTACTATTCCTTCTTGCCTCTTGACTTGGGTTTAGGTATTTAGTCATCCTCACTCTTTGCCTTTACTGCCTTCTGGGTTCTTGTTTGATTTACAGGGTTGTGGGTTAGTACTGACTTCTGAGTGGTCTTTCCGGTCCTCGTGAATACGGACATCCAAGTGGTCTTTCCGGTCTTCGTGAGTACTGGCATTCATGTGGTCATTCCGGTCCTTGTGAGTACTGTTTCCAAATTCCTTATCCAGTACCGTCTAGAGTGTCAGTTTACAGATTCTGTCCCTGCTTGCCCTCTACGTGGGCTTAGCGCTGTCAGTATCTGTAATAGCATAGTGGGTAAGGAGTTTGCTGACTTTCCTTTCAGTCATAAGGAGGTTCTAAGTGCTTACCCTACATTCCTTTTCTTAAAGTGGTATACACGAGTCTTGGGTATTGAATGCACGTTGTTATATTCAAGGTTGTTTACTGTGTATTTTGTGCACATTTCCCCTGCCATATCCATCGCCTTCTTCCTTTCCTGACACAATGTACTGTACCTATCCTGAAAGGAAAATTATGGTAACATCATGCATACATACATAAACCTCATACTGTGCTGTGCAGCCCCTCCTCTTCTTTCTTCTTCCTATCCTCCGCTGCCCCTATGGCACTTACCATCTCCCCCATCTTTTCTAATCGCTATATTATCACCTGCCCTCCCCCTCTCACGAAGTCTATTAGAAAAAAGCTTTAAAAAGACATCTTGACCACTGACCCTGGCCTACCTATTGCAGACACCCATGTCAGCACCAGCACAACTTTCCAACAGATCTACACTGATATCCTCTTCTCTGTCCCCTCTCCAGATCTATGGACTCCTCATTTCAGTTCTACTCTCTCTCCTCTCACATCTTCACCCATTAATGGTAGCACTAGACGGGAAGTACTCTTGGCGGTTTTACCATCATCCAGGTGCATCATTAATGTCTATCATGCTGGCACTATCTTGGTTCAGGGTCCTCAACCAACCTCCTCCTCTTTAACCGGCACATGATGTCCCTCATCAACTTCCTGCCCACACCTGCCACTCCTTCTTCCACTATCTCTCTCCCACCTCTGACTGGTGAAGCACACCCCTGTACCCCTCTTTGGAAAACCATCAAAGGTGGTGACCTCTTACATCTGGCCATGTTTAATGCTAGTTCTGCCATTAGTCTGCCGACATGTGCCTCCTTCTTGAAGACTTTGAACTTGTTATCTTTGCTCTTACTGAGATGGGGTTCAAAGCCAGCTCAGTCACTGCTTTTGACTCCCTTCTCCCTGATGGCTATAAGATCACCTCCAAGCCTTGCCATAGCCGTGCTGGCAGTGATTTTCCCTGAGTGGGTCCCTTCTTCCCTCATACCCACCCAGGCTTACTCTTCCTTAGAGAGCGGATTTGCAAGCCGGTCATTTCTCCCACCTCCTCTCTGACCCACTGCCACTTTCAGGCCACCGGGTTCTGCCAGTCTGTTCCTCTCTGAATGGGCTGATGTATCCTCCTCTCTCCTCACAACCACCTGTAAACTCCTTCTCCTGGGTGACATCAACATCCACTTTGAGTCCTCAATCACGGCTTCCAATCTCTTCTGTGACCTCTGCACCTCGCTCTCCCTCTCCATTCTCCCTTCTGGTCCTACCTACTCGTCTGGAGACTCTCTTGGTGCCCACATCCACACTGATCTTTCGCTCTGGCTCCATCTGATCATCCCACTCTCCTGGCCAGACCATTCTCTCCTCTCACCTGGGTCCTCTTGGCCCTCTGACCGCATCTCCCCCAGCCCTGCCAAACTCGTTCATGAACATCCGTCTGAGGAAACGAGTGTCATCTGCTGCCTTCGCATGTACCTTCACCCCCCTCTCTCCCAACTACAGATTCTACCTCCGACTCTGCTCTCAGCAACCTCCATCTTGCCATCACTAAATCCATTGACATCCTTTCCCCAGTCATCAGGATCCGATTAAAACATGCCTCAAAGTGTAACACCTGGTACGACTCTGAACTTGCAGCCCTAAAACTCAAGTGCAGAGCTGTGGAATAGAATTGGCAGACCTCAGACTCACTCTCTGACAAACAGGCTTGTCGCCTGCTCCAAAGGCAATACTGACTCCATTTGCTCCAAGAAAAGGGCCCACATACAGGGTTGCATCTCTGGTGCATCCAACAACACGGCTGAACTCTTTAAAATCTGCAAGGAACTGGCCAACCCTTCCACAGTCTCCTCTTCACCTCTTTCCTCCCAGGTCCTCTGCAATGCACTGGCCACACACTTCACTGCAAAAACTCAGGACATCCTTGCGTCCCTCTTCCCCTCCCCTTCCACCACCTCCTGCCTCCTATGGCTTCCCATCCCCACTCTGACTTTCTCTCCTCCTTCTCTTATATAGCACCTGATGAGGTCACCAGAGTTGTCCGCTCCATGAAGGTCTCCTCCAAACAGGTCTGCCCCTGTACCTCCAGGACCATTAAGGACAATATTTTCTCTCTTTCCCCTTGCACTTGTTGATTTCTACAACCACTCTCTTACGACTGGACCTTTCCCCTCCTCTCTCAAGCACTTGTTCCTCCCTCAAACACTCGCTTGTGCAGCCCCTCGTGAAAAAAACATTCTGCAGCCTGTCTTGTCCAGCCAACTACCGCCCCATATTTATCAACCCCTTCCTTGGGAAACTCTTGGAAAAGCTGGTCTTCCCATAACTGACCCGGCGACACAGAACCTGTCGGTTACCTACATGACCATCTATCTGGATTCTGAGCATACAGAGGCATGGAAACTGCTCTTCTGAACACCTATGACGAACTGCTTGCATCTCTTGACTCCAACTCTCTAGCTGTTCTCAGTCTACTTGACCTCTACTCTGCATTTGATACGGTCAACTACTTTATCCTCATAACACAGCTTCACGATACCCTAGGTAACTTGAAGCGGGGACTGAACTGGTTGACCTCCTTCCTCAATGACTGTCTGCCCCAGGTTATTCTGGGCTCTTTCTCCTCCCACACCTCTATCTCCACCAGCATTGTCCCCCAGGGCTCCAACCTTTCTCCCTGGCTCTTTAACACCTATCTTGCTTTGCTTGCACACCACATTTCCACCATCTCCCCCAACTCCCAGTGGTATACAGATGACACACAACTCTTCTTCAAACTTCCCTCTGATCCTTTCCTTACTTCCTCCATCATTCCTGACTGCCTATCTTCCATCAAGTTCTGGTGTACTTCGAATGATCTCTGCTTCAATGCCAGCAAGACTGAGATCCTTCCTATTGGGTCTCCTGCTCCCTCTTTCTTCCCCTCGCTCTGGCCATCCTCTATGGGCTCTACACTTTCTCCTTCATCTGAAGCTAGAAACCGTGGAGTCATCTTCGACGCTTCTCTTTCCTTCCTCCCTCACATGCAGGACCTTGCCAAGGATGCCCACTTTCAACTCCACCTCCTCAATGGAATTCTTCCCTTCCTCACTTCCCCCAGAAGCTCAATGTCTCTCTCGGCTAGACTACTGCAAAAGCCTTGTCCTTAATCTACCTTCTTCTTCTCTATGACCCCTCCAGCTCCAGGGATGCAATACTTACCCTTGGCCTCAAGCCTAGGTACTGTATCACTGCAATCCTTAAATCTCCCCACTGGCTCCCGGTTGCTGCAAGGATCAAAGTCAAATCCCTCTGCATCATCCATAAGGCTGTCTGGGACAGGGGACCACGCTATCTACAACTGGCTAACACTAAATACTCACCCTCCAGATCTGTATGTTCCTCTGGCGCCAACTCTCTGTGTGTCAAGCGCTTTGCTAAACAGCGAGCTGGTGGCCGATCTCGTTCCTCGGCAGGCTCCTCCTATGGAACATGTACATGAGCTGGTATTTGCAAGATAACTGTTGTTGCATAACAAAACTGATCAGCATGTATATGCTGAAATGTCAATATTTATTCCATGGTCAATACTAATTATGCCGACACGTGTTTCGACCACATCAGTCTTTTTCAAGGCACAATATTTGATCGGACATTCACATGTGTCCTGGCCAATTAGGCCAGATGGGTGTCTGATTTTGGTATCTGGTTGGTTGCAGATAAACTGGCGTTAATGCCGTAATGCGAACGGTGGGTCTTAAATTTGCACGGTTTCTGCCATGGAAAAAGCATGTTGCCGGTAGCATTAGTTATTACTGGTCTGCCTGGTAAGCGACCCTGCCATCGTTTGGCCCGCGCAGTAGGAGGCAGGCCAGACAATGGCAAAATCAGACACCCATCTGGGCTAATGGGCCAGGACACATGTGAATGTCGGATCATATATTGAGCCTTGAAAAAGACTGATTTGGTTGGAACACGTGTCGGCATAATTAGTATTGACCATTGAATATATATTGACATTTCAGTGTATACATGTTGATCAGTTTTGTTATGCAACAACAGTTATCTTGCAAATACCTGCGCATGTACAAGGAACAATTCTAAATATCTGTTTTGCTACACTAGGCAGGGGTAGCCTAGAGTTCCATAGTCTGCGGCTGTCAACGGATTTGACACACTATTTCTCACTTAAGCCACAACGCCTTTATACCTGGTCTCCCCAAACATATGTATACCTCCTATGGAATGGGCTCCCCATTCCTCTTAGTCTTGAGCCAGATCTCCTCAAGTTCCGGTAGATCCTCAAGACCTTCCTTTTCACCTCCTCCTTCCCTTCCTTCCTCCCTCCTCTGTTAAACCCCACAGTTGCTGAGATTGGGGACCAGGACCCTTACATGTCCTCCTCGGTCCTGGTCTCCAATCGCCTTCAGCCCCCGCCTGCTCCTAGCACTTGCCTTGGCACCCACTGGTCTATGCCACCACAGCCCTGCACTTATTTATTTATTGGCAGCTGACCACTCTCACCCAGTCACTTAATAGCTGCTTACTCCCTAGCACTTCCCTCTTTGGTACACCCAGTACTTAAGCCCCACTCCCTCATCCCTTCTCTCTCTCTGCACTTGCACGTTCTGAATGCTCACAAGGCCTAGTAGGTCTGCCTCTATCTTTCATTGTTATATTTGCTTTTCATTCCCAGGTTCCCTCCCTGTGTCCCTGTGGGTGCTTTGAAACACCATTTACTTGATGTATAAGCGCCTTACAAACGCACAATAAATAAATAAACCTCACTTCAGTGACAGTAAATGCAACACAATATGGGGTCAATTGCTAGAGTGATTATTTCACACACTATGCAGTTTTATGCTCTCCTCCCATTGAGGACGTTAACCAGACCTCTCACCTCACATGCTTTTGGCGGTTGTCACCCGCTTTGTAAGCAGCTCTCTCACCCACACAGCTCCCTCCCACCCATATAAATAAGGCAATGGGCTTTCACCCTTCAGAAAAACGAAACTGTGTGTTTTCACCCATCCGGGGGCCACAAAATGCTGAGAGCTATGCATTAGCCCTTCCTCATCAATCTGCAGTCGATCTTATTGTAATGTTCTGCTAACACACAGCCAGACATGCCAACATTCTGGAGCCCCTGAGAGGGAGATTTCACCACAGAAATCGGGAGAGTGTAATTGTCCCATAGCATTACATTGGGGTTATAATTATTTTAGGCAGGACACAGTAAATAATCACACTATTTTCAATCGAAAAATCGTGAGTCTCTCGCCTAAATCAGGAGAGCTGGCATGTATGCACAGAGCGATGCTGCAGAGGAAGCGCTGTGCTTCGAACAAACACACAAAGACATGTAAACTCTGAGCCAGGAAGGCTTTGGACTGTTGATAAGGAGCACAGATGCAAGGTCGGGACTTTTAACTTTTGCGCACAGGGACAGGATATGGGACACACCCCTGTACATCAGGACAGTCCCGCAAAATACTCGATGGTGGTCAACCCCAGGCCATTCTCGTGCCTGTCCATAGATTTCAATGGGCTGTCTTCCTCCAAATATGATTTCACCCACCAGGGCTGTGAAATGGTGGAGTATGCAGATGGTAAGACTGTATGGCCACGAACTGATAGTGTATGGACCCCATCCTTACTTTATACATGCCAACATTCTGACGCATGGGAGCGAGATGTTGCCATGGAAAGTGGGAGAAATTAGTTTTCCCGTAGACTTGCATTGGGGTTAAGAATTATATTAGGCAGGAGAAAGGGAAATCGGGAGGGTTGCCATGTACGTTACTTAGCTAAACCATATCTTCACCAAATACAAACATGTCAACCCTCCAGATTTAGGACGGAAACACACAATTTGTTTTTAACAAACAATGTTGATATTATTTAATTTCTTCCTCCTAAAAGAATTCATACCCCAATGCAAAACCATCAGAAACATTCATTCTCCTGATTTCTGCGAGAAAATGTCCCTGCCGGGTGCCTCAAATTTTTGGTATGCATTTCAAATATGTGAAATTATTCTGTGCAGGTTTGCAATCCTTTCTTTTAGGTAAGCCACTAAAGTGTTGCATTGTGGGCAGTGGTCGAACTGTACAAAACAAAGTAGTGAAACTATGTTCCATCTGCCCAGCCCCCTTTTCTGCCAACTCTTCCCCTACTCACTGTCACCGTCACCGCCTCCCTGATTCAAACCCCACACCTGGGTCCACTCCACCCTGCAACATTGTGTTTTACAACAGTTCTAGGAAATCTGAAGAAAATACAGTCGAAACAATGCATTTAAATGACATCTATTAGTGTGTCATTGTCCCACTCAGCATGCACCTTTATGCAGCCTCCCATTCACCATCCCTGCTTGCACCTCTTAAAGAACATGGCTAGCTACAGACACACCCCTCACACTGCCTGCACCTCTTAAAGAACATGGTCAGCCACAGACACACGCCTCCCATTGCATGCACATCTTAAAGAACATGGCCAGCTACACACACCCCTCCCATTGCCTGCGGCCAGTTACAGACACACCCCTCCCATTGCCTACACCTCTTAAAGAACATGGCCAGCTACAGACGCATCCCTACCATTGCCTACACCTCTTAAAGAACATGGCCAGCTACAGACACACCCGTCCCATTGCCTGCACCTCTTAAAGAACATGGCCAGCCACAGACACACCCCTTCCATTACCTGCACCTCTTAAAGAGCATGGCCAGCCACAGACACACCCCTCCCATTGCCTGCACCTCTTAAAGAGCATGGCCAGCAACAGACACACCCCCTCCCATTGCCTGCACCTCTTAAAGAGCATGGCCAGCCACAGACACACCCCTCCCATTGCTTGCACCTCTTAGAGAACATGGCCAGCCACAGACACACCCCTCCCATTGCCTGCACCTCTTAGAGAACATGGCCAGCCACAGACACAACCCTCCCATTGCCTGCACCTCTTTAAGAACATGGCCAACTACAGACACACCCCTCCCATTGACTGGACCTCTTAAAGAACATGTCCACCCACAGACACAGCCCTCCAATTGCCTGCGGCCAGTTACAGACACACCCCTTCCGTTGCCTACACCTCTTAAAGAACATGGCCAGCTACAGACGCACCCCTCCCATTGCCTGCACCTCTTGAAAAACATGGCCAGCCACAGACACACCCCTCCCACTGCCTGCACCTCTTACAGAAAATGGCCAGACACACCCCTCCCATTGCCTGTACCTCTTAAAGAACATGGCAAGCTACAGACACGCCCCTCCCATTGCCTGCACCTCTTTAAGAACATGGCCAGCCACAGACACACCCCTCCCATTGCCTGCACCTCTTAAAGAACATGGGCAGCCACAGACACACCCCTCCCATTGCCTGCACCTCTTAAAGAACATGGCCAGCTACAGACACACCCCTTCCATTCCCTGCACCTCTTAGAGAACATGGCCAGCCACAGACACACCCTGTCCATTGCTTGCACCTCTTAAAGAACATGGCCAGTCACAGACACACCCCTCCCCTTGCCTGCACCCCTTAGAGAACATGGCCAGCCACAGACACATCCCTCCCATTGCCTGCACCTCTTAAAGAACATGGCCAGCCACAGACACACCCCTCCCATTGCCTGCACCTCTTAAACAACATGACCAGCCACAGATACACCCCTCCCATTGCCTGCACCTCTTAAGGAAGATGGTCAGCCACAGACACACCCCTCCCATTGCCTGCACCTCTTAAAGAACATGGCCAGCTACAGACACACCCCTCCCATTGCCTGCACCTCTTAAAGAACATGACCACCCACAGACACACCCCTCCCATTGCCTGCGGCCAGTTACAGACAATCCCCTCCCATTGCCTGCACCTCTTAAAGAACATAGCCATCCACAGACTCACCTCTCCCACTGCCTGCACCTGAATCATAAGATTCAGTTCATCACAACCTACAGTACTGAAGCAAAACAAATGAAACGCATTTTGTCAGACAATTGGAAAATTCTACTCACTGACCCAAGTTTGCAAAAGCATCTTAATAACTCGCCTAACATTTGCTTTCAAAGGGCGCCAACAATTAGGAACCTGATCAGTCCAAGCTTCCTAAGCCTGATTCCAACTGTTAAAAAACATTTTTTCAAACCAATATCAGGGGTACACACAAATGTGGGCACTGCAAGTTATGCAGATGGACCAAGGGAAGAAGGAAATTCACTTACCAAATGGCAGGACAAAACAAATAAATCAATGGATTAATTGCAACTCTACCTTTGTGATCTATGGTATTGAATGTGTTTGTCAAAAGCTTTATATTGGAAGCACCATACGCAAACTTAAAGTGAGAATATTTGAACATATTAGAGCCATCGGAAATAAGGATCTAAGATCGCCCCTGTCTGTTCAAATCATTAATGAGCATTCTGACTTTGAAACCTCATCTCTTAAAATCTTTGGCCTGGAGAAAATTTCCGCCCATCCAAGGGGAGGAAACAAAGAGGAAACCTTACGCAAGCATGAAAGTAAATGGATTTGTATCCTGGATGCATGTTCTTCAGGATTAAATTGTGACTCAGAGATGTATAGCTGGTTATAAATAATGTCTATATGTTTCATATAATGTAGTAAATCTGAGAAAATTGATATTTTATTTGTATTTTTCACATCACCTATTTTTATTCCTATCTTTGTCCTTTTTCTTCTCACACTCATTAGTTGAACAAACATTGTCCAAATATTAGCCAAAGATAATTTCTGGCATCTGTTATCAATGCCCCTCTTTCCTAGAAAAATAATTAGTAAATATAATTCATGTCATACAACTTGTTTTCATAGATTAGCCATTCGACATGGGAGTGGCTATCTTTGCCCTCCCCTTTTTTTGTTTAATAAACAAACAGCGCTTTGAATATCCAACACATATAACTGAAACTGATGTTGCGCTCGGTTTCCAATGGAATTATTGTTCCAAAATGGCCACCGAGAGCGTTGCGGACGTCCCGGCGTGGTGACGTCATCGCGCCGCGCTCATTAACGTTGGGCGCAGCGTAGTGACGTCATCACGCCAGCCTGCACGCTATAAATGGCGCATTTCAACGCATTTAAAATGCGAAAGCATCCGAGAAGAAAGCACGGCTCACCATAGCCTTCCTCAGCTACTTTTCTGGTTAACTAGGTAAGTCAGAACTGGACCTTTTTGCCTTCTACTTTATAAATCTCAAGCCCCCATCGAAACCAGAATGTTTTGATTACTCTACTCTTATTTTCTCCTGAAGCCATAGAACTTTAAAAAGAAAAAAGAAAAAAATATTCTTTTCTTTTCTTCTATTTCTCTTCCCCTAGCATTTTTTGAAAAATGAAAATCACTAATGAAACCTAACTTACTATATGGGACCAATATATGAACTCCTGACCTATGATACCAAGCACAATTATTAAACAAGCAATCGGGTACACCAAATGGGTGAGTCAATACATTTCAATAACTTAAGTAACAAAAAAGCAACATTTCTTTTTCTTTTCTTCTTTGATGAAACAGTAACAGACTAGGAAGACATTTATCTTAAACATATTTTCTTTCTTTTTCTCCTTTTCTACTTTTTCTTTCCAGAGACCAGAATTATCCCTTTTTTCTCCTGATGAACCATTGTAACTATCAATGGGGAAACACGTGTTGAGAATTGATTAATGGGATTTGATTTTGGATAATATGACATGTGGAACCAATGTGGAGAATTGATTAATGGGATTTAATTTTGGATAATATGACATGTGGAACCAGTGTGAAGATAACATTGAGAATTGATTTCTGCATAACAACTATGAATTGAAGATCGTGTCAATAAACTTTATTTGACTCGCCTAACAGAAACCTTCTATTTCTTAAAGAACTGGCGCATTTGAGTAACTTTTTTCCCATATACCATTCATTGTTTCACCTCTCCCATTGCCTGCACCTCTCAAAGAACATGGCCAGCCACAGACACACCCCTCCCATTGCCTGCACCTCTTAAAGAACATGGCCAGCTGCAGACACAACCCTCCCATTGCCTTCACCTGTTAAATAACATATCCAGCTACATGCACACCCCTCCCATTGCCTACACCTCTTAAAGAACATGGCAGCTGTAGACATACCCCTCCCATTGCCTGCACCTCTCAAAGAACATGGCCATCCACAGACACACCTCTCCCATTGCCTGCATCCCTTTAAGAACATGGTCAACTACAGACAAACCCCTCCCGTTGCCTGGACCTCTAAAAGAACATTACCACCCACAGACACACCCCTCCGATTGCCTGCAGCCAGTTACAGACACACCCCTTCCATTGCCTACACCTCTGAAAGAACATGGCCAGCTACAGACGCACCCCTCCCATTGCCTGCACCTCTTAAAGAACATGGCCAGCCACAGCCACACCCCTCCCATTGCCTGCACCTCTTAATGAACATGGCCAGCCACAGACACAACCCTCCCATTGCCTGCACCTCTTAAAGAACATGGCCAGCCACAGACACACCCCTCCCATTGCCTGCACCTCTTAGAGAACATGACCAGCCACAGACACACCCCTCCCATTGCCTGCTCCTCTTTAAGAAGATGGCCAACTACAGACATACCCCTCCCATTGCCTGCACCTCTTAAAGAACATGGCCAGCCACAGACACACCTCTCCCATTGCCTGCACCTCTTAAACAACATGACCAGCCACAGACAAACCCCTCCCATTGCCTGCACCTCTTAAAGAACATGGCCAGCCACAGACACACCCCTCCCATTGCCTGCACCTTTTAAAGAACATGACCAGCTACAGACACACCCCTCCCATTGCCTGCGGCCAGTTACAGACACACCCCTCCCATTGCCTACACCTCTTAGAGAACCTAACCATCCAGACTCACCTCTCCCACTGCCTGCACCTGAATCACAAGATTCAGTTCATCACAACCTACAGTACTGAAGCAAAACAAATGAAATGCATTTTGTCAGACAATTGGAACATTCTACTCACTGACCCAAGTTTGCAAAAGCATCTTAATAACTCGCCTAACATTTGCTTTCGAAGGGCGCCAACAATTAGGAACCTGATCAGTCCAAGTTTCCTAAGCCCGATTCCAACTGTTAAAAAAACATTTTTTCAAACCAATATCAGGGCTACACACAAATGTGGGCACTGCAAGTTATGTCCACTGATGTACCAAGGGAAGAAGGAAATGTACTTACCAAATGGCAGGACAAAACAAATAAATCAATGGATTAATTGCAACTCTACCTTTGTGATCTATGGTATTGAATGTGTTTGTCAAAAGCTTTATATTGGAAGCACCATACGCAAACTTAAAGTGAGAATATTTGAACATATTAGAGCCCTCAGAAATAAGGATCTAAGATCGCCCCTGTCTGTTCACATCATTAATGAGCATTCTGACTTTGAAACCTCATCTCTTAAAATCTTTGGCCTGGAGAAAATTTCCGCCCATCCAAGGGGAGGAAACAAAGAGGAAACATTACGCAAGCATGAAAGTAAATGGATTTGTATCCTGGATGCATGTGCTTCAGGATTAAATTGTGACTCAGAGATGTATAGCTGGTTATAAATAATGTCTATATGTTTCATATAATGTAGTAAATCTGAGAAAATTGATATTTTATTTGTATTTGTCACATCACCTATTGTTATTCCTATCTTTGTCCTTTTTCTTCTCACACTCATTAGTTGAACACACATTGTCCAAATATTAGCCAAAGATAATTTCTGGCATCTGTTATCAATGACCCTCTTTCCTAGAAAAATAATTAGTAAATATAATTCATGTCATACAACTTGTTTTCATAGATTAGCCATTCGACATGGGAGTGGCTATCTTTGCCCTCCCCTTTTTTTGTTTAATAAACAAACAGCGCTTTGAATATCCAACACATATAACTGAAACTGATGTTGCGCTCGGTTTCCAATGGAATTATTGTTCCAAAATGGCCACCGAGAGCGTTGCGGACGTCCCGGCGTGGTGACGTCATTGCGCCGCGCTCATTAACGTTGGGCGCGGCGTAGTGACTTCATCATGCCGGCCTGCACGCTATAAAAGGCGCATTTCAACGCATTTAAAATGCGACAGCATCCGAGAAGAAAGCACGGCTCACCATAGCCTTCCTCAGCTACTTTTCTGGTTGACTAGGTAAGTCAGAACTGGACCTTTTTGCCTTCTACCTTTTAAATCTCAAGCCCCCATCGAAACCAGAATGTTTTGATTACTCTACTCTTATTTTCTCCTGAAGCCATAGAACTTTAAAACGAAAAAAGAAAAAAATATTCTTTTCTTTTCTTCTATTTCTCTTCCCCTAGCATTTTTGAAAAATGAAAATCACTAATGAAACCTAACTTACTATATGGGACCAATATATGAACTCCTCACCTATGATACCAAGCACAATTATTAAACAAGCAATCGGGTACACCAAATGGGTGAGTCAATACATTTCAATAACTTAAGTAACAAAAAAGCAACATTTCTTTTTCTTTTCTTCTTTGATGAAACAGTAACAGACTAGGAAGACATTTATCTTAAACATATTTTCCTTCTTTTTCTCCTTTTCTACTTTTTCTTTCCAGAGACCAGAATTATCCCTTTTTTCTCCTGATGAACCATTGTAACTATCAATGGGGAAACACGTGTTGAGAATTGATTAATGGGATTTGATTTTGGATAATATGACATGTGGAACCAATGTGGAGAATTGATTAATGGGATTTAATTTTGTATAATATGACATGTGGAACCAGTGTGAAGATAACATTGAGAATTGATTTCTGCATAACAACTATGAATTGAAGATCGTGTCAATAAACTTTATTTGACTCGCCTAACAGAAACCTTCTATTTCTTAAAGAACTGGTGCATTTGAGTAACTTTTTTCCCATATTCCATTCATTTTTTCACCTCTCCCATTGCCTGCACCGCTCAAAGAACATGGCCAGCCACAGACACACCCCTCCCATTGCCTGCACCTCTTAAATAACATATCCAGCTACATACACACCCCTCCCATTGCCTACACCTCTTAAAGAACATGGCAGCTGTAGACATACCCCTCCCATTGCCTGCACCTCTCAAAGAACATGGCCATCCACAGACACACCTCTCCCATTGCCTGCACCTCTTAAAGAACATGGCTGTGGTGGGGTCGCCGGCCATGTCCATCCGGCAGGCGACCCCGGGGTGCTGCTTCCTCACAGCACCCAAACAGGCCCAGCGCCTGTGGGAGTTTGGGGCCTGTCCAAACCGGCAGGCCCCGCGGCGCTATGGGACACCAGCGCCATCGGGGTGGGGGCACAGCCTGCCAGGGTCTTGACCATGCGGACCTCGGCCACCGTCCTGGCACGAGAGTCCCATGGCAACAGGGCCTGCAGGCCTGTACCTCCCACAGGTAGGCCTGCGGCCTACATCATCAATGAGACACGGACTCAGACCAACCTTCCACGGAGTCTGCAGCCGTTCTGACGCACGTGCCTGCAGGGCTCCCTTTTATTAGCTTGGGCCATGACAAAGTCATGGCCCATCTTAAAAGGGCAATACACTGGGGAGGGACACATTCCCTTAAAGGGGCAACACACACATAGGGTCCACTACACCACATCCCTCCTTTTTCATAAGGAACAAAACAACTAAAAATACAACATAACTAATTTTCCCACACCTGTTACAAAATGATATTACTTCAGATTCGGGGGAGCCAACTTCACACAAGATATGCTATTGGCACACCTCTGGTCACACATTCTTATCTACTTATCACCCCCCAACCCATCACCCTCAGGTGACGGTCACAGGGGTACACCCCGGTGGATGGTTAGCAGTTGTACCACATGTTACAGACCCTTTATTAACCTGGGGTACGGAATTGCAACCATTGCATGATGCTCGCGGATGACCCCTGGTACCATTTAGAGCACCCCTACCGCTTGCAGGAACACAGTTTCACATTACTGTCCTTTACTGAGACCACTTTAAGCATATCAATCTTATGCAGGTTCACAGCATCAAAACACATATTTACTGAGTCCTCTTAAAGCAAAAGGAGGACTGCAGGACACCAACTCGTTCTCCATGAGTGTCGATTCAAGAGCCACTTCCCGGGTCCAGGTCCATTGATGGTACAGTTCACAGCCGGCAAAGCCGCACCAGTCGGATGCCAGGGTCCACCTCAGCACCGTCCACTGCTATTCAGGGCAGGGCCGCAAAACGCAGGTCTCGGGGCGTCCACCTGCTCCATCCACTGTGGGTATGGCACGGGGTGACAGGACATCACTCACTCTCTTCGTGGTGCTTCCCCAGTCAGGATTATCTCTTCCTCCAGGGCATAGGAGGGCGCACAAGCACTCATGGTGAGCTGCAACCCATACCCTGCCCGCTGCACTTCTTCCAGGCGGCAGGGTTGCCTGGTTTGGTCCGCCACCCAGTATTGGCTGAACTCTGGGAGTGCGGGGGACCCACGTTGGCCTGGTCCTTTGATGGCACGACATGCCGGGTGTCATTAGTAGTAGTCAGTTAGGGCCACTTGTAGGGCAACCAGGTAGGGTGGCTGCTGTCACTCGGTGTTGGGGCCACCTACAGTGTGGGCAGGGTATTATTACTGACAGGCAGTCCGGGAACCTCTGTGGTTCAATGCTAGTCCCATTTCTGCCTAGTACCCTCCGTGCCAATTACCCTTGTCGGGTCCTTTCCGTGCAGCATGCCAGGTATGTTAGTGACAGGCCATCAGGGCCATGAGCTCCCTGGTCCAACGACGATATGGTAGGGGATCCTCGTGGCATGGTGGCGGGGCCCACTCATCGGGGCTCAGTGTCGGTGCCACCCTCGGGACAGGCAGGGTGACACCGGTGTCACAGGGTGCACATAGGGCCGACAAGTTGTCTTTTATGGTAGGGTGGTCCTGATTTCTCCATGGCACGGTGCCGGGAGATGCCTGGCAGACAGTGCAGGAATTGATTGGTGTCTCTGGTGCATCATGGGTGCTGCTGCCAAACTCTGCTACGTTGACACGTGGCTGCTGTGGTGCGCAGATCACGTATTCCACATGGACCACTGTATTGTTCACCCTGCAGGGCTGCCGTTGGAATGACCACCCTTGCCCCCTTTGCTTTGCAAACACTCTGGGAGCGCAGGGGAAGCTGCTCCCCGCTGTGTGAGTACACGGCCCCAGCCACACACAGTTGCCATACACCGCAGGGCACTTCCGCTCTGATGCTGGAGCCGTCCATACAGCCCTGCTCCAGACCAGAGCACGCCACCATTTCCACACTTTTCACCGCCTCCTGGCCCGGGTGCCCATTGGGCTGTCCGGAGCCTTCTTTCTCACTGGCACCACCGGGCCGGGGATCTCAATAAGTCTCTGGTGTGGGCGTGTCACTCCTCTGGCAGATACTGCCCTCTATGTGGGCTCTGGCACACTGATGTTGGCAGGGATGTCGCCTTCCTACCTCTTCGATGTGCTCCGACCGGAATATCTCCAGTCCTCTGTCGCGGGCCCGGGCTCATGCTGATGAGCTCCGGCAGCACCACAATGCAGTGGTTGCAACCCACCTCCCCACTTCGCTCCGCAGGTTTAGGGGGGGGTTTCCGGAGGTTCGTCCTTCTGACGGGGCAGGTGCCGGTGGGAGCTGCAGGGTGGACCCTGTGGATGGGCTGGGCTGCTGCTGTAGCATCACAGGTCGCATGACTTTCCTCTGGACAGCTCCAGCAAGGAGCGTACAGAACTACAGTGCCAGCTGGCCCAGGATCACGCCGCTGGCTGCTGCCACTTTGTTCTGACATGAGTCCAACTTCCCCGAGCCCAGCCCGCACTCTGCTGACTGACCCTGGATCTTCATTGCGGGATGGGCGCTTTCTTTTCTTTTTTTTCTTGCTCCTGTGGTGTGAGCAGAGACCCAGCACTGCCAGATGGCTGGGTTCTGCCCGGGCCACTCCTGTCTTCTTATGCACGTTCTGATGTGGAACATGCTGCTCTTCAGCCTCCGACACCCCAGGATCACTATGGGGCTTGCTGGCACTGCTGTGCAAGGATGTGCTCAATGCTCGCCATCCCCACCAGGCCAGGGATCTACAATGGGGCCCTTTTCCTTTGGAGTACAATGCCAGATGGTGTTACGGCTTGTTTGAGGCTCCCCAGCGGGGTCACCTCTCTTGCGAAGTCGCAGAGGCCACAGATTGTGCCTCCTCAGGCATGTGCTTTTCCCCACCAGCAGCCTGGTCTTGTAGCAGCTGAGGCTGCCGGTGCACCAGAGTGCTGACCACATCACTGCTGCAGGCGGGCAGCCTCGGTCTTTGATGTGGATTTCCTTGACGGGCCCGAAATGCCATGGGGAACGGACCGTGCATGACCCAACCCTCACTTTTTTTTTTTTTTTTTTGCAGCTCGATGTCGGAGCTTCATTTCACCGCCGCAGGGCCCCGGATCTTAGTGGGGGCCCCAGCGTCGGCACAATGCAGGATGGTGCTGCTGATGTCTGGCTTGTAAGGGCACTTGACCCCTCCTTGCGGCTACAGCCGCTTTATTCTTCTCCACTCACTGGGAGGGTGAGTAGGTTGTCCCTCGGCTCTGCTTCTTGCAGGGGCATTCCCGCATCACCACAACTGCTTCGGATGTGGGGACGGGCCCCGCGGGCCCCACCCACCTTTCCGCTCCGCATCGGAGCTTCAGTTCTTCACCTCCTTTCTTTTGACTTTCAAAGCATCGATGCGCAGAGGGCCTGTGGGCGACTCCCACCCAGCCGCACGAGCACCCTCCTCAGAGGGCCGCGGCCAGGGGTTGCAGGCACATCTCCTCCTTTTCTTTTCAGGGGGGGTGGTGGGCATCCCACTCTAACTTCCCAGCAGCGCACTGTTGTCTCCTTCGGGGTGTGGGCTGGCACTCCACTTCTTTTCTTTCCACTATGGTGGAAAAGGCAGCATGCCTCTCTCACTTTTTGCGGGGGAGGATCGCCGGCAGGGTTCCCCTTCCTCCTTACTTCACCATCCCAACCGAGATGAACTCCACTCCTCCTCCTTCTGCGGTGATGGAAACCGCCACATGCACAATCACCCTAACGGGAAACAGCTTCCTGCAGCACCCGCAAGGGGAGGGAAAAGCTTTAGAATAACGGGGAAACGCAGTCCTCCCCTGGGTTCTTCTCCTCGTCGCCAGTGTGGTGGGGTCGCCGGCCATGTCCATCCGGCAGGCGACCCCGGGGTGCTGCTTCCTGGGAGTTTGGGGCCTGCCATGTCCATCCGGCAGGCTTCGCGGCGCTATGGGACACCCGCGCCATCGGGGTGGGGGCACAGCCTGCCAGGGTCCTGACCATGCGGACCTCGGCCACCGTCCTGGCACGAGAGTCCCATGGCAACAGGGTCTGCAGGCCTGTACCTCCCACAGGTAGGCCTGCGGCCTACATCATCAATGAGACACAGACTCAGACCAACCTTCCACGGAGTCTGCAGCCGTTCTGACGCACGTGCCTGCAGGGCTCCCTTTTATTAGCTTGGGCCATGACAAAGTCATGGCCCATCTTAAAAGGGCAATACACTGGGGAGGGACACATCCCCTTAAAGGGGCAACACACACATAGGGTCCACTACACCACAATGGCCATCCACAGACACACCCCTCCCATTGCCTGCACCTCTTAAAGAACATGGCCAGCCACAGACACACCCCTCCCATTGCCTGCACCTCTTAAAGAACATGGCCAGCTACAGGCACACCCCTCCCATTGCCTGCGGCCAGCTACAGACACACCCCTCCCATTGCCTGCTAACAAGGCTGAGCATACAGCCCTCCATACGCAGATCCCGATCAAGCTGGGTGTTTTGGCTGCTTGGGAATGGGGTTTGTACCCCAAGCAGCCTATTGAAATAAATAATTATCTTCCAGCACCTGCGAGATAGGGCCGTGCAATGCTGCACTGGCCTGATAGCAGCAGGGCTCCGGTTCCAGTCCCTAATGGGAATTTAATAACATTAAAAACGTTTTTTTTTAAGTTTCCGTCCTGGAACGGTGGGCAGGGGTGTGTTTGTGGGTCGCATAAAGTAAGGGAACGTCGTACCCTTTAGTTCCCCCCATCATTGACCCAATTATGGGTGTCTCTTGTTGGAGCATGCCTTTCCTTCCAGCATGCTCTGCCCTAAGCCCTTCATGATTCTTATCTTTTGTCTTTGCGTGTGCTGTCATCACTGAGCGTTCATACCCCCCCCCCCTCTCCTCATTTCTAGCACATACTTCGGTGATTAATGTGTTTGTGGCCCGGCTGTTTAGTAAGGCGACGTCGGACAACATTCACTGAGCATGCGCAGTTCATGCCTAGTTGTTCTGCCCACTCATTTTTTTACTGCGCATGCTCTAGAGGTAGTATCTCAGCAAGGCGCATGCTCCTGGGATCGATATCAGAACTGCAAGCTCGGCGATCGGTATCCTAGCAATGCGCATGTTCTAGAGATCAGTATCTCAGCACTACGCATGTTCAGGATCATGTTCGGGATCAATATTTCATCACTGCGCATGCTCTGGCCATCAGTATCTCAGTACAGTGCATGTCTATTTTTCATGTTGGCGGCTTGGCTTTGCAGAGGGTTATATTTCGTCCCCCGATATGCAGTCACTCTCCGAGGACCACAAAAGCTACTTTTTCTTAAATGTGAAATACATCCCAATCTTTTTGGGGAATCATTTGCTGTAGGTGAGTGACCGGCGACTAATCACTCCTCTTTTGGTGAGAAAGTGATCATCTTTTTTTGTGTTGAGTTGTCTCTGCTTGTTCTTCATAAACCTCCAGTTAATCCTTCTTGTGTATGGGTTGGAGGATGCATTCCTGGCCGGCGAGAGGGGCTCAGCAACTCCTCTTTGGCTCTTTCGATGATATATCTTTATATAGCCTCCCCCCTGAGGCTTGCAACCTGTTCCCTTCCCCCTCTGTGCCTCCTTGTGCTTGATCCTGCCCGCCGCCCACCCTGATGGGCTGCCCCACCAACCTGATGGGCTGCCCCTTCTGCATTGCTGACCTTCCTAGGGCAGCCCCTGCTTTCCCCTGCCCACCCAGCTGACTCTCAAACGGTGTGTTTTTACCAGTTTTAAAATTGCACTGTGAAACCTAGGCCTTTTTTCCCCTCTATTTAGGACTCACAAACTTAGGTGTATTTTTTCCCCCTGCTTTCAATATTGATTGGGATAGTCTTTTACTCTGAGTAACTGCCACCTTGTCCAATTGTTGAACTTGTCTCGCCTCTCTCTGTCTCATCTGCCTGCACCCTGCACTGTGTTTTCCACTTCCCTTCCTCTTCTCTCCTCTCCCTACCTACTCTATGGCGCTCTATCGACTATCCTGCTCTCCTCACTAAATCGGGTAGGAAGAAATTTAAAAAGGACATCCTGGTCTCCAACCCAGACCTCCCTATCGTTGACACCTAAAGCAGTGCCTCCACCAGGCAAACTTTCACCGACATCCTCTTTGTCGTGACCTCACCAGACCTATGGACTCTAAATATGGTCTCTGTGCTCTCTCCCTTCTCTTCCTCTCCCGTTAATGGTGGCACCCGGTGGGAGGCCCTCCTGGGCTCCTTCCACTCTTCTAAGGTCATCATTAAAGTTTATGTTGAATGGTACCGTCTTGGTTCGAGGCCCTCAGGCCAACCTTCTCCTCTTTGATAGAGGTTTCCCGCGCCTTATCAGTTTCCGTTCTTCACCTGCTGTCCCCTCTCCCCCATCCACGGCTTCCTTGCCTCCTCCTTGGCTACCTTACCCTCACCTCCTTCCCTTTCTGCCCCCCCCCCATCGGGCTTCTTCTACAACTCCACAGGGCGTACCTCTGATCTGTACCCCTCCCCGGAAGTCTTTCAAGGAGGCAACCTTCTTCATATTGCCACTCTTAACTTAGCTCAGCTGTCGAACACTCCTCCGACATCTGCCGCCTTCTGTAGGAAGTTGACCTCGATGTCCTCTGTCTCACCGAGACATGGTTCACTGCCAGCTCTGTCACAAGCTTTGACAGTCTGCTCCCTGACGGCTACAAGATCGTCTCTGCACCCAGGTCCAACTCTGGATCTTCCCTGAGTAGATCCCTGCCTCTGTCATTCCTACGCAGGCCTATTCCTCATTCAAATAACTCGTCTGCAGGCTCTCTCTCTCCTAGCCATTCCCTTACTGTGGCTACCATCTATCGTCCACCTGGTCAGATCCCCTCCTTCCTCTGTGAGTGGGCGGACCTCTCCTCTACCCTACTGGTCTCGACCAGTCAACTCCTCCTTCTCGGATACTTCAACATCCACCTTGAGGCTCCATGTCCTTACTCTGCATTCTTTCGTGACATTTGCGACTCTCTCTCACTCTCTATTCTCCCATCTGGCCCGACTCACTCTGCAGGACACACTCTGAATGTTCTGATCCCTCAGACCTCCCCCTTTCTATCCCTCTCACCACTCCTCTCTCCTTGAGTGATCCCTATCTCAAGCCAACTCCATCACTGCCACCCACCTTCTCGGTCATCCGACCCATTAAGCGCATGTCAGTTGAGGCTTCCGCTGCCACTTTCTCACCCCCCACCCCCCTTTGGCTGACTCACACCCTGACACAGCCCTTTCCATGCTCCACTCTGCTATATCTGACACTCTCAATGTTCTTGCCCCTGTCATGAGAATCCGCCTGAAGCGCACAGTCACGTTTAACTCTTGATATGACTCGGACCTCGTCACCCTTAAACACAAGTGCAGGGTGGTTGAGAGGAAATGGCGTGCTTCATGTACATCCTCTGACAAACTGGGCTGCCGCCTACTCCAAAGGCAATACCGGCTCTCTGTCCTCACCAAGTAGAGAGCTCACATCCAAGCCCGCGTCTCTGCAGCATTTAACAACTCGGCTGAACTCTTTAAAATCTGCAAGGAACTGGCCAATCCTGCGTCAGTCTCTACCTCTGCTCTCCCTTTCCTGGCCCGCTGCACTGCATTGGCTTCTCATTTCATCTCTAAAACTCAGGACATCTTGTCCTCTCTCTCCTCCTCTGGCCCCTCTTCGGCCACCTCTTCCCCTCTCCTTCTCTGCATTTCCCCTGTTCTCCCCAGATGCAGTCTCTAGACAAGTCTGATCTATGAAAGTCTTGTCTACCGGTCCATCCCTGTTCCTGAAAAACCACCAAGGACCATATTGACTCCCTGGCCCCTGCCCTGGCTGACTTCTTCAACCACTTCTTCACCATGGGAGTCTTCGCTTCCCCCTGAAGCACGCCCTTGTGCAACCTCTTCTTAAGAAACCCTCTGCCCACCGATCCTGCCCGGCTAACTATTGCCCAATCTGCATCACTCCTTTCCTGGGCAAACTCTTGGAAATGCTGGCCATCTCCCAGCTCAATCTTCACACTGAATCTGTTGGTTGTATCCATGATCAATCATCAGTATGGCTTCAGAGCTGCCAGAAGCACAGAAACTGCTCTCCTGAACATCCGTGAACACCTGCTCTCCAACCTTGATTCAAACACCCCCTGTGTCCTCATCTTACTTGATCTCTCTTCTGCCTTTGACATGGTTAACCATGCCATCCTGCTCAACCATCTCTGTGATAACCTGGAGATCACAGACCAGGCCCTGGCGTGGCCGAGTTCTTTCCTCTCTGATCGATCCTCCCAGGTTCAACTTGGGTCCTTTCTCTCCTCTATCTTTAGCTCACCTGTGGTGTTCCCCAGGGGTCTAACCTCACTCCCTGGCTGTTCAACCAATACCTGGCACTTATTGCCGACCGCATTGCTGTGCTCTGAGTCTGCCCTAACCTCCAGTGAAATGCAGATAACACTCAGCTCATTTTTAGGCTACCCTCAGTTACCTCTTCTCCCTCTCTCATCTCTGACTGTCTGCCATCCAGGAGTGGTGTGCCACCAATGATCTCTGCCTTAATGCCAGTAAGACAGAGATTCTCATTGGCACACCCGCTCCCTCCTTTCCTGTCACTCTCTGGCCGGCCTCTCTTGGCCCTCTTCCTGCTCCCACCTGTGAAGTTAAAAACCTCAGGGTCATCTTTGACTCCACAGACCCCTTCTCTCCTCACATCTCTGATATCTCTAAGAAGTTACACTACCTGCTGCACCTCCTCAGAGGTATTCTTCCTTTTCTCTCCTTCCCCCAGAAGCTCGCTGTCTCCAGAGCTCTGGTTCTCTCTAAGCTGGGCTATTGCGACAGCCGCTTTCTAAATCTGCCTGCTACCACTCTCCGCCCTCTGCAACTCATCCAGAACAGGATGCGAGACTTGCCCTTGGCCTCAAGCCCAGGGATCGTATCTCTCCAGACTGAAATCTCCACACCAGCTCCCAGTGGCTGCGAGGATTAAGTACAAAACCCTCTGCATGGTCCACAAGGCCTTCTGGGGCCTGGGTCCTCAATACCTTCAACTCTCTCTTCCTAAGAATCTTCCTTCTTGAGCTCTTCGCTCTTCCACCTCCAACTCCCTCAGGGTCAGTCACTTCTCCAAGCAACGATTTGTGGTAGATCTCTTTCTTCGGCTGGGGCCTCCCTCTGGAACAGCCTCCCTGCAACCCTGAAACTTGAGGAGAATCCTCTCTGGTTCCGGAAGCTCCTCAAAACCTTTCTCTTTGCTTCTGCTTTTTCTCCTCCTCTCCTCTCCTGACTTCCTGGCTGAAACTGATACTGCACTGGTTACCTGGCCATCCTTTGATCTCATGCCGAGGTCCCTGCCCCCACCAGTAGCCCACCTGCACTGCCTTCCTGGCAACCCCCACACTTGGGGACTGTTTTCTGTTTCCCTAGAGCCCCACTACCAGCACTTGAAACCTGATGTCCGCACTTACCCTTGCACTTGCCACTTTCTGGCTGTACTTTACTTTTTGTTATTTAATTATTTATACTTTTTTTATCCCATGTACTGAACTGTCCCCACCCCCTTCCCTCCCGCACCTTCCCCTTTTCCCCCCCTTCCCTTGCGTGATCTGAATGACACCTGACCTAGTAGGATCATTGTCTGTCTTCCCTGTTCTCCTCCCTTGCCTCGTCGCGCCTTGAAACACTTGTGTATAGGCGCGTTATAAATGCCATATCATATGATGTCTTGTGTTTATACTATTTAATTAATAACACATGTCTTCCATTTCTAGACTATTGTGTCATCCTACTCTGCAAAACGTAAGAGGCGTAGGCACTGAAAGGTAAATAACTGCTGTAGTTTGTTTCTCTGCACAGGTTGATCTTTGCTTTTGAGATCGCCTGTCTTCCCCCCTATGTTCCTGGACTCTTCATGCCCCCCTTCTCTCCTGTCCTATCTCCATTCCTCCTGCCTCTTCCTGGAAGTGGTGTCCAGATCCAGGTTTAGGGTCTGTTGTGGTGTGAGCGGACCTCGCTCACCCACAAGTGGGGCTTCCACCGCAAAACACACGCCTATTTCAATAAAGGCAACACACGCAGCATGATATGGAGAACCTTCTTCATTGTTTCTCTCCGTAACTGTGACTTAACTTCCCTTCCTTTACCCTCCCCAGCCCAACGTCACTTCCCCAAGAATCGGGCCCCAACTTGGGGCCGCCCCCACAATGATGCGAGAGCGCATGCAGGCTTAGTACGTCACAACGTGACTCCTCCCCACTTTTTTACATGCAGCGTCACTGCTGCCTTCACCCCATTTCTTCAATTAGTCTTTGGGGTTTTATGCAGCAACGTTGAGGCCTCATGGGGAGAGGGAGTTCCTGGACAAATGCCCTGTCACCTCCATTTGTCTCTTCTTCTGACTGCTCGTCATCACCTTTATAAGGATCATCGAAAAACAGGCCATCTGTCATGGTGGCCATTGCTCCCACCTCTGTGTCGGGGTGCCTGCCAGTTTTTTTAATTGGGGTGAGTTCCTTGTTATGGAGTAATTTTTTAAAATATTCCACTAGTCCGGGCTGATCTCGGTGGTTCATGAATATGGCTGACTTTTAGACATACTTTAGTTCTTGTGTTTCTTGAACATTAAAGTGAATGCTCTAATATGTACTGATATTCATTAAATTACAACATTCTCCAGGCATATACCAGATATGTTTTCTTTTTTTTTTTAAGAGTGCTTAGTTTGAAATATCATTTAGAGTTCAGCGTGGACTAGTGGAACATTTTAACAAATTAATCTTCTGCGACTGGCTGGGTAAGCCTTTCAGTTCCACACCTACTGCAGCTGTTTTTTACAGGGGATATTGAGTCATCAGTCTAATTTACACATGTGGTAATTTGTAATCTCAGCGCACACACAATCTAGTTATCCCGCACGCTTGTTTTCCTTGTTATGGAGTGCTGGTGTTCTCCACTGGCAGTTATCATGGTGCCTTTTCAGCTGGTTACTACCAGCCGTTCAGGCACGAATGTTGGTCCTCTTTTCTCGACATCAGCTGGCATACCACCACTTTCTCTCAGTTTACATTTTGCAGTCTTTCGATCCCTGCCGCGCGTCAGCGCTTTCATTCATTCATTCATTCATTCTTTCTGTTCCTGCCTGATCTCGAGCCTTGACCAGTTGTTCTTGGGGTGTGGTCTGAGTGGGAACGGGGGCTTCAGGCAGTCTCGTTCTGATGACTCGACGAAACATGAGGTCCAATGGGCTGTCCCCGTTGGTGCTGTGCGGCGTGTGCCGGTATTCCCATAGAAGTTGGTATAGCACCTGCTCAAATAGTTTATTGATGAGGTTGGCTGTCCGCAGGGGTTTCTTGATGTTAGCTATAAAAGGTTTCACTATGCCATTGGCTTGGGGCCATTGCAGAGTTATCTTTTGGAACCCCATGTACCGTGTGAAGTTCTCGAAGTTGTGGCTCTTGAACGGTGGACCGTTATCAGACTTTATGATCTTCGGTATACCATAGGTCAACAACATGCAGTCTAGGGTAGGGGTGACGCGTGTCACACTGTAGACACAATCAGCTGTACATCCTGGAAGCGAGAATGTTAATCAATTATCACCAGCACATAGATACCATTGCGTAGCGGTCCGGAGAAGTCTACGGCCACTTCTTCCCAGACAACTTCTGGGAGCAGGGACATCTGCAGTGGGTTGGGGAGCGCCGGTTGCGCCACCAGCGTGCAGATGTCGCACCTGCCCACAACCTCGTCTACTAGGGAATCCAGCTTGGGGAACCACATCTTTTGACGCAAGGCCCCTTTTGTGGACACCACCTCCCCGGTGGCCTTCGTGCGCCAGCATGACTGTCTGTTCTCACAGGGCTGAAGGGAGGACAACCTTGCAGCCCTTCATGATGATGTGATCGTCCACCACTGTCAGCTTTGTCTTTTACTTGCTCCAGGGATCTTATGTCATCCCTCACCGACTCTTGCTCCAGTCTGGCTTTATTATTGTTATGCGCCATCTTGCCTGTTCTGATGCAGTGGGTCACGATTGCCAAACCCGGGTCATTTTCGCATGCTTTTCCCACAGTGGCCCAGTCCACTGGCAGGGGTTGCAGGTGGTGGATAACATATTTAATGTAAGAATCGGCAATGGAGGGGCCCACATGTGGGGAGCCTGTGGGGTGCCTGGACAGGTAGTTGGCGGGGTTGTGCTCCTTGCCCGGGCGATGCACTATCTCAAATGTATAGTCCTGTAGCCACAGTCCACACCTGGTTATTCCGGGGGAATTCTCACCTTGGTGTTGTTGAATATCGTCAGGAGGGCGGGCCCAATGGTCGGTGATGACTGTGAATGCCTTCTCAAAATGGAAGAGGTGAATGTACTTGCAGGCCCACACCACTGCCAGGCTCACTTTTCTGGCCTGAGAGTATGCGCCTCATTACACGGTAGGCGATAAACCGAGGTGCTATTAGCACCTAAATTTAGGTGCTATTAGCACCTAAAGCATGCCGGTAAATTACTAGTACCGCCATGGAGGAAAGGGGAATTACCGCCCTATTCCAAGGTTGGGAAGGCGGTAATTCCCCATTCCCATTTTTGCCCCATAGGGCATAATGGGAATGGGGAAGGTGATAATTGCTGTCCTGCAAATTGTGGTACTGTAATTAGCACACTGGTCTCTTTGCGGGTTCGTTTTTTAACGCCTGCTAAAAGCAGTCTGTGAGGTTGTTGTGTCCTAGCCGTGCAACTGCGGTGCGGCACCCATCTACAGCGAGCAGTGCATAAAGTGAACCACTTTAAGAGAGGTTCACAGGTGCTGTTGCCAGAAGCCCTGTCTGCTCTTTAGATCCTGGTGCTGCTCCCAGAGTGTGGAGCTCATTGGCGGGACCCCATATTGGATGAACCTGGGAGAACGCATAGATGTAAGTGCACCTTTTTCCGGATAAAACAATAAGGGGAGAGTGGGTATGTGTGGAGTAATATGTGGTGAATGGATGGAGCGTGTAAAACCATGTGGTAATATATTGTGGTTTTTATAAGGTGACGTCACAGTATGTATTATGAGGTAAACGATGAAGAGAGTAAACAGGAACTTCTCTGATTGTGGAGAAAAGGCAGCACTGCCGAATAAAATAAGAGGTGAAGTCCAATATATGGAGGACTTGGGATCCCTCCACTCAGCACAAGGGAGTGTGATGAGGTAAATTCCCTTTTCCCAAGGCAAGGGGAGAAAGGAAGGGTATATACCATTTGTCAAGAAGTGTGATTTTTTTTTTGTTGTTGTGTAAGTCCATTATATTGCAGACCTTGGATCACTTTGCCCCGGCAAAGGGGACGTAAGGAGGTACATTTCTCAGCTCGAAGTGGAGATTGAGGAAGGCTCTAAAGCATTGTATATATATATATGAGTTTTTATTGACTTGTGGTTTAAGGTGTTGTTAGTTGTGGGGAGAGTTGTGTGTGGGGTATTATTTTGTGGTGTTGAGGAGGTCATGAAGGAAGCGAGGGGTAATGAGAATGGTGGATAATAGTGGGAGGAAAAGGGTGATTGATACTGCTGGATCAGTGCTTAAGAGGTGAAATAGTGCTATAAGGTTAGGCTTGGGTACAACTTGAGTTCCCTGAGGCCCCTCGAATATATGTTTACAGCACTTCTGTTGCATCGGGAAAAAAACATGAAGTATCACAACAAGTGGGTTAATGATACGAGAGGGGGAATGTACAAGCCCTGGTCCAAAGAAGGAACAAACAGAGGGGAGAAATAGTAGTACAAGCGCTGTGTTACTCCCACACCTAATGCCCCAAACCGTATCCTGTGAACACCCCACAATGACTGCAACATCCACATCCACAGCCCCGCCACCCCCACATGGGTGTTAATCCATGCAAGCAGCTGCAGGGTATACCAACCCGAGTATGTGTGTAGAATTGACAGTACTGCAATTGGATATATGTTGAAATGAGGGATTATGGTCATAATGATGAAGGATGCAGGGGAGGGTGACCACCAGCAGACAGTCTAGATTATGAATCTATCTGTTCAGATGTTGAAGCCAGAGTAGCAAAGGAGGACGAGTGGGGGGACAGATGAGAAGGGAGAAAAGGGGCCCCACCCCGAGTGACACTAAGAGTAGAGAGTTTGTTGCCCCATGGTTAAGAGTGTGACCAGGTTGTATGGCAGTGGTAAAAGAGAATCGATGGGGGAAGAAGATACCAGCGAAGCAGGTGTAACACATTTTCTGTTGTTAAATAAAGGCCCTGGCCACACATGGATAGAGACAATTTGATTAAGGTGCTGCCCTTGCTCGCCACAGGGGCAGGCAAGTGGATATATCTGTTTCAGAAGCAAACAGCAAGCATTACGTTGGCAGTGGGAGATGTGAAAAGTTTGTTTGCCGCAGTGTTAGGGGACAAATCGGATGTTTGGAAAAAAGCAGGATATCCATGGATACGGATTGGTGATGACAATCATGATGGAACACACTTCAGTCATTGTCGGGATAGTGTGGGCAGTTTTAAAAAATGCATATCCTGGTACACCAGACATAGGGCCTCATCACGACCTCAGCGGTAACCCTTAAATCCAGCGGTAGCGCTTTTACCGCCGGATTTAAGGGTCCGCCGAATCAGGGTCTCAGCGGTTTTCAACCCAGCTCTGAGCTGGTGTGAAATCCGCTGAGAATTCGCGCTCATACCGCTGGCGGGAAATCCGCCGGTGGTATGAGCGCGAAATTTCCCCATTGAGCCCAATGGGGAATGGGGCATTCCCGAATGGGCTCAATGGGGAATGGGGACTTCCAAGTCCGCCCAACTCGTGATCCCGCGCTATTAGCGCCAGGGGCTATGGCGGTCGCGCTAATAGCCCCCGCGCTAATACCGCCGGCGTTACCGCCGAGGTCGTGATGAGGCCCATACACTTGATTATGGCACTCACTTTGAAGAACCTTTTGTTAAGCAAACTGAATATGACCATTTCATCCGCAGAAGGAGGGGTAGTGTGTTCAACACCAGGAATCTGTTATGCTAGGGTTTTGGCGAGAACAAGAGCATTGTTCAGTGATGGCACTAATAGGGGAGTATCCGTGCACCCAGATTTGTTTATGAATGGAGCAACAGCGTTGTTGAGTTGGGTGGCAGGCATTCAAAGCAAGCCATGGAGAGTTCTTCTGAATTTCTTTTCAGACCGGCTGTGCCCCAAGACCATGGGCCTCATTACGAGGTAGGCGGTAACCCGCTGGTGTTGCTGCCAACCCATTACTCTGATTCCGCCGCCTGATATCCCGTGCCACCGGGATATCACAAGTAGTCGTGGAACGGTAAATCCCCATTCCCATGGAACTCCATGGCAATGGGGACACTGAAGAACCAGCAATGTTGCTAACGGTGCCAGTGCTTCAGTGAGAGATATGCCGGTAGCAGCCAGTTAAACCTGTGAACTTGTGACTCAGACTTGAACTGCCAAGAAAGCTCTGGCGGGCATAGCCAGCCGTATAACTGTATTTGCAAACCAAAGTGTGTTCATCCATCAAGTGTTCCATCTAACCCTGTGCTATACAACGTGGGGACGAGAATTTATACTGATTTATATTGCCATTCTGACATTTCGTTTTACCACTGATTTTTCTTTTGTTGATACATATCCCTATGTCACATTAGGGTGTATTAGAGTGAGGGCAGGCATTAGGTTATGTTACTATAGGCCTTTATTGTTTGACTAAGATTGAATAGGACTGTTACTTTATTATTTGGTGGTCGAGATTACTCCTGTCTTAGTTATAGGGCTAGACAGGAGTTTTTCCAACCCCCTTGAATTTAACAATAATGCCTGTCTCCCTTAGAGCTACACCATCCTTTCCAACCTTCAAGAAGGATGAAAAAGCCTTTACTGAGCTCCTTTGACCACGAGGCAAGACCTTACTGACAATGGCAACAGATCTGTTCTCTGCATATATAAATAATACTGTAAAGATGTCAATATTGTAAAGTGTATGTGCAAATATGTGTCTTTGTACCTGCTGTAACCGTTAAACTGTACTGCGCCCAGAAACCTCAGGGTTGGGAGCGCCATATACATGAATAAACAATACAATACAATAAATGTTTTGAAACTTGCAACTCTTGTCAGTGTCTACTTGTGATACCATGCCTTGCCTACAATGGGACGGGAGCAAGCTACGACCATCAAATAATAATAACGCAGTCCTAGTGGAGTCTCTGTCAAAATAAAAGCACCTATACTAATAAACATATTGCCAATCATTGCTCTAATAAGAAATGGTGTGGGATATCAATTTATGCAAACATGAAAAGTGTTCAAGAAATGATATGTCAGGATAGTTGAGCAGTTGGCTTCCCTTCCCCACATTTTCAGCACGGGGCAAGGTGGCACACTCGAGCTTTGCACACACTCTGGCTTCTCTACCACGAGGAGGCAGTTCAACACATATGTATCTGGGCCTTCTGCGGCCAAGTCTCTTTACCAAAACAAAAAGGGGAAGGTGTAGTTCCAGTTTACTGCTCGTTCTCCAGCTCTGCTCTCCAATCAGATCACATTCCGTCCAGATTCACAAAAAGTACTGCCTGCCCCTTCCAAGCAGCTGGCCTCTTTATAGCATTAGCACGTTTGTTTACCAGAAGCCTGAAGCTTTTTAATCTATAAAAACCTGAAGATTTTATCTGTCGAAACGCGTGAAGCTTTTTTTTTCTCCATTCCTATCAGTTGTAATTCCTTACCTGAAGTCCTGTGGGGTCAGCACTAATTTCCCAAGGGAACACATAGGTGCAAGTGATGATATCACCCAGACTCCGAAGTGGGACTGGATGGCGGCACTGGAATGAAACAGCCCCTCCACCCAAGCCCCCCCCAAAGAGAAGGGTTCTGTGTGCTGTACCTTCTTGTGGTGGAATCAAACAGTAATATAGTCCGTAATCCCTATCTGTGAATTGCACTGACTTCATAGAGGGGAGAAAGAGGTAAAAGCAATGAGCATGTAACCCAGGCTCCAACTCTCTTCTTCCCCACTTTCCCCTTGTTTCTTTCCCCTCCCATCACTGATCTTTACCTGGCGTTTTTGAAAGGGGATCACAACGCGGTTTGATAGGTTAATGATGAAAAGTTCACTGGTTGCATACAGGTGGGCCAGCCGCGATGATGGTGCCACTCTTCAATAGCTTCGCTAAATCATCACCCTTTCATAAGCTCAGTGTTACTTCACATCGAGCGTTGTTTAACAGATAAAATTTAGCCCAAAGGTCCACTGCACTTCAAGCACTCAACAGGTCTCTAGCGTAGTTTACCAGATAAGAAGGTAGTGCGCTAGTGTCCAACGCACTCCAGCACGCAACAGGTCTTTCAGATCTTACAATGGATTCAGCTTGCATGGCCATGCCGCGCCATAACACTTACCTGCTTCTTTTCTTCTTTCAGGTTCGGAAACTGTGCAGAGGGCAGGGGTTCATCCTGAAGCCAGACGGGAGTCCAACGAATGAAAAACTTCCAGGAAGAAACAAGGAGACAACGACATATGAAGAAAACGCGCCACCTTTCCGGGTGTCTAACAGGTAAGCGTTACTCACTTGAACTGCAAACGCTGAGCACGGGTTGCATCATGGCATGGCCTTTTATAGGCTTTGTTTCCCAAGATGATGGCGGCTGGGCATTCTGGGAAAGATAGTTTGATTTCTGTGCACAGACCGCAGAAGTCCAAGACAAACCATGCACACAGAGCCCCTTTGCCTCCAAGTGTGGTATGGCTTAATATATACACAATAGGGCTTCCTTTGTGAATAAGGAGTGTACTGTGCCTCCTCTTCCTGGTGTTATATGTGGGCTGGGGTCAGTGTTATGGAGAACCTGCCCCTCTTTTGCTGCTCAATCCTGACATCACTGAACAATCTCCCTCATATCCAGCCTAGCCCAGAAGCCTGGTAGACAATTGTAGTCGTTCAGTACTTAGTTATTGTTATCAGAACATTGGCTACTATTAACCAGGCTCACCAATCCCGTCTTGACTGTTTATTAGGACATATGAAACACTGATTTATTTCCATTTCACAGTATTGGTTGGAACAAACGCTTACAGGGCCTATAGGTGGAATCTTAAATGTGAACGATTCTTGCAGCAAAAATGAGGCCCAACACAAAATGTTGTGTGTACGACCTTCTTGGCAGAGCAATAGACATGACCTTCACAGATCCAGGCATTTATTGGAATTTTCTGCCTCTTGCTTGTCACAATTAATAGTACGCCTGTCAGATGGCGCGTTTTGCTTGCTGCCTTGCTTAGCTAAAAAGCCATTATAAAATATTAAGATCTGCATGTGCCCGAAGTTGTAAATATCTTTTGCACTTGTCAGGTCTCAGGGCATTGTTGATAAATTATTCAAAATGTCAAATTGCCATTGATTTTCTCCAATACCATTCTTGGCTTAGTACAATAGAAAGTCACACGTTACATTTGCTGCATCTTGAGCTGCTATTATTGAAGTGGTCAATAGAGAGGGGCGCCTGCTACCTTTTTTGTAATCATGCATAACAAATTATGACATTGAGTACAGGACCAATTTACAGGGGAAGTGATGGCTGGTTATGGAGACCTATCTTACTAAAGAAGAGTCTATTGGGAAGGGGATTGGCCACGTCAGCTCAAGCATCTCCAAGCTTAATGTCAGTATGAGGACAGTCCTTGACCGCACCAAACGCCTGGCCACATTTATATTGTAAGTTATGAAGAGCAGGTCAGATAGTCTTTCAGAGCCTGGCTTTTGCATTCCGGAGGTATCCATTCTCCCCAAGGACTGGTAGTTCTTCTTTTTAGAAAGTGGGAAAGGTGGGCTGGGCTTTAGTTGGGTGTACAAAAACAGTGATAAAATGGTAGGCGGATGGATATTCTAAGGGACCAGCAGATATAAGATATCTGGGGGACCAATATGGCAGACGAGGTGAAGGAATGGGTGCTTACATACTGGATGCGGAATGCTAGTGGGCTCAATGAGAAGATGGAGAGGGGCAGTCCTACACATCACATACAAAACACATTTCATATTTGTTAAAGAAACACGTGATGTCTAAAAATGCCCATCCCTTCAGGTGGAAACAGTCGACAGGGATCCAGTGGAAGCACATCCAGAAATGACAAAAGATCATGGAACAGTACTAAGGTGGGATAAGGGGAGGAGGTTTAATCTTCAATCTAAAATAATGTCCCTCAGCTGGTTGATGTGTGGAGGTAGATATCCAAAGAAGACCATGTGCTGGTCCCTCTCTTACTTAATTGAATGCCTTGAGGACTGCTTGGGAGTATGGGTTGCTCCAGAGGATCTTTTGTCTAGCCATAATAGCTGGGCCCTGGGTTCCTTGTGCTCTGCATCCCTGTGCCTTCCTGCTGGTGGAGACACTATTCTAGATGTGTGCTGGGTGCTCTGAATCCCTGTGCCTTCCTGCTGGTAAAGACCCTGTCCTAGATGTCCTAGATGTGCTCTGAATCCCTGTGAATTCCTGCTGGTGGAGACCCTGTCCTAGACATGCCCTGGGTGCTCTGCATCCCTCCATGTACCTAGGTGGAGACCCTGTCTTAGATGTTCCCTGGGTGCTCTGCATCCCTGTGCCTTCCTGCAGGTGGAGACCCTGTCCTAGATGTGCTCTGTATCCCTGTGCCTTCCTGCTAGTGGAGAATTTTGTCCTAGATGTGCACTTGGTGCTCTGCATCCCTGTGCCTTCCTGCTGTTGGGAAATCTGTCCTAGATGTGCCCTTGGTGCTCTGCATCCCTGTTCCTTCCTGCTGATGGAGACCCGTCCTAGATGTGCCCTGGGTGCTCTGCATACCTGTGCCTTCCTGCTGGTGGAGAGCCTGTCCTAGATGTGCCCTGGGTGCTCTGCATCCCTGTGCCTACTTGCTGGTGGAGAGCCTGTCCTAGATGTGCCCTGGATCCCTGTGCCTTCCTGCTGGTGGAGAGCCTGTCCTAGATCTGCCCTGGGTGGTCTGCATCTCTGTGCCTTCCTGCTGGCGGAGAGCCTGTTCTAGATGTGCCCTGGGTGCTCTGCATCCCACCCTGTGCCTTCCTGCCGGTGGAGAGACTGTCCTAGATGTGCCCTGGGTGCTCCGCATCTCTGTGCCTTTCTGATGATAGAGACCCTGTCCTAGATATGCCCTGGATCCCTGTGCCATCCTGCTGTTGGAGACCGTGTCCTAGATGTTCCCTGGATCCCTGTGCCTTCCTGCTGGTGGAGACCCTGTCCTAAATGTGCCCTGGGTGCTCTGCATCCCTCCTTGTGCCTTCTTGCAGGTGGGTATTTCTTCAAGGTGGCTCCTCTTGAGCTTCTGTGATTTTCTACTGAGCTACTGACTATTTCTTAAAACCTTTTCTAAGAAGCAAGCATCAGAACTTTGCACTGGCCCATTGACTTTGGCTGTCCTGGCTCCCTAAAGGCCCCTGTCTGATCCTAATGGCTTTGGCAGTGCTTGTTCCCTTAGAGGTTAATTGTTGGACACTATTATTGCTGGGATGATGAAAGACTGCCTACATCCCTCTGGAAGAATCTACTATTTCATCACTTACAAAGTATGTTCTGACTTTTCCTTTTCCCTAACTTTTTTTGTTTTTTTATTTTTTTTATTAGTCATGGTTTAAACAAGTCAAATCTTACACTATATACACATACGATTTCATAGAATTAATAAAAGTTGAATATAAATAAAGTACAAGAAAAACAAAACATTTGTGACATTTCTTATCAGGGGGAAGAGTCCCCTAGTCTTAATCAAATGAGCCACAGTTTATGTGAACTGAGTCCTCTACTGACAGAGTTGTAAATGGTGTCAGGAACCTTTCCAACCACCTACTTCTTTGTTCACACAGAGACGGACATATTAATGTTAGTTGGAAAAGGGTTTCTCGAGACACGTTGCAGTGTCTGCATCAACGTTTCTCCTGTGTTTGGTTTTTAATTCTTACTTCGTAGCCTTATCTTGTTGGCAGAAGGTTCATGTGAAATCTCATAAATTGATTTCTTAGTGGACAGCTTGGGAATCTTCTGAGATATTGGGGGATGGTTCGTCTTGCTCTACACTCCAAGTTTACAACCATAGAGATTCTTTTTGGTCTTGTTTTCACAGGTGTCAATCCAATCTTGGTCGCATAGCCTGCATTTCACTTTTCCCGATGAAGATTTAAAAAAACCTTCCGAAGAACCCAGATGATGGTGTATTGCAACACAGATCTGCTTCCATTCGTGAAGCACTGGTTCCAAGGTCGACTGGAATGCAATATTCACACCCCCTTCTGGGTCGCCCAGTAGGCATTTCCTATTAAAGGCCCAGGATTTCCATACTGTGATGGCATATAGAGATGTGAGTCGGTATGCTCGGATTGAATTATCTGAATGGGTATGCTCTGCGGAAGGTGGAGGACCCTTCTCCAAAAGATACCCTCAATTTTGTGCCAGGCCAAAGCCGACAATGTAAATGAGGTCTCTGCTCTGTATGTGAGAATGGGGGCGACCTTAAGACAATAAAATTCAATGATTGGCTTCAGTGAGAATTTGCAGTATTTGGCTGCCAGTAGACAAGCCTGTGAAGCCAGGTTTCGGGTCTTACTTCGAAGCGTGACCTCCCTTTGAGCATCAGCTGCACTGTTAATGATCATTCCCAGACACGGAATAGATGAGACGGCAATTCGTTTTTCTCCTTTCAGGAACCAAGTAGCACTTTGCGAATATTTGTTTTTCCTCCCAACGTTGGTATTCTCGATTTGGACACATTAAAGGCATAGTCCAGTAAAAAAATGTATTGTCCCTATGGGTCGGCCATGTTTTTTAAGCCTAAGTGGCTCGATTTTAGAAAACTTTCCTATGGACCTTACCCGAGTTTTCGTCCATTAAATGCACACGAAAACAGGCACCAGGGAGCCGCCATTTTGTGATAATCCTATCACTTGCCGCATCGCCATGGCTGACCTGCTTCTGCGGCACTAAATCAATTCCCCGGCCCCTGAGCCTGACATTATCAAAACATTCATATTTCCCGCCTCTCTCTGTGACGTTACTGTGCTGCGTAGGCAAACGCGCCTAGTCGTCTTCTACGCGACTCCACACAGAACCCGGAAACCAACACAGACCATCTCAAAACACAGCGCGCCACAATTCAGAATATGAAACTTACTTTAAAATCAAACAGCAACACAGTATATTTGGTAAAGTACATTTATTTGACATTAAATGTTTAGAGAATATTCAGCAATTGCCATATGAACTCCGAAAGCCATTTATTTTCTTTTATCTGAATCCGCAATGGTACACAGGGTGTTGCTTTTCGTTAAAAGAAGCACTTTGGAAGCACGGTGAACCGCAAGGCTGTTCCATCAACTAGGCACTAGTCCATCGTAAAGGTTGATATGTTGCCTCTAGCTACTCTAGTACAGCGTAAGGGGATGTGGGCTCTTGGCGATCGTCCCATAAAATTGTCAGTGTGCTCCAGTTGTTCACACGAAGCTGCAGGTGTCTGATGAAAAAACCGTCTGCCGGTGTCTCAAACCAATGACAGTAGCAGAAGGGGAGCAAATACCTGTTATGAAAACAAAAAAAATATAATTAGTCCCGCCAGCCGATCTTCATTAATATTACTCATTTTATTTATTACGGCCGATCAGAAACTATTTGCTTGCAAGGATAGTTCAATGGAGTATGTTCGACTCTAAAATCAATGCGAAAAGTAACAAAATAAATCGAGGCCAACACACAATGAGAAACGACAGTTAGTCTACATGCGTGTGGAATGATTTGATGTATGATATGGCATTTGTAACGCGCCTATACACAAGTGTTTCAAGGCGCGACGAGGCAGGGGGGGGAACAAGGGCAGACAGACAACGATCCTACCAGGCCAGGTGTCTTTCAGATTGTGCATGGGGAAGGGAAGAGGGGGGTAAAAGTGCTGGACATGGTTAGTAGAATACAAGATAAATAATAGGGCCAGCTGGTGGCAAGTGCAAGGTAAATGCCGGGAGAAAGGGCCTAAAGGATACAGAGACAGTCCCGTAGTGCAGGTAGGCAGTGCAGGGAAAAGTAGCTGGGCCAAGGACCGAGATCGGTGAGACCAGTGAACCTGCATGCCCATGTGCCCACTACGAACACGTTTTCCTTGCTTTTCCTAGCTCTTCGTTCATTCATTTATTCATGCATCCATTCATTAATTCTTCATTCCGGTATAAAAGCTTCTAAAGATTTACTCACATTATATTTTAAATTTCCATTGAGTCTCTTCGTAATGCAGTCTGTAAAACGGACCGTGCTCTTGACAACGATTTTTCGTATACTGAACTAAAATGAAACTCGGTCTAGTTTCTGAATTTTCTGCCTTATCGTCTCTTACGTTATTGCGCACCCCCTTCAAATGAAGTCCTTTCGGCATGGTCCCTGTCTGAAGGTAAAAAAACAATAGACGCTTAAACTTCCAGTGCGACTTGTGGGCCTCTTCTGGGCGCGAGCTGAAAATAAAAGCCGCTGTCCTTCGCATTCTTTATTTGCAACATCCCCTAGTAAAGGCATCTGTGAGAACTTTGAAGTTTAGAATCCCTCTATGTAGTGCGCCTCAATGTGCAAATGCGAATTGGCTTCTCTCCCAAATGCCACGGCCCGCTTGGCACGTTCTAAGGCCCCCAATTTTGTCCCCATTGTCTGCGAGCTTTGCAGCCCAAATGGAGACATTTAATTTTTGGCGGAAGGTCAGGGAAAGTATAAAGTACCACAGGAGTTGAGTTAAAAGTGAGATTTATTGTTTGTTTGTTTGTTTTATTATTTGCAATACGCAAGCTTTCCCTCCGTTAACAGTGCGCAGCATTTACATTTCCATGAGATGAGACATGAGAAAAATATATACATACACATATATGAAGTGAATAGAGAGAGTTCAAAGATGACACCCAGTTTGTTCGCCACCCATGACGGTGAAGGTAGGGGTTAGGGTTACAGGTACACTGTACAATAACATTTATTTACAAAAAGACAATCGTATTGCAATTATTTAAACCGGGATTTGTACTTCACAACCAGCTGTGCTTCTGGTGGACATGGCACAGTTGCAATGTTCGGTGGCAATGGATCACTGCTCTGCACAGAAGCGTCCAAAATTCCATATCTCTGCTTCTCTAACACAGCAACAATAAGGCCTTTCACAAAGTCGAACTGCATTTCATCATAGACTGGTTTGATGACCCATTGCTTACTTCGTTTTGAAAACACCTTAGTGTAGCGAGGCATCCTTACTTTACCCCTAGTCCTAGATTGTTCACGTCCGACATTGCTGTTATGGGACAAGACTGCTAGTAGAGTGCGATGTTTCATGCCCCGAAAGCTAAAATGCAAGCACTTTGGCCTGTACTTTAGGCACATATTGTGGAACACCTCCAAATCTCCTGTGTGACAGAATTCTGTCAGTCCTCTCAAATCTCTTGATAGAGTTTTGTCGAAAACAATCTTCTCAATGGCTTTGTGTGTCGGTGAAGATGGAATCAACCACTTCTTCTTCCGTGCCTCCTCTGGGGACAAAGGGCCATGTTCACATTGGCGGAAATGTAGGTTTTCTGACCAGTGGTGAACGTTGGTACAGTGGTGCATCAGTGACCGCCATTTTTCAAGTAGTATTTCCACTGACCCTTCACAAGTTTTTGAGCTCCACCAAAGATGGTTGGTGATAGACTGGGACCACTGCAAAATACTTTCAAAACCTTTTTTTTTTCCTGCAGCTGAGATTTTCTTACTGATTGATTTAGCAAGATGCCATACGTCAAATTGATGTTTAATATGTGGGAACTGCTCTCTCATTGTCTTGGCAATTGAAACGTGTCTGTCCGTGGCTATGAGGTCGATGTGCATTCCCCTTGATTGTAGATATTCCACTGATTTTATAAATCCTAGTTTCTCCATGGCCACTGAGGATGTACATTGCGTTACCTGCACGACCACCGAACTCACAATTTTCTTACTATCCATGTCCTGAAAGTGGTAGGTGCAGTACTTGGCAGAAAATCCAGGGCTGTCACACTGTCCATCGCCGGCTAGCCTGAAAAGTTTCCCTTCGAATGTACTTACTAGAGACAATTGTTCAATTTTCCAAACATCACTAATGGCCGGAAACAGATAATCACGTTGGTATATGTAGTACAGCGATTTAGAAATGAAATGGAGTCCCACAAACTGAAAGAAAGCCTCTAACTTTCTAAAACTGGAGCCACTAAAAAGTGATGCAGCTGCACACAGTAGATTGCCTGCTGGCATTTTCCCCAGCATCATTTGTGCAGACCATGAGAACCTATGATTTAATCTACAGGCGGCATTTATTTTGACGTTACTGCCTTTTATTTGACGAGTCACATTAATCAATGGCTTCCCACATACTTTCCCTCAAACGGAATGCACACATTTCAGCATAATTATAATTTCCATCAAACAACTGTTGAATACAATGTATTTGCCCTCTTTCATTAGACTGTCATCCTGCGTCAACGTTGTTTCGGCCTGTGACGTTGCAGAGATTTCAACACATTGGAAAGTAATATCACTGATATCAAGTTCTGATGCGTCTATGGATGCTGCGGCTGGTTCATTCTCTGTCATTTCGACATCTGTTACTTCAACATTGATGGGAGAACAGAAAAATGTCGACAGGTTTTTGGGTGGCAATTTTTTGGCGGGTGTAGATTGTGTGAATTGATCTGCAACTACTTCAGAGCTATCTTCAAAACATTCAATATCATCTTCTTGTGGTGGTGCGGTCGCACTGTAGCAATGGTCGAATGCAAATTTGATGTATTCTCCAAACACAGTTAATTCATGTTCTGGCCACTGGACATGAGCATCTCGAGCCTGAACATGCCTTGCCTCAATTAATAGTTCCTCCATAGTGTACATGGTCTGGCAAGCAACATCTCTCATTCGCTTCACTGTCTGTGTATGTATAGTTCTGACACCCACGGGTAACTAGAGGAGAGATTGGAAAAGGGATGTTCAGTTTAAACACAAGATAAAGTGTAGTCCAATTGACTGGAAAAAAACATAAAATAGTCCCCAGCACAAACATTTTTTTAAAGTTATGAACTGTTTGTAACTAACCTTTTTTTGGTTTTTTTTCTTTGCAACTTTTTTGACACAACATCTGCACGCTGTAGCTCCGATTAATTTCCGCATGTCCTCCCTTCCTCTTGCGCTGCAACGACTATATTTTCTGTATCCGCATAGACAGTACGGAATGAGGCTCCATCGTCTCCCTGAAACATAGTACTTACATTACTATGTAATGTATCAAAATATTGTTAGCATAAAACACACGTGAGGACGAACACACAGGTACATCTCAATAGCCAAACACGATTTAAACATTGTGTGCAACAATCAAACGACAAGTATTCGACCAGTGATGATCTATTTCGATGGAGCTGTCAGTATCCATACCTCTGGCTCTGCATCGACTGCCATGAATGGTTGTATTGGAGAAGAGGCATCAGCATCTCCCTGAAACACAGTACTTGCATTAGTATGGTTTTCAATATTGGAAACATAACACACACTTGGGGTCGACGGCACAGGTACATATAAAGAGATAACCACAAATGATGCATTGTCTAAAACAATCAAGGAAAATATAAATATGCAGATTTAATCGACTTATTTCTCAGATTCCTTTACATCTGCATCATCAAAACGGGATGTTGTGATTGTAGTGGAAGCTCTGCCATCTCCCTGAAACACAGTACTTGCATTAGTATGGTTTTCAATATTGGAAACATAACACACACTTGGGGTCGAAGGCACAGGACCATATAAAGAGATAACCACAAATGATGCATTGTGTAAAAGAATCAAGGAAAATCTAAATATGATCACATTTCATCGACTTATTTCTCCGATTTATTTACATCTGCATCATCTAAATGGGATGTTGTGATTGTAGTGGAAGCTCTGTCGTCTCCCTGAAACATAGCACTTGCGTTAATAGGGAAGAAAGTATAGCAAATGGAATCACGTTATATGATCACGCATGATGGAGCTGTCATTATCCATACCTCGTGCTGCTGAAGAATATCTATGGATGTTGCAAATGTAGTGCGCACTTCCGAAAGCTGTTGCTCCGATTCGTATACGCATGGTCCCGCTTCCACTTCCCCTGGAATTACTTCAATGTCAGGCTCTGCATCAAGTGCAGGGGTTGACGCTTCATCAACGGCCTGAAACATAGTACTTGCATTAGTGAGGATTACAATAGTGAAAACATAACACACACCTGGGGTCGACAGCACAGGTACATATCAATGGCTAACCACGAATGAAACATTGTGTAGAACAATCAAACGACAAGAATTCCAGCTCTGATGATGACGCTCGTTGGAGCTGTCAGTAGCCATACCTCCTGCTGGTGAAGAACATCTAGAAATGTTGTAGATGTGGCGGACGCTTCAGCATCTCCCTGAAAGACAGTACTTGCATTAGTATGGATAACACTAATTATAACTGAAAACAAACACTAGTGGACGATAACTAAGGTGTATATCAATTGGAAAGCACTAACCAAACATTCGGTAAAATAATTACACGATAGAATAAAACTATTACTTGACATGCATAAAACAAGTCTGTAGCGGATTAGCCTAGTAAGATTACCTGATACACGCTACAAGTGGTTGATAACTGCGACCACGTCAAGGATGTAGAATGTTCTTGCTTCAGATTCAAGGGATAGTCACGAAGTTGCAAAGGTAAATTAATGATTGATAATGAAATTCCAATATTAAAAATAGCCATGTAAGGCGACCGAATACTTGAAAAATACTCAATACAGCACATTTCTCTGTTCCCATATATATACATTGCGTTTGTGGGTTATGAAATCGAAAAAAGAATATATTGATGAATGTCATTATTAAAAAAAACTATAAACTCATATCAATATCAAAATTATTTCAAGGGATAGAACACCTACAATATCAATTACTCCATTCGGGTACCTACACACTACCGCAAGGCCTAAAGCTAAATGTGGACGAATATAGTGGGAATAGCGTTTTCGAGCAATTTCCGTGTCGCTCGCCGTTTATTCTTCTTTGTTACCCAAGATGTTGTGTACATGTCCAAGGAAAAGTGCCGGCTGTAGATGCGGTATCGATCAGCCTTCTTGTCCTGTAAAACTTGTTGGACTCTACTTTCCAGCTCATCCAGTGGATATGCGCAATGTCTGACCCATTCTCTTATTCGATCAACAGTTTTCGGGAATACATGCATTGTAGTACCTTCAGATTTCGCATGGGTCTTCGAAGGGCAACCGCTAATCGAACAGGCAGGCATTGTTGATAAATCTGAAAAGTAAATATCAACATTATTATACAATCTTCAAGAATAAAGATTTGATACAAAAGTAAATGAATCATACAATGATCAATGCAAGGTTTGTTTTGGTCGCAGGAACTATACCAGTTCATTATGTGCGGCTTAGTATTTGCATAAGTTGCAGAAATGTATAAATGATGTGACTAAAATCTGAACATGTGACTGGTCCCTTGGATGTTCTGTCTTGCACGAGAAGGAAACATGCTTACATTATAGACTGGACCCCCGAAGGATGCAATTCGATGACAACAGACGCAGATGAAAATAAATAGATCTATTGATAGCATAGCAATTGAAACTCAAGTCAATAGCAATGAGACCAATGAACATAGCATTATTGGGTACTCTACTCGCAAATAGATAGAAATTTAAAATTCAACGAAATATGACTAGGATACATGGCCTTAACTTGACCAACAAACAGTTGGATTCAGCAAGCAGAGCAGTACGTTGCAGGAGAAGAGGTGGGTGGCCATGGGTAGCACACTGATGGGTTTGCTCTAAGCGGTCACAGAAGTTCACGGATAGCACGACGATGAGCAGATTAGCGTAGATCTCAGTGGTTGCCAGGTAGCACTTTCAGGAGTTGACTTGCAAAGCACAAAGATGTTCTCATGACATATCAAGTGGTTTATAAAGTATTAGAAACGGGTGTGTTTGTGAATGAATGACGTATGTATGTCGTGGTATTAGGGGGGCGGCCTGCTTCAAGGGGAGGCCTGGCTGGAGACACAGGGTCTGAAGAGACCATCTGACCGATGGCCCCTTGGCATGGGATACCTTTTGAAGTGTACATGCAGTTTGCCACCTTGGCCTTTCACGCCTGTGACAGCCCCCCATGCCAGCGCTCATCCACTGGCGCGAACCGCCTTTGATAGTATATCGTTGCTTATCAATAACAAATGCCACATACCAGAGATTCTTGTGAGCACAGACCCACACTTTAACCGGTGTATTATAGTGGTCAAGACCCTAAGGCCTGTATAATCCAATGGTAATTGTTAGTATAGATATGTGTGACTTTTATAGAGACATAACCTACTGAAAGACTTTGAACAAGTGTTATTTAGTGCATGCACTATCGAGAATATGTTATGTTAGGTTCGATAGATAGTGACCAGCCTGCTTCACAGCGACCAGACCTTCACCCATTCGGAGCACAGATGTCTGCGTCCATCCTTGAATGGAGACACACTTGATTCATTTAAAAAATCGAGACAACCGTTGTTAAAATATATGTGGTGTTTTATTTTGTATCTTATTTTCATGACACAAAAATACAAGACTTTAAAGATTATACAGGTCAGGTTGCAGCACAGCGAGAGAAAATCCCCTGTACTGACCGCTGTCACTCGGGAACGTTTCTCTTATGGCACGAACGGCACAGGCGGGTATCGAGCGCGGTGTCCAAGCCTCCCGTGGAGCCACCATGTAAAGGAACGATGGGCCACCAGCCTGTACCACCCGTGAAAAGGAATGAAACAAACTGTTTTTAAATGACCAAGATAAGTTTAATAAACGTTTGTTGTCAATGACAATTCTTGTAACTAATGGCATTCTGCACGCACAAATGCTATGTAGACAATGCACACTATTGAACGACTTTCATGCGTTACTATGATATGAATATATAATTTTGGATATAGTAGAAGACCATGAAATAGGAGTGGCATGACAAGCAGAGTATACTTACTCGTTACTCGGATTATGAGGACGAACAGTTTCGCGAAGTTTGTGCATAAGCACCATTATTCTCAACACGGCCCGTGTGAGGCAGGCTGCCCTGAAGTCTGGCAGCTCGGTGATGCATTGCGGTCGTGGCTCGCCTTCCGAAATGTGGGCCAGGCATCCTGAGTTTTCTCGGCAGCAGCAGTTCTCCTCCTCGGTTGGCATTAGCTCGCACCGATTGCATGTGCACCAGGTGGAGACACCGTCCATGCGACTAGGCCCAGGCTCTTCATCTGTTGATTCGTCCTGCCAACTGCCATCCGAATCCCCATCGTTTTCGCATGCTTCCCTTTCCAGTAGTTCCTCCTCAGTATACTCGGGTTCGTACATGTAGGGCTTTATTGTAGCCATTGTGAGGTAAACAAAATAAAATAATTTACTGAGATGGTACAGGTGTTCACACGGGCTACAAGCGGCGAAGGTAGCTGACCAGAGCACAGAAACGAGTCACAAAATACTCTAACACAGAGAGAGGAATGGAATCGAAAATCTGCTGCTTTGTGTTGTGAAACGGTCTGTTTATACTTATTGAGGAAAGAGGCGTCCTGCCATTTCCATGGCGACACGTCATTAGCTGAAGCACAGCCAATGTTGACAAAAGACGTGCTTTGGCATTGGGAAATGGGCGGAACGAGTCTGCTGATGACTGGCTCAGGGGCAGGGGAATTGATTTAGTGCCGCAGAAGCAGGTCAGCCAGGGCGATGCGGCAAGTGATAGGATTATCACAAAATGGCGGCTCCCTGGTGCCTGTTTTCACGTGCGTTTAATGGACGAAAACTCGGGTAAGGTCCATAGGAAAGTTTTCTAAAATCGAGTCACTTAGGCTTAAAAAAACATGGCCGACCCGTAGGGACAATAACATTTTTTACTGGACTATGCTTTTAATTTTCAATCCGTTATCCTCGACATAAAGCTCTAGGGCATACAGTTGTCTTTGTAGACCCTGATTTGATCTAGCAGAATAACGTCATCTGTGTATAGCAGTCGATTACTGGTACACCTGCTTATCGCTGTGGACAACATCTAATGGAATTGAAAACATTGTCCATACCTGAGATTAACAGATTAAATGTTGTAGGCGCTAAAGTACACCCCTGCTTCAGGCCCTTGACTTGGTTAATAGGCGCAGACAGGGAACCTTTTCTGTCGAGACTGACCCGCACAATGGTATTAGAATGGAGCGCTATCAAAGCTTCCGTAATGTCATTAGGGCAGTTCTATGATTTTAATTTCTGCCAGAGATGTTGTTCGATGGTGTCGAACGTCTGGGCCAGATCTATTGACAAAAGCCATATCTTGCCCGTTGCTTTCTGTTTTATTGTTGACTTAAAGCGATTAATCAAGAAGAGGTTAAGGGCAGTCCCTATCCCCTTGACGAAGCCCGCCTGCCACCTGTCATTTCGGCTTGTATTCGTACTCCAAGATGTGATGGCTTTCAGCAGTAAAGCTCTGAATAACTTGCCTGAGACGTCCAAGAGGGCGATGGGTCAGACCCGGCAAACTACAGACCTATCACTCTTCTTGAAGATAGGAACTACAATCGAGGATCACCAAGATATCAGAATAGACCCTGTTCTTTTAATCTCAAGGAAAAGACTATGCAACATTTGAGCCCATTTATGTGCATCTTCAATATGATGTAGATATTCCATCGGGCACTGCCGCCCTATAATTACTTGCTACTTTTATTAGTATCTCTAGGGTCTCTCTATCAGTTGGAAATGACCAACCTCCTTTCAAGTTACCCTGGTCAGATGTTCTGTTTCACTGATCTTAAAAGGTCACTATAATGTTTTCTCCATGCACCCTCTGTAACGGCACTGGGAATAATGGCTGCCTGGGGAGAGGTTTGGCCATATAGACATTCCTGTCCAAGTCAGCCCTCCAGGATAGGACGCTCATTTCCTGTGTAGTAGAGGCATCGGAACAGTATGATATAAGTGAATATTTAAATCACTACAAATTAGAATATCCAAGGTCGCCCAGGTCCCCATTGCCTCTTCAATTAGAGACAAGACAGCTTATATCTCTGCGACTGGAGAATCGATGTTCCAGTAGAGATAGAAGTGGTTGCACAGGTCTTTACTCTGTCGCACCTGTCATTATTAGAAGTGCCTGAATCAGAGGGGATGGACACTTGTTCATAACCACTCTCATTGCAGATGTATTTTTCAATGCCGTACAAATGCCCACCATGGGACAGCCAGTAGATCCCTTGATGGCTGGATTTATGTAAACTGTAAAGTCCTGTATGAGTGGTTTATCACTGAGCCATGTCTCCTGATGACACACAATGTCATGGATGGGTGAAGCCTCTTGTGTTCCAGGAGACTAGTGAGATGTCATTGGGCGGTTCTTCCCAGGAGCCATCAGCATAGCTTGGTAACGGCTATGCTGATCGCTGATTTTTGTCCAACACCTCTGCCAACCCTGCCCAAGAGGGTTCTTCAGAGCCACTCCTTGAGTTGTTATCACTATTATGTACATGCGTCCGTGGCCGAGTGTTTTCGACTGTAATTTGCAGGTTGCCTTTCTGGGCCTTATAGATTTGGTCCCAGTGATCTCCTCGACTTGGTGTTTCTGGGCCACCAACATCAGGTTAGCCCTTCTGCTGTTGTCTGCTCTTTTCCATCTTTGATCTTGCTGATTCTCTATCTTGGAATCAGGCAACTCGTCCCCCCCTATCATAATTTGATTGGGCAAAGCCTAGAGGCATTTGTTTTTTCCCATCTCGCGTTAAGAGATGCTTCTTCTGTAGAGTTCAGACATACACAATGACTTTATCAAGTAATTCCTCCTCTGACAATTTTAGACATCTTAACGGATGTACACAATGCAGGAAGCGTAGTGTATTTGCCCTGTTTAGAATCAGATCATCTTTAAATGGTATGATTCTTTGGAAGAGCAGCCATTGGACAGTATGATCTTTAAGTATTTCACTTTGATCGTCTGTCCTGGGCTCCTTTTAGGCCAGCCAAGTCTCCCGATTTCCATGAATACCTTTCTTAGGCTATTTCTTTTTTGATCTGTTTGAAATCGCCGGGACGTTGTTTCAGTCAACCTAGGGCACTTTAACCGAATAAAGGGGAAGGTGGTTCATCTGCATCTTCTTACGTGACCAATGAGAGGTGCCTCCTTTTTTAACTTGTGTTCCCAAAGAGAGATCAAGCTCAATGATTTTCCTATTAGGAGTGCCCCTCCTGGGAGCAACCCTGTGGAATGGTGATAGCTCTTCCTCAGCCACTAGGGTCACTCCCTCTCCTGCAACTTCGATTTGCTCAACCTTACGGGAGATGAGTGTCGTTTCACAGGTGTCTACTTCCATTGTGTTATTCTCACTTTCCGTAATGGTATATGTCGAAAGATTAGTCATGTCGTCTTCAGCATTGGTATGCTCTATCGGCGTCTGATGTTGGGGTTGAAGGGCCTCACGTGTTCCGCCTGTTCGGGAGGACCTTTATCCGGACCTTTATCTTGCATCAGCAGACAGACCACTTGTATTTGGAACAATGATGTTTCTAATTGCCAGTTTTTGACTACCTGCACATTTAATCCGTCCTCTTTTACAGGGCGGTTTTGCTGTTTTGTGTTGCTCAGAGTGCTTGGTCAAGGTTTTTCTTTTTTAGAAGTGATCTTTTAGTTTGGGGTGAATGTCCCTTATTTGCCTGCTGGCCTGATTTATAGAAGATGTCATATTTCTTCAAGGATTCAATCGCCCAACTAGACAGAAAACAGAAAGTTCCCGTATATCGCATGAACCTCTTGAAGGAGTGGAAAGAGAATGCCGCCCATACCAAAGTACTATCCTGCCTGTTTCCGGAAGACATAGGGCCTCATTACACGGATGGCGGAGAACCATGGCGCTATTAGCACCATGGTTCATGCCGGTAAAATACCGGCACCGCCTTGGCGGAAAGGGGAATTACCGCCCCATTCCAAGGCTAGCGGGGCGGTAATTCCCCCTTCCACCATTGCCCTTCCCCATTCCCATTTTTGCCCCGTAAGGCTCAATGGAATGGGAAAGGCGCTAATTACGGTACCGCAAATTGCGGTACCGTAATTAGCTCCCTGGGTCCCTTTGCGGGTTGGTTTTTAACGCCTGCAAAAAGCAGGCGTTAAATCCCCCAAACCGCAAAGGGACCTCGTAGTAAGGCGGAAAGGAATTACCGGTAACAGTATTTTACCGGTACCGGTAAATCCTTACCGCCATCCGTGTAATGAGGCCCATAGATAACTTTGACTTCATTCCTTCTATGTTAGCTATCCAACAACGAGAAGATCTAAAAGATGTAGTGGTCTCATTTCCTGATGTATTCTCAGAAAAACCAGGAAATGTAAAAGGTACATTCCATTATATTCGAACACCTAACGACAAAGTGGTTCACTTAAAACCCCATCGTCTACCAGAAGCCCTTAAACAGATGGTGATCGAGAAAGTCAACAAAATGTTGAGAGCCAATGTTATTGAGCCCTCCTTGTCCATGGTCCTCTCCTATCATGCTGGTCAATGAACATGACCGTTCCTGTAGATTCTGCACATACGTCCGTCAAGTTAATGCCATATCGGACTTCGATGCCTATCCCATGCCACACATTGATTACCTAATTGATACCCTCAAACAGCCTCCTTTCTATCCACCCTAGATTTGACCAAGGGGTACTGGCAACTTCCCGTATATGGGCCAGATAAGGGAAAAATACTGCTTTCTCAAACACCCCTAGGATTATTCCAGTTTAAAGTCCTCCCTTTCTGCCTACACTGTGCGCCAGCTATGTTCCAGCGCCTCATGGATAAAATCCTACAGCCCTATTCTCATTTCTGTGGAGCTTACATTGATGATATCGTCATTTATAGTATGACCAGGAAGGACCATCTCTTCATCGTTATACCATCGTGAAAGTCCTCAGAAATGCTGGCTTAACTGCTAATCCAGCTAAATGCAGATTGGTCCAATCAACCGTGAAATATCTTTGCTTCTTCATAGGGAATGGGAGTGTACAGCCCCAATATGAAAAGGTAAACGCCGTCTTAGATACACAAACTCTCAAGACCAAAAGACACCTTGGAGCTTTCCTTGGGTTGGTAGAATATTACCATACGTTTATCCCCATCTTTTTAGATAAAATGGCCCAGCTCACAAATTTTAAAATGCTCTACCCCAGAAACTTTATTGGAACGGCGACGATGAAGTATGCTATAACCTCCTAAAGCAGACTCTATGCCAGAACCCACTCCTGAAGGTAGTCTACTTCTCAAAGGAGTTTGTGTTACAGATGGGCACCTCTCTTACAGGGTTAGGAGCCGTCCTGACCCAAATTTGCGATGGACTTGAACATCCCATACTATATACCAGTCATAAATTGTTCCCACGTGAAAAAGATGACTCTGTGGTGGAACTAGAGGCCCTAGCCATCAAGTGGGCCATTATCCATCTTAGGTACTACTCATAGGGACAAAAGTTCACACTCGTTACAGACCACTCACCCCTAGTTTGGATTAGCCAACGCAAAGAGTCCAACCCTCGGGTCATGCAATGGTTTCTAGACATACAACCCTATTGTTTCACAGTGGAACACCGGAAGGGAAAAGACCAGGGAAATGTGGATTTCTTTTCTTCCTATTTTCCCCTGTGAACAAATGTGGCTTCATCACATGGAGGAAGGGTATGTGAGAAACCTGAAGGTGTCTCCCTGGCTAGTCCCCGGGGATCTGTCATCCAGGTGGCCAGGACATAGCCATCGCTATTGGATCCAGTTCCTTGGGGTGGACCAGTGAGGGAGGATCACCTAGATGGGGGGGGGGGGGTTCTTTGGCTGTGGGACACCGGATGACATGCGGTATCCCCCCATTCTTGCAACACATTTACCTAATCCTACCACGTAGGATATTCAGAAACACTACCCCCCTTTTCCGACACAAGCACACACCACAAAAGACAACAAACTAACACCAGAGCAATTTATCTAATATGTCCTAATATGAGGGTCGGGCAAAGTCAGGCAATAGACCAAAACCATGCACACCCAACAGCCCTTCCCCCACCCCCGTGATAAAAGGTGGAACACAAGAGCACACTGAGCAAGGCAAACTGCACGATGAGATGGCTAACCCATCACAGCAATTCAAGAGGAGGCGAAAGGTGGTGAGAACCGAAGGGGCAACAAGGAGAGATGCGACATTGCCCTTTCTGATCCAGACCTGCGGCACCTCCCTGAAAGGAACTGTAAGACCGTGGACGATAGCTTATGTGTGTAGCAATAGATGTCAATGAAGCATGCCCGGGAGAGACACTTGCTACCATGGTACTGTCCTTGACTCCAGATACCAGAGAAACCAAACAGTTCATCACAGTCGTTGAGTTGAGGGGAGTGATGATAAGAAATCGAACTGTGAGTGAAACTTGCAAAGTAGCAAACAAAGGGAAGTTCAAAGAACTGTTTACTTTAAGGGAAAACCAGCTGCAGAGGGGTCTGGCACCACGTGGGTGAGTACTCGAAACCACTCTGGTGAAAAGTCATTACCCAAAGACTGGTGAAAGAACGGGATCCGGTCATTTTTTTGAATGCATTTTTTCGAAATGCAATTATCTCAAACATTTTGTCGAATTGTTTTTCTCCAGATGTATTCTTTTTTTATTTAATACGTTTTTTTGGGGGTTTTGTAAGTAAAAAAGTGTTAAAAAAAACAAGGGTTTGGGGGGAAGCCCCCACCCATTAAAAAAAATTACAATAAAAAAATAAACATTCGGAAAAAAAATTCGACTTAATGTTTTCAAGATAATGGCATTTGAAAAAATGTCATTTGAAATACTCACTATAAACCGAAAGAACAGGAGAAAAGTTGTGAATGAGAGCCATAGTCAACCCGACAGAGGGAGGCTGAGAATTCAGAGGGGCCTGCGCCTGGAAGAGTGGGACACAGGGGTGAACCACTATCACCGTAACTAGGAACTTAAGTTTTTGTGCAAGGAGACTTAACTGTCGGGGAACCTGGTAGCTGTCAGCTCGTGCTGGGAAAGCTCGAGTTTGTGCTGTACTCAGATTTGCCACCTTGTCTTGTGCTCAAAACGTGGGGAAGGGAGAAACCTGGCCAGCACATCCTGACTTATTTGTGAGCACTTCTTTTCTTTATGGTACACCGTATCCCACACTCTTTCTCTATTAGTTGTAAGGACTGGCAATAGGCTTTTTAGTATAGGCCCTTTTACTTTAACCAGATGCCAAAAGGACTGCCTTATTTTTCATTTGATGGTCGAAGCTTGCGCCCGTCTTAGATTTAGGTTAGATTTGGCGTTTTTTCAACCTGCATATTGTTTAAATAAACACCCTTGAATCATATTCACTTTTGTTTGTCTTTACTGTTGACACCATGAGTTCCTTACTCCCGTCGGGTCTAGCGTCAGGTCTATGTACCGTCTTATCTCAAAATCTTGATGGCCTAGAACATCCCATCCTGTACATCAGTAGGAAGTTGTTCCTCAGGCAAAAAAATATACAGTTATTGAACTGGAAGCACTACCCATAAAATGGGTGATATTACATCTTAAATACTACTTACTAGGATCAAGATTCAGACTTATTACAGACCACTCTCCATTAGTCTGGATTCACCAGAGAGAGGAATCGAACCCTAGGGATATGTGGTGGTTTCGGGACCACCAACCATACTGCCTCTCAGTGGAAAACGGGAAGGTCGAGTGCAAGGGAATGTGGACTTCCTCTCCCTGTTCCCCTGTGAAGCATGACTGTCCCCGTGCATAGGGGAAGGGTATGTGAGAAACCTGAAGGTACTTGGGAGGATAGCTCAGTGGCAACATGCTCGCCTTGGAAGCAAGACGATACAGAACACCACAGGTTTGATCCCCAGGTCCGCGCTTAGAAATCTCTGGGTATTAAGCGCGTTATAAATAACCTATCATATCATACTCTCACAAACACTCCCAGGGATCTACTATTCAGGTGGCCAGGGAAGGGCTATCACTTTTGCATCCTGACCCTGGCGGCGGACAAGTGAGGGAGGATTACCTGGGTGGACGGTCCTTGGGGATAGAGTAGCTGAGGGTGAGATATGGTAACCCCTCACTGACCTGGCCTACCCTGCCCTTCCTCAGCCTTTATGGGTTATATGCAATCCCAACCCATATCTCCCCATTCACCCCTACCTAGTACTGAGATGAAGAAGGGGACTGGAGTAATGCACACTTCCTATATGAAACTCCACTCAAGTACTGGGCCGAAGAAGAGGACAGGCATCCACTATTGAAGGATAGGCATGTCCCAGAGTTCCAGCCAACAACACACACCAAATATGTTGGTCATAAATCCTACCTGTGACTCATCAATCAATTTTCCAATACATGTTTCCAATCTATTTGCCATAATGTTAGCAAATGATTTTCACATTCAGTAATGAAATGGGTCTGTACTTCAATTTTTACATTATCTTCCCTCTTTTGGTATCAAAGTGATCATTGCTCCACTCATCGATTGGCCTATTTCCCCTTCCTGTATAAAAGATTGGCTAATTACACAAAATAGGTGCTAAAAGTCTTAAATCTCTGATAAAATTCCAGCGGCAGACCATCCATTCCTGGGGATTTTCCTACCCTAAGTTGTTCAATTGCCAGCAGGATCTCGTTAGCCTCCACTTCCTCTTCCAGACATGCCTTTTCCTCTAATGTTAGCTTAGGGATATCTAAATTTGCAAATAAATCCTCCAACGGAAATACTTCTTCTGTATACAATTTCTCATAGAATCTCTTGAAGCATTTACATATGTCCGTATTTTTTAACATACAACCTTGTTCATTCTCAACGCTCTGAATAAGCGAACTCTCTGCTATCCCATTTAATCTGTTAGCTAGCAAATTTCCACTCTTATCCCCGCATTCCCAGAATTTCTGTCTCGTAAAGAAAATATCTTAATCTGCTACTACGTCCGTTTTACACGGCAGCATTCTTTGGGTCTGGGCCATCTCCAATCTATCTTCAACATTTAACTTAAATGTTGGAATTCTCCTGTATTTTGGTATCCCAAATCTGGATGTTTCTAATTCTGCTGCCCTTTTTTAAATATTGGAATCTTTCCTGCATCCCCGAATTCCAAACCTGGATGTTTTTTTTAAATCTGCTGCCCTTGTTTAAATTCCCTGCACCTGATTCACTTGTTGCTGTTAAGCCGCCTGGTGCATTCTTTCGTGCATTGTGCAGTTCTCTCTCTCCCTCTCCTCTTGGTATGCCTCTACACACCCCTCACCGCCCCACCGATGGTGCTCTCCATCTCCCCTGTCTATTCTAATTTTGACTCTATTGCCTATCCTCCCTCTCTTACGAAGCCTGGAAGGAAAATGTTTAAGGTCTCCTGGTCTCTAACCCAGGCCTTCCCATTGCTGGCACCTATGTCCATGTTTCCTCCAGGCAGACTATTACTGACATCCTCTTTGTCGTTCTCTTACTGGACCTATGGACTCCCCATATGGTCTCAGTCCTCTCCCCTTTCTTTTCTTCGATCATTAATGGAGGAACCAGATGGGAAGTGCCTTTGGCTCACTTCTCATCTAAGTGCCAATCCGGTACACATGAATGATGCACAATCATGGCCCAAGGCTATCAGCCCAACCACCTCCTTCTTGACATGCTCCTCCCATCTCTCAATAACTTCTTCCTTCTTCTGCCACTCCTCTATCTGCCACCCTGCTGGGCTCTTTGCCCCCCACCGACGGGTGTTCCTCGTCCCTGTACTCCTCCCCGGAAGACCTTTAAATTAAAGATAGCAACCAGCTTCACTTAGCTACCATGAACTCTTGATCTGCTGTTAAACATTCCTCTGTCATCTGTCAGCTCTTTGAAGACTTTGGCCTTGACGTCCTTGCCCTCACTGAGATGTGGTTCAATGTTGTCACTGCTTTTGACATTCTCCTTCTTGAGAGCTACAAGATCCTCTCCAAGTCCAGGCCTAACCGGTCTGGTGGTGGAATGCCCCTTGTTTTCCCTGAATGGGTCCCTGCTTCCATTATACCCACACAATCCTTCTCTCCCTTTGATTGCCTTGTATGCAAGCATTGTGTCTCTCCTACACTTGCCACCATCTACAGGACCCCTGGGCTGGTCTCCCTCTTCCTCTCGACGTGTGCCAACCTCGCCTCTTCTCTCCTGACCTCTAAGCTTCTCTTCCTCAGAGACTTCAATATTCATCTCGATTCTCCTGATGCGGCTAGATTACTCTTCTGCAACCTCTGTCTTTCCCCTCACCATTCTTTCCTCTGGTCCGACTCACTCAGCCATGCACACCTTGGATGCACTCTTCTCTACTGACATCCCTTTCCCCAACCCTCACTACACTTCTTAGTCTGACCATGCTCTCCGCTGGAGCTCCTGGGCTCCCCGGGTAAGCCTCTGCCCACAATGCCAGTCTCCTTTGCCATCATTCGAATGATGAAGCAAGTGCAAGTAGCTTCATTTGCCGCCTCTCTCATGCCCCCTCACACCTGTAAGGAACTCATGATGGCAACAGTAAAGACGACACAAGTGATCACAGTTCAAAGGTGTTTATTAAACTGCAAATGAGGTGAGATAAACGCCTAATGTAAACCTAAATCTACGATGGGAGCAAGCTTCGCCCATCAAATGAAAATAAGGCAGTCCCAGTGGCGTTGTATCAAATAAAAGGGCCTATACTAAGAAAAACCTATTTCCAGTCCTTATGCTAATTACAAAGAGTGTGGGATAGACTTCATAACAAAGAAAGAAGTGTTCGCAAATAATGTGTCCGGATGCAGTAGTCCGGGTCTCCCTTCCCCACATTTTGAGCACGAGATAAGGCGGAACCTCTGAGCATAGCACAGGTCTCGGGCTTTCCCAGCCCGAGACGACCGTTCCGCTCAACCTTCAAGAACCTCGACGGCCAAGTCTCTTTTCCTACAAAAAGTCTCTTGCCTTCGAGGGTCGGAAAATAACAAAGCAAAAAGTTCCTTTTATACGGTAGTTAGGGTGATAATGGCTCACCCTTGGATCTCCCTTGTTCAGGCTCGGATCCCTTTCAGACGTCAGCCTCCCTCTGCCGAGTTCACTGTGGTTTTTCTTACTTTCACAAGTCTTAATGTCTTTTCAGACCATTCACTGTGGACATCCCTCAGTCGGCTTCACTCCTGTCAACACACTGTTCATGGGGACTTCATGCTTTGCCCCTTTTTGTCAGCATCCCTTTGCTGGATTCACTATTGCCAACTTCACCAAGCGGGATTAATTTCCCTTCGCTTCACAATCATCTGTCAGTCAAAGACTTTCGACTACAGAGGATTTTACAAGACCCCCTGTATGACCAATTTGACTGTTCTTTTGCAGCCTTCCCGAGGCCTTCTGGCATTAGCTGTTTCAACAAACGCGGGAGTAACCAGAGTCTCTCATGTAAGCACCCACGTGGCGCTGGATCCCTCTGCAGTTGTCTCCCTTTATTTTAACAGTTCTTTGAACTTCCCTTAAGTTGCTACTTTGCAGCTTTCATTCAACACAGTTCTGGTTTCTTATCGGTTCTCCCCTTGACTCACCGGCTGTGATGAACCACTTGGCTTTTCAGAATATCTGGAGTCTGTAGCAGGCGCCTCCCTCTGCCCTGCTTATCAGCATAAGCACTCTGTGTACTGTTGACATCTGCTGCAACACCCTTGAGCTATTGTCCGTGGTTTTATGATTAATTCTTCTTGAGGTTTTGCGCGTCTGGGTCGGAAAGGGCAAGGCCGTGTCTCTCCTTGTCAGCCTATTGATATTTACCACCTTTTTCCTCCTCTTGAACTATCGTGCCTGGGTAGCTGGCTCATCTGCTCGTCGCATGCTTTTGTGCTCCACCTTTTATCCCTTTTGGGGAAGAGAAAGGGCCTTTGGGTGTGTGATTCTGGTCAATTGCCTTGTATTGGGGCATATTAGGTTAACTGCTTAGGTGTTATTCCATTGATTGTGGTGTGCAAAGTGTCGGCGTCGAAAAGGGGAGAAGGCAGTGTTTCGGAATATCCTACATGGTAGGATGCGGGAAAAGGTGTTGAAAGAAGGGGGATACCGCGTCTCACCCGTATGTGTCCCACTTCCACTCTCCAAGGACCCCACATCCAGGTGATCCTCCCTCACTGGTCCACCCCCAGGAACTGGATCCACTAGCGATGGCCGTGTCCTGGGCACCTGGATGACAGATCCCCCGGGGACTAGCTAGGGAGACACCTTCAGGTATAAACGGCGGTGTTTGGTAAAACGTTGGCGAGCAATCAAGGCCTAGCTTCTCAGGAGGTGATGCAGGCTGGTTCTTAAGTACAGTGTAGTCCCTAAGCCGCCACAAAGGAATGTCCACACACTGTATTAGTGAAAAAAGTCTTTGTGTGTATGTTTAAGGTTATATACACAATAATGCACTATGTGCTTAGTTAATCTACAATGGCAAATATATGCACAGTTCTACGTGGTACCATAATTACTATCAGATTTCATTAAAGTGCATCAACTGTACTGTGGTCAAATGTCACACAAATTAATAAAGGGAACCAACAATAGACATGGGGGGGGAAAGCAGTTGGTTAGAACAATGGTCAGAATACTGGCCCCTACCGCTAAACATAGTTCTGTGTGAGGATCCCCCCCACCTGGGCAACCTGTAAATAAAGATATAGCACAAGCCCAGTCCATATATTGTTCAATACGAGTCTTATTTCCTTCTAAATAGTTCTACAACCCCAATGTAACTGGAATTGCAGAGTTTGACGTCGGGTCGTCGGTGGATCCTTCTTGAACGGCTCCCTATAAGGCAGGAGCCACGGATCATCAAGATCCTACGAAGAAAAGGGTGAACAATGGCGGTGAGGCGGCAGCTTCGGTCCTGGCGGTGCTCGTCGATGATCGGTCGTGGACGTCCTGCGAGGAAGAGGCATGCGTGGCACCTCATCGTCGATAGTTCGGGACCTCAAAGAGTCTATGAAGAACTTTGGACCAGCAAGGATGTCGAGTCGTCCGGTGGCGGGAACCCCACTGGCCTTGACTTTCTCCGGGACAAAGCAGTCAACAGGGCAAGCGAGAGATTCCTTGGATTCAAATGTCTTAATCAGGTGGAGCGTTGCGGCTCCAGTCGTTGGCGGCACGGCGTCAAGTGGTTCCCAATTCTGGGCAACACGGCTTCGATGGGCCTCCAGTGGTTATAGCAAACTGCGAACCGTGGGCGACGACGGTGAATGGAATGTCCGGTGCTTCTGTTCGGTCTCGTCGGTGGTCCCGGTCTTCGGTTGACAGTCTTTTGTAGGCTGGTTTCAGGACGCTTCGGTGAAGGTTAGCAGTACACGATGGTCCCTTGTTGCTCGGGAAGAGGTCTCCTTCCCAGGTCCTCTCTTGGATCAGTTCTTGGAGGCCCGACAGCTTTCAGATCGACGAGTAGAGCAACAGCAATTCTTCTGTTCCAGCAGTGCTTCAAGAATAAGCATTATTTTCAATGTTGGTTTCTACTTCAGCTTCTGAACGATTTCTAGCAGTGAGAGGCCCCCAGATATACTAGTTGGTCTCTCCTTCATTCTGCTGTGTCACACTCGGGCAACCAATCACTCAGAAGGGCATTCAGGCAGTCAGGCAGCCAATCAGGCGCACAGTGCATTCAGGCCATTCACTTCTCTCCAGACACCCACAACAAGTAATGTGTATTGGGACAAGTACCCAGCCATTCAACACTCCATACTGCATTCATACAAGTATCGGGCAGGGCTGTCTCAGTCTTTGTGTCACATACCAAATACAACACACTGCTACAAGAGGGGATTGAAGGTCATTCACAGACCATTTCATTAACATGGACCGTGAACTATTAATACCCCACCAACTGTAGGAGCACCCCTCGGGTGCCATCTTGGTTCCCCCTTCTGCGTTGGCAGACCCAATCCCAGATAAGAATTGTTTCTGACTCGTGGACATTTCTACAATTTTAGAAAAGGATCTATTTCCTTCTCTCATCTTAAACCAGTTATTTTGATTTGAACCAGTAACAACACCTGGATTCAAAGATAGCTTTTTCTTCAATTGAAAGACGAACGGATCGAGCATGTAGTTTCCACAGGCCCTCCTCTGTGTTTGTCCTATTTCAGATATCGGTCAATTTAAACCGGTTTCTTTTGATTCACTGTGTTTTATGTAATTGCATTTGGATTTAAGTTCTCCTCAATTAATGGTTCTTGCATTTATTTCTGATTTGTGTTAACTATATATACATCATGTTCAAGAATATATATTTGTTGATGTAAATGTCAACTTTTTTCAATGTGGCCCTATGAGTTGGGCTTCACTGTTGTTTTCCTTTATTCCTCTTTGTGATTGTCATATTGAATACTTTTTTATGATTTGTTTTTTAATCATTGTTGATTTTTTTATACACACTGATGAGGTATTTTTTGTTCTTTATGATTGAATGTAGAAATTAAACTTTGTTAAAAAACGGATTGGACTAGGTAACTGTGTAAATGTGTTCAAATAATTCAACCAAAAGGACCAATCCTTTACGTAACAGTACCTTTTTGTTTTGATACATACCAAATACTAGACATCCACAACAAGAAATGCATATTCGTCACACACTCCATTCACTTAAGTCCCACCCCATGGCATACCCACAACATACGGTCGTTGTGAAGGTTCCAGCCAGTCACTTCCCCACACTACCATATATGGAACTTCCACCCAACAGCCAGTCCGGAAAGGGACAGAGTCAGGGCTTCCGGGACTTCGGGAAACAAGGTAACAGGCAATGGAAAGGAAGAGGCCACGGTGGCCATCTTGTCTCCATCAGGTATCCACGGATCCCAATGACAGGACCTGGGCATCCCAAAATAGAGGATCCTCAGGGTACCTGCAAATTCAGCACGGAGCTGCCACCAGCCCGTACGGTGCTCTGTGGGCCACAAACAGGTGCCCAAAAACATACACTAGGAGTACAGGGTTTTACTCCCACCCATGGGTGCCCTAAGGGTATCCCAGGGGTCAATTCACCAAACCAAAAGAGGGAACTGCACCCCTAGGAGTCCCACATGAACTCCTGCGTGGAAAACACGACAGAACACACGATAACAAGCAATAAAGGGCAAGGATACAGAGGCCCTGTCCCTCCGATGCATTTCCAGCATCACACGGTCAACATACCTTCTGGAAAGGCCATCTGCATTATCGGGACTCTTCCCGGGTCTGTGCTCAATGGTGAAGTCTAGCCCTTGTAGGCTAATGGACCACCTCAGCAGTTTCGGGTTTTCACCCTTCATCTGCATAAGCTGCTTCAGGGGCTTATGGTCTGTTGGGACCTTGATGGTCGACCCGGCAAGGTAGGTCCTAAAACGCCTAAGGCTCCAGACTATACTAAAACATTCCTTTTCAACAGTAGCCCGCCTAAGTTCCCTACCCTTGAGTTGTCTACTGATGAATATGATCGGATGTTCTCTTCCTTTTTCTTCTAACTGGGGCAAGACCACTCCAATTCCGGTGTTGCAGGCGTCAGTTTGAATAATAAAGGGTTTGCTGTAGTCGGGCGCACAAAACACAGGTAGTCTTCAGTCCAATTAACCTTCCTTGGTTGCTTGGGTGAAGTCAGAGCAGGTGCAGCTATAGTTCAATCCTATCAGAATCAAGCCGGAAGGCGTAACCGGCTTTACAACGAAGGCTGGCAACAAAGGCTAACCCCTGTCCGAGTCTTAAACCAGCAGAAGCCTTTCGTGGAGCTGGAGCTCACACCATACGATCCACGAGGGTTCCATCTCTACAAGATGGATGCCGTCTCCACTGAATAGCGATTTCCACCCCGGCAGCCTGGAGAATTCCTGATTGCACAGTTGATTGGCCGCAAGCATCTTAAGATCCTATCAGAATCAAGCCGGAAGGCGTAACTGGCTTTACAACGAAGGCTGGCAACAAAGGCTAACCCCTGTCCGAGCCTGTCGGAGGCCGGGAGGCCTGGAGGCTTCCCTTACATATACTGCTGCCCCATTGGTGCTCTGCACGATTCCTTCCTAAAGTCCACAGCGACTCTGTTTCACACTTTGCGGTAAGAGCTAAAGCACGTATATTTACGTGTGATATGGCCTCATGTACTGTTCCACTTCTACACGGAATACTGTCGCTAACCCTACGACATAGTGCCTTACCTAAGCAGCCCACTGACATTAGGAGTATTCAACTGCCATTCATCTAGCCTTTTTGGCCTCACGGCCCTCACTACATCTACAACTTAACTACTGCACTATTCCCACTTGCTATGCCATCCAAGTAATTACTACAAACACGCGTATACTTCTATTTAGAACTTAGGCTAGCCACTTGCCTACTACGACTACGGCAGCCAGCTCCCACCCTGCCGGTTAGCAAACCTGGGTGCACCTTCAGCCAGTGAATGATGCATAACTTGTGATTTCTGTCATTTTAGAAAATCTGAATCTGGGCATTTTCATGGACATTCAAATCTAGGCGCACCTCCAGCCAGTGAATGCTGTATAATCTATGACCCTGCTGTTTAATGAAACATGAGTCCATATGGCCACACAGCCCAAGATTAGACAACAGCCTAAACCATTGTTTAGCCTAGACTTTGCAACATAAGTACCACTCTTTAGCCCCGAGTTAAATAACTGTCCTACTTGAACCTATCACCATGTACCCGCAACCTGCTACCTTATTTGCCTTACACTAATTGACCAGCCAGTCCAACCACACAGACCTAGCACACCTCCTACATCCTACAATGCACTAATTTACTCACAATAGTATTATTGCACACCATGTCGTCCTCTACAGGAACCACAACAGACACCCCCAATAATATCCTATCGACTACACTAACTAGCCATCGGCATAATCCACAACAGCTGACTACCCAATGCATTTTAGCTGTTCGGCAGAAACCTGTGCAGTTCCCTTAGGGAGCACTGCAAAAAGATGAGGACTACAGGTGTTGGCAGTAAACCCACTTGGTAGCAGTCTGTACCACACAGATTTACCTGGTAGCTGTGGCTGAGCAGTCAGACTTCCCTCAAGAAGAGTTAGGCAGTATATAGCGTATACACATTAGGTACCAAAATACAGTAGCACAAGCAAACACTGACCAGAGCTTTGGTATAAAAGTATATAATTATTTATTTAAAAACACACTTGTAAAAATACACTAGCACTAATATGGCAAGCAAGTTCATAACACATTCACTATTAATATATATACATCCCTGATTACTTATTGGACAAGTCTTAGGTTGAAAACACCACTTATTTACAGACAGAGGTGAGCGCTTAACCTAAGATGGCACTCCAATAAGTTAGTTAAAAAGGGAAGGAAAAGGCAGAATTAGAAAAGCACGCAATACCAACACTTTAAAAGAACCACGGCAAGTCAGGGAAGGCAGAGTCTACTGTAGGACAAAAAGTTCATAGGCCAGGCCCACTCTTGGAGAGAGCCAGGCTGAATGTGCCCAAGATCACACAGTTGAAGTACACTTTAAAAGTCTTTGCAGATATTTCAAAAAGGAGTTGGATCAGTTCAGAAAAGTTAGGTTAGCCAGCCTAGGGTCAACCCAGTTGGAAAGGCAAGGATTTAAGGGACACCTTACACAGACCGTTGCAAGGGCGGACAAAGTACCTTAAATGGAGAGGACGTTCCAGCGGGGGAAGTTGTTCCTGGCAGCGAGTACAAGACACGGCTTTGTCCAGAGGAAGAGATGATCTCGACGAGGAGGAAAGTTGAAGGTCGTTGCACTGCCAGGGAAGAAACCAGCCACGGAGTTCACTGTTTAAAAGGTACTTCTGTGGAGAAGCCCACCAAAAAAGTGGAACAAAGTGCTCAACCTGGTTTGGAGTTACAGAAGCGAACACAGACGCCATTTTGGCACCGAGTTGTTGCAAAAAATCCCAACCGGTGAATTAATATTAATTTAATAAACCGGAGGTATGTTTGAGGCTATGTTAAAAAGTGGTAGCCTCGAACAATGGGAAAATCCCATAGGAATATATTCGCGGTTGAATATAAAAAGTAGTATCCACTGCCACCAGCCAAAATTCGATCAGGGGGGACTGGACAGTTCCCCCTCGAACAACAGACCCAGGGGCAATCGAATTGCCCCTACCAGTATGTCCACAATATGATGGTTTGTACTGGTTCTGTTCACAATTTAGGACTAGTAAAGCCAATGGTGACTTTACATGCCCTGGGAGACAGTAGTCAGTCCCAGGGTATGGAGTCTATGTTTGGGGGTCACTATGACACCCCTGTGTTACTGCACTGAGGGTGCTGTGTAACACACATACCAAAAACACATGAAGCCCTATGGAGTAAAAGACCCCATAGCCCATAAAACACATTCACAGTCAAAGGACACTCTCAAATCATGCCTAAGAGTGGGAGGAAAAGAGTCTCACTCTTAGCAGGAGAAAAAAATAAACCCGAAAAATCCAGCAAAGCTGCTGGGGGACTCACTAGGTTTGGGAAATTAGCCTTAACAGAGAATTCTCCCTAACAGTAGCCATGAGAAATGCTAGACTACGTGCACAGCTACCTAGAATCTGTGATCCTCTTATTAAATATGAAACTAACACCCGCCGGTATCAGGTAATATTAGCCACACCAAAAATATTGCTGTATATATGGTCATAGGCAATATTTTTGGTGTGGATAATATTAGGAGCGGGGATTGCGGGGATGTCCCCCGCTCCTTTTAAAAACATATGGGGGTTGCGGGGGTATCCCCTGCAGGTTCAATGGGGTAATATCGGCGCAAAGCTACGGAAACACTTTTGTATGGCGATATTTGTGCGGGGATATTATCACATGGAACCCACCCGCCGTACTAAAGTGGCATCCGAACCTACTCCCAAATCTACTCACAACTATAAAAGGCATAATAACCTTCAAATAAATTGCGACAAATCTACTAGCCATACAATGCCAACAAGTATCCCCTTACTCCCTCCAACCGAATCTATACCAAAACTCAAAGGCGCCCTAATTAATGCCAGATCTCTAGTCGCCCATGCTATAGAAATATCTGAAATTATCTCCACTGAAGGCTATGACTTTATAGCCATTACTGAAACATGGCTCCATGAAGCATTGGGCCCAGCACTGTCCTTAGCAGTTCCAAACAACTACAGTATCCTCAGAATGGATAGACACGAAGCCCGAGGCGGCGGCTTAGCCATTATTCTCAAAACTAAGCTTGGCATGAGACTTGCTCCCTCACCTGCCACTGACTCTTGCGAAATAATGTCTACCAAAATACCTACGGCCAACTCTCAAACACTCAACATCCACTTGATACACAGACCTCCTGGTCCTATCCAGACATTCATAGAAGACCCATCTATCATCCTCTAAGAAAATTAAAAAGACACTACCCAAACATTACTACTTGGCGACCTTGATATAGGCTATAATGTCATCAACAATCCACAAGCAACACCAGTATCTAACATCCTGACAGAACTGGGCTTCTCCCAAAGAGTGAATGAGCCCACTCACATCAAAGGGAGAATCCTAGACTGGGTTGCTGACCACAACTGCAACATCTCTACCCTAACTATCCCACCTCAAATTTGGACAGATCATCATCTAATATCATTCTCACTAGATACAAAAATCCCTAAACCCCAACGACTCTGTGCACCACCTACACTTACCAGAAATTTAAAAAAATATGACATTAGACAAACTACTCCCTGGTATCCTGCCCCCTTTAAATGCTATACCAGACAACTCCGATCTTAATATTCTAGTCGAAGAATTCAACAAAATCATGAACATAACTCTTGATAATATTGCCCCGCTAAATCTTAGAAATAGTAAACCACACAGCCATCTAAAGAATTGGTTCACCCCCCTCCTAAAAAAACCTCAGACTAGAAATAAGAAAATGCAAAAACACTTGGAAACTTCAACCCAGGCCGGAAAACAAATTGAATCTAATCAATATTTCATCCAAATGTAAAAAAAAGGGATCCTCTCAGCAAAGCAAGAGACCTACAATAACAGAATTACACAAGCCAACTCAAGCATGAAAGAGTTATTCTCTATACTTGGAGAGATAGAAAATCTCATAACCCCTCAAGACAACTGTACTAAAGATATAAAATGGTGCTCTGAAATCCAGTATGCATTATCCAACAAAGTCCTCAACCTCCAAAAGAAAACAGAACTAAAGAGAGAGACACTAGCCACTTCCACATTGCCCAATATCATAACATCTCCCAAAACTAAACCTTCCACCCAATTCCACTTCTCCAAAGTCTCTATAATGGAGGTGGAGAAAGCAATACTTGGACTCAAACCTTCAAACTGTAAAGGAGATCTCTGCCCAGCACAACTGATCAAAGATGCTGCACGAGACCTAGCACCATTTATCACTAAGCTGATTAATGCCTCCTTTACCACTGGTACCATCCTGAGCAACCTCAAGGAATCTTGGGTGCTCCCGCTCCTCAAAAGCAAACCTTAGACCCGGCTATACCTACCAATTATAAACCAATCACTACTGTGCCGTTCCTCCTGAAGATTCTAGGCAAGGTGGTATACACCTAAATCCAGAACTTCCTTGGACTGAACCAGTTACTAGGCTCTCATCAATCTGGTTTCCAACCACTGCACGGCACAGAAACCGCACTTATCGATCTAAAAGCCCACATTGATAAACTACGAGACATTGGAAAAGCAGCACTACTCCTACTATTAGACCTATCTGCCGCATTCGACCTAGTGGATCACAAGGTAATCTGCAACCACCTAGACACAGCAGCACACTTCTCTACTGAGGCAATAGTGTGGATCCAATCTATCCTTAGTGACCGTACCATGAGGGTCTTCTCACCTACAGCAGCGGCTGACCCCATCCCGATCACTTGCGGCGTGCCACAGGGCTCGTGCGTTTCGCCAACGCTGTATAACATCTTCACTAAACCCCTGTTTGATGACTTGGACCATCTGGGTATCACCTACACCAATTATGCAGATGATACCCAGATCCACCTCCCTCTCACAGGGTACTACGATGAGGATCTAGCAATGGTGAACAGAATGTACAGCATCGTTCAGGCATGGATGGCCACTCATGGCCTCTGCCTGAACGATGACCAAACAGAGCTCCATGTCCTGGGCCCCACCTCCCTCATCAACAAACGAAGTACAAATTACTCTTCCTTCATCATTGACGAATATTGCATCCAAGTAGCTAAGAAAGTAAAAACGTTAGGCATATACCTTGACTCTACCTTATCATTTACCAAACAGGTAAATACTCTAGCCTCATCAACAGCTTACACATGTAAACTAATTAGAGCGGGGAAACAATTCCTATCTCAGAATAGCTGCCTAACTCTAGCCAGAGCTTTAATCCTTTCCAAACTAGAATATTGTAATGCCCTGTACATTGGAGCAACTAAATCCACCATCAATAAAATTCAGATACAGCAAAACAATGCACTTCGAGCAGCACTGAACATTCCTAAGAGAGAACATATCTCGGAAACAAGAAGGAAACACAAATGGCTTACCACTTATGAGAAAATTAGACTTAAAACTGTGTCCCTCACACACAATAACGCCCCTCAATACTTAGCCGACAGATTCTCCAGAACGAACTCCACTAGACAAACTAGACTAGCTAACACTAATCACCTCCAAGTACCCCGATTCAAACTCACCACTATAGGCGGAACTAGCTTCCCAGTCAAAGCTGCGCAATTGTGGAACAAGTTACCCGTCACATTGAGAACAGAACAATCCTTTACCAAATTCAGGCAAAATGTGATTAGCTGGCTGATGGTAACAAATGTTAAATGAATGAATGAACCTGCTCCTGTCTGCTTACCGACATGCCTGCCACAACTGTTATCCCCTGACGGCTATTTTTTCCAATCATCACTTGTTAACCTTTCACATGTAAGACACTCTGTAACCTGTAACTTTCCACAAAGCTGTACGTTTTCTTACCTCCTGCGCCCTTATACCCTAGGGTCTGGTGCGCATAATAAATACTAAACAAACAAACATAGTCTGCCATTAAGTTGTAATAATACCCAGAGAGGCCCAAAAAGACTCTCACCGGGGTTTGAGTAGTGGGAGTCGCCCAGTCATGTACATCCTGTACCTTACTGGGAGGGGTTGGATTTGACGCCCTCCTACCTCATGACCAAGATATGTGACTTTTCTCCTGAGCTATCTGGCACTTGGCGGCCTTGGTAGTGAGGTTAGCCCTTTTCAAGGCCTGCAACACCTTATCCAGATGTGTCAAATGCTCTTCCCAGGTGGAACTGTAGACGGCAATGTCGTCTAGGTAGGCCACACAAAAGGCCTCAAGCCCACTGAGCACATGATTGACCAATCTCTGGAAGGTGGCAGGTGCATTTTTCAACCCAAAAGGCATGGCTCTAAACTGGTAGAGGCCCTCAGGTGTTGAGAATGCAGTCTTTTCCTTGGAATGGTCCGTCAGAGCTATTTGTCAATAGCCTGAGGTAAGGTCAAAGGTGCTCACAAATATGGCAGCACCTATGGTGTCCACAAGCTCATCAGCCCTGGCCAATGGGTGTGCGTCAGTTTTGGTGACGGCATTGACCCCTCTGTAGTCCACACAGAACCTCCAATCCTTGGTACCGCCTGAGTGGTACCTCGGGGCTCTGAGTGTTTATCGCTTCTGTGTAAGCCATGAATACTGTGCAACCTTTTACTGCGCATGCTCTGTTGATTCGTATTCCTGTCTTTGCAGGTGCTCTCCCGGCGCATGCCTCGCGTCCTTTCCTGCGCATGCTGAAGTGATTAATCCCTTGCTGTCTGCATAGTACGCGATCACTGAGCATGCGCAGTCCATGCCACGATGTACGCATGCGCTGCTCACCATACTTTCCCTGTGCAGACTTCTGTGATGAGTGTCTCACCGCTCGGCATGTTTATCACCTCTGCGAAAGACACAAATACTGAGCATGTGCAATGTGTTCCGTGATGAAAGACACGAATACTGGGCATGCGCAGTGTGTTCCATGGTGCATGCGTGCCTTACTGTGCATGCTCTGGTGGGCAATGTCTCATGTCTGTTCTTTGGGTTTGCACCCCGTCGCCCCAGCAATCGGCAGTCATTCCACGAGTTACCGGAGCTCACATTGTCTTGAGGTGCTGCCTCTTACATACATTATGGAATTGCACCTGCAGCCTGGGTGGGGGCACATTACCTTCCATAGGGTTCTACAGTGCCTTTAAGCACCACGGTTGCATCACAGCGCTATACATCATGCAGGTACAACTAATAACGGGTAATTCTCCAGCAATGCTCCGATCGCTCAGTGTCTTTGGGTTCCCTGCCGCTCCCCGATGCAAACATCAGATCCCGCTCACTGGGTGTTAGAAAGGCCTTCTCCAGAGGGTGGGGGTGTAATGGGCCTCTGCAAGGGGCGGGGGTGTAATGGGCCTCTACACAAGGGCTGTCCAGTGGGCATCTACACAAGGGCTGTGCAGTGGGCATATGCAGGGGGTGGGGGTGTAGTGGCCATCTGCACGGGGTGGGGGTGTAGTGGGCATCTGCATGGGGTGGGGGTGTAATGGGCATCTACACAAGGGCCGCGCAGTGGGCTTCTGCACGGGGTGGGGGTGTAGTGGCCATCTGCACGGGGTGGGGGTGTAGTGGGTATCTGCATGGGGTGGAGGTGTAGTGGGCATCTACACAAGGGCCGCGCAGTGGGCTTCTGCACGGGGTGGGGGTGTAGTGGCCATCTGCACGGGGTGGGGGTGTAGTGGGTATCTGCATGGGGTGGAGGTGTAGTGGGCACGTACACAAGAGTCGCGCAGTGGGCATCGGCACAGGGTGGGGGTGTAATGGGCATCTACAAAAGGGCCGTGTAGTGGGCATCTGCACGGTGTGGGGGTGTATTGGGCACCAGTGCAGGGCACTGGAACCGAAAGTGGCCCTGGAAATGTGTTTCCAAGTGGCCCCATGTTAACATATATTGGAGGTTTTGTAACTTGACTTCATCCCACTCAAAAGTGGCCCATGGTACAGAGACCCACCGGGAAATCGCAGGAGTTCCCCCTAGACCACTCCACCACTGGTGCTGTGAGATGGACATTCACACAGGGGGATATCCTGTGTGCATGTGTACAGGGGTTTGTGCTGTGTGCATGTGTACAGGGGTCTGTGCTGTGGGCGTCTGCAAGGGCGGGATATGCAGTGGGCACCAGTACAGTGGACTGTGCAGTGGGAGACTGTGCAGGGGGCTGTGCTGTGGCATCTGTACGGGGGCTGTGCAGTGTGCATCTGTACGGGGGCTGTGCAGTGAATGTCTGCAAAAGGGGTTATGCAGTGCAGCTCTACATGGGGCTGTGCTGTGGGTGTCTGCAAGGAGGCAATATGCAGTGGGCATCTGTACGGACATCTGTACGGGTGCTGTGCTGTGGGCGCCTTTGCAGAGGACTGTGCTGTGGGCATCTGCAAGCGGGATACGCAGTGGACAGCTCTACATGGGGCTTTCCAGTGGGCATCCGTACGGGTGCTGTGCCGTGGGCATCTGTATGGGGGCTCTGCAGTGTGCATCTATGGGTGCTATGCAGTGTGCATCTATGGGTGCTATGCATTGTAGTGTTTCAGCCTGGGCACCACATCGACTAGAAGCTGTGCCTGGGTGGAGGGGCTCATTTTTGTCTCCCCGGGACCTCAAATGCTATGTTTTTAAAAATGGCTTATTCCTGACCCCTCAAGGCCATCCTTTTTCTCGCATCGTCCCCCGCTTCTCAGCAATGGTGACCATGACTAGTTAAGGGTGAGAGGCGTCCAAATGTGCGAAGGAGTGTTAAGGCTTCAGCGAGGAAAACTCGTGCCATATTGTGCAAGTACCTTGCACATTATAGCAATGCCTGACAATGATTTGAGTGTCTTCCATTTGAATTGACCACCTGTTGTCTTTAACTTTCCATTTGATACCAATAACTGTAAAAAGAATTGTACTACCCAAAAGCAGTTGGCTTTTCTGTACTTCTCCCGATGCAGTTGGAACACCAAGAAGGTCACCTTGCCCTTTTATAGCACGCCCTCCGTCGCGTCTCGTGCAACGATCATCTTTGACTATTCAATAGTTGTACAACTGAATAAAACCTTAAAGTTTTAGCACCTCATTAGCAAACTATGGATACTACTTTAATTATTGACTAGCTCTCTCCTCTAAGAAAAATAATTTCTCTTTCTTTACCTAAATTGAACAATCATTTTGTGAAAATCGACCATCTTATTTCCCTTTTATTACTAAAGGAGGGTGACCAGATGATTGCATGTTATCTGTACACCCCTTCTTAGTTTTGGGTATTAGCTGGTGCTAGAAGCCAAATGTTTTGCCTTAGAATATCGATAAGAGGGAGATCAGATAGGAGTGAAGGACACACAGCTTGTCTTTGTTTGGCATTTTACTGACTCAATTGACAGCCTATTGCCAGGCCAATCTCTATGGCCATTCCCACTCACTACCTACCCTTCCCCACCCAAAACGCATCCTTCTGATACCTATTTTACTCTGTCTACCAGCAACATCAAACGTTATGTTGTGTATATAGGGCCTGCCAATGTTATTTTTGTCTGGGAATGGCTCAATTGCAGCTGTAAAGGAACCTTTGGTGTAATAAAGATACCATCACTGAGTGTGCCTTCAGCTACTTGCTTTACAAGCAATACGTCTCCTCACATCTGTTCCTTGCATTGGAGTTTTGTTAAAAAAGCACTGGCAAAGTCAACACTTTTGGCCTGTGTATAGGATACACATTTGGCACACACTGACATCATATGGCCAGGTAGTCGCACCATTTTCCAGCTGTTATCATCTTATTGCCAGGTACTAGGGCCTGGGAAATCCTGAACCCATGTCCATACAAAAGCCAAAACGAATGGTTTTGCCAATGCTTCTTTTTGTCCTGATGAAGGTCCCCTAATAGCCGTAGCCATAAAACACTAACCTCGAAGTGGATGGAAACACAGCGTGTCGCCAGACAACCGATTAGATATAAATGTCACATTAGATATAACAACCTCATTAGTGTCTTCAAATGTGTCCATTGATTTGCAGTGAAGTCTATTATCTGTATTTATAAGGTTTATATAGCACTTTAATCCAAAGCGCTTTACATTATTAAAACATGATCACAAAAAAGAATGAAATAGAAGCATATTTACAAACGTGAAACAAACCAATGAAGCAATATGTAGAGCAATTTACCTGGGTAGTAGAAAGGTGAAGGGAGGGGTGAGGAGTAAGGGAAGAGAAGAGGGAGTCAAGATGGGGAATATAGATGAAGTTTCAAGGGGGAAAGGAGGAGGCGGCATAAGAAGGAAAAGAGAGGGTAGGAAAGGTGGGTAGGAGGGAGAATAGGGACGTAAGAGAGAAGTGAAGGAGGTCAGGGTGGGGGATGAAGAAGAAGAGATTTCAGGGAGGCGCGGATTTAATCGTGCCAAGAGATTTCCAACTGTTTATGCTAAACAGTTGGCACGATCATGCACACATGGGTTCCTTTGGTATTTGAATGATATGAAGTGTTGAGATTTTGTTTACATCGTTTTGTTGTAAAATAAAATATGTAATTTTGTAATAGAGGTTTGCTGACATATTGGGCATTATTTGATTAACCTTAAGTTTGTGTGTTTTTGAGAAAGTTAGGGTTGATCCAGCTCATCCTAGAATGATGGATTAAAGGAGGCTTTCGGGCCCTCTCTGTTAAAGAAAGATCATTGAATCATTCAGGATAAATGCAGGTGTCTTGACTTTGTGTTTTACAAGTGGTTGGTGGACCTGTGGCGTCGAGGTACGTCGATCTTTGTTCTGAGTTTACCTTTTGTAGTGCGTATCAATTAAAATGGATAATTTTAACAAAAAACGGAGGTAATGTGGGGTTTTAGGTTATAGGAAATGTGTATTATCTTACGTATTTCTAACATAAACACACAACAGTAATAGATTGTGTAATAACCAGACAATTTGGGCTTAGCTAACAATTAGCCAACGGAGAAACATTTGCTTATAACAAATGTATGGAGTCCATTTGCATAGAATACATTAATTTGAGACCAACATTAATGTGATTTGCTTCACAGATGTCACCCCAGTTTGGTTTTTAGTTTTTCAAGTAACGTTGGTGCTCGCCACTTATTGTATACTATGATAGCTTAGACTATATATACTTGCCAAAATGGCATCTCATGTGAGCCTACACAGACTCCCAAACCTTCCAACACTACCGGGCAGGGGAATGTCAGAAAGGGAAGTGGACATGGATCATCTGGTCTGGAGAGGAGTATGCCTCGTTCCTCATGCATACCCAATGCAGAGGACGAGGGCTGTGGAAGGCAACAGCACAATACAACACATGTGAGGCCGAGGAGAGAATGAATGAGCAATCCATATCTAGGCTTTCCAGAGATCTCCCAACAACCCGTTGCTCAGGCTTCCTGCAGGTTTGCCCCTACCATGGTGGGATGGTCCATTGGGCAGACGTCCTGGGAAAAGGTAGCATTGATGGTGATAGCCAGGCACTAGAGTACAGAGAGATGGGCATGGCTGAAGGCAGCAGCAAGGTGCTGTTTAATAGACCAAGCACTGGCAGGCAAATTATTCGCAGTATCACGGCAGGCTGGTGCGATATTAATGATGCAGGGAGAGAGAGTGCCTGGGCCAGGCACAGCCTTTACTCCTGCTAGAATTACATTGCCAACTTGTGGTAGTGTTCAGCTGTAGGTTCCTGACAGCCCAGCTGAGAGCAGTTCACCAACTTGTGAAACAATGCAAGGATCTGGGAAAACCTGTGCATTACATTTCTGGTAGAGGAAGATGATAAAGATATGTGTCTCATCAATGAATCAATGGTCTTTGCTATGTCGGGAGGGGACTGGGTCAAGGGCAGGAATCTGGCTCATTCTGCGTCTTAGTAAAGAACCTGAATAATGGAGTTTTTAATTAGTTTTCACTAAGCAAATTCAGAAGCATGCATGTAGAGACTAGGATGGGGGTGTTGAGGTACAGCAGGGCATTCTACTTTTTATTGCAATCGCCTATTATAGTACATTGTGGCCAGATAAATGTATCAACATTCGGGGAGCGCAGAAATTGGAATTAAGGGGACTCAAGATTGATATGTGCCACCAAGGATATGGTTAGGCCAAGATTGTTAAATATTGTGGGCCTTGACAGCCTAAAAAAGAGGTGTTACTTCTGGAGGGTGGTTAAGCTCACACAGCCTATGGTGGTGGCTACACAGATGACACACCTGAGAACAGATGAGGGGGAGCTTGTCTTCTAAGGATTATCCACTCCGAGCATAGAGCACTCCCAAAAACTGATTTCATTGTGTCACCTCAAACTGGTGTTTGTCCCCCATACTGGAAAGCTCAAAGGTTCTCGCATATACTGTTGTGATAGCTACCTACACTAGACACACAATACCTACACCAGACACACAATACCTACACCAGACACACAATAAATGTAGGTCTGGCAGAGAAACAGGTGGACAGTTGGGGTGACTATGCATACTATTAACACGTACATACATCTTATTCCAGGGTCGCTGCCATATGGGTTGCAAGAGATGCAGGCTTTAGAATTCTCCTCCCTTTCACGTCATGGATCTGTGGGATTATGTTGAGCAGATTCCACTGGAGTAGGTTGAGTAGAATTTCCACAGTAGATCAACAGGAATAATGTGTGTAATCACTAAATGATGTCATCAATTTGTGGATATCAATGGTGACGGGGCAACATCCCCATTAGTTACCGGGGATGTGATGAAAGCAGTTTGTGGTCACAGCACAGAGGATACAAGGGCACGCTGAAATTGGACCTAAGATGCAAGGATCAGAATCCACAAAAAGGGGTCTGGGTCAGGTTGGGGGAGCCTGGTAAGTAACAGACCCATTTACACCCACTCCTTAACAGTAAAACAGAGTGTGTACCACCTCCTGAAAACAACACTGTGGTATTTTGAACAGGGAAACGGACATGGGATCCCTCTGGCCAATTAAATTTAGTACTTAGCAAGGGTACATTTATATAAAAATTAGGAAGGCAAATGGGGTGATATTGTGGAGTTCAGAGTCTTTCATACACTTTCTATTCTTTTGGTCTCTGACACATACTCCAAATCCATCCCTCATCTCCAGTTTATCTAGGTTTAAAGTCAATGGGCCTCATTCCTAGTACGGCGCTAACCAATGGCGCTATTAACGCATTAGTTGACGCCGTACCCGGATCGGCAGCGCCTTGGTGGATGGCGGAATTACCGCCCCATTCCAAGGTTGGCGGGGCGGTAATTCCCCATTCACCAAGGCTCTTCCCCATTCCCAAATGAGCCCCCATAGGGCTCAATGGGAATGGGGAAGATGCAAATAATGGTGACCGTTCATTACGGTCACCGTTATTGGCTTGGAGGCCCCTTTGCGCCCTCGACTTTAACACCTGCTCAAAGCAGGCGTTAAGGGCGAGGGCGCAAAGGGAACTCGGAGTATGGCGGTAAGGGATTACCGCCACCGGTCTCGTTACCGGTGGCCGCTATCCCTTACCGCCATACTCGGAATGAGGCCCGAATGTAGTGGCAGCATGGCCTGTGCCATACTCACCATGGGAAGAGATTGGCGCTTTCCTTTTTTAAATCACAATTCTGTCCTTGTTTCTTCGATATTGCTGTTTGTTGGGTTATATTTTTCATGTTTGGGCCAATACACAAGTCATCAGTGATTACATTATGGACTGGTGAAACAGGTGCCCAATTGGTGGCAAACACCTGCTTTTTATCATTTGTGTATGGAAACTTGGCGCTTCCATGTGCTAATTTTGTCATTTCTCAATAAATATATAAAATATGCATTTAAAATGTTTGTCACCACGCCTGTGTTTTTCCCTAGTGTTTTGGATGCAAAACATTTCTTAATAAAAATGAATCGTATTATTCCTGCTGCCTGTTACCTCTGTTCCACTAAATGTTCCCATTGGAGCACCACTTCTTTGCCACCTATTAGGGTGCCTTTCCCCAATAGATGGCACTTCAAAGTCAAATAAGATACTACGTGAGGAGTTAACATCACTACTACTGAGTAGAGTTATTAAATATGCTGCCTGCGATTGTGAACGTATTGAAACTAATAATGTGCTTCTCCTTTTATGTTAATAGGTGACTGCCCCAGAAATGCAAAAACAGTGATTGTTCGATTCTCTGGACTATTGCAGTGAAAAGCCTTATTGTTGGAATATGCAATTTCCAAGCATCTTAGAAGTGCGCAAATTTGGGCTCCAGTTAACTTTTCAGAGTATTTAGGAACTGGGCTTCGAAGTCTGTTGATACATTGATGGCTTCCATCCATGCAACCACTTCGTGGTAACATCCAGTATTCAAGCGTGTTCCTTCTGTAAATCCTGGGGGAGAGGTATATCTAGCATGAAAATGATAATGTGTTATGTGCAGTAAGGAAAGCATTTTTCATTTGAGCTCTGAATTTGGAAAAGGTTAATTGAAAAGGCTCCTCTTAAGAGAAGGCACCTGACAAAATAAACTGGCAAGACACGTTACACATGCACAAAATGTGGGAACAATTGCCATCAAGAGCATACTTACTGCCCACATGAGGACATAGGTGAAAAACCTTATCAGTGCACTGAATTTGATAACGGCATCATGCAAATGGATGTCATTATCAGCCACCAGCAAATGAATAAAGGTGAGAAACCTTATCAGTGCGTTGAATGTGGGAAAGGGTTTGTTCAGAAGGGAGCGCTTAGTAGCCACCAGAGAACACATACAGGAGAGAAGCCTTATGGGTGCACTGAATGTGGGAAAGGGTTTACTACAAAAGGAACGCTTACTATCCACCAGAGAACACATACAGGAGAGAAGCCTTATGGGTGCACTGAATGTGGGAAAGGGTTTACTACAAAAGGAATGCTTACTATCCACCAGAGAACACATACAGGTGAGAAACAGTTTGAGTGCATTGAATGTGGAAAAGGGTTTGCTCAGAAAGAACATCTTATTAATCACCAGATAACACATACAGGTGAGAAACCTTATGAGTGCACTGAATGTGGGAAAGGGTTTGCCTGGAAGGGAAATCTTACTATCCACCAGAAAATACATACAGGTGAGAAACCTTATGAGTGCATTGAATGTGGGAAAGGGTTTGCTAGAAAGGAAGTTCTTACTGACCACCAGAGAACGCATACAGGTGCGAAGCCTTATGTGTGCATTGAATGTGGAAAACGGTTTGCTCAGAACGGACACCTTATTAGGCACCAGAGAACACATACAGGTGTGAAACCTTATGAGTGCACTGAATGTGGAAAAGGGTTTACTACAAAGCAAGAGCTTACTATCCACCAGAGAACACATACAGGTGAGAAACCTTATAAGTGCACTGAATGTGGGAAAGGGTTTGCTACAAAGCAAGAGCTTACTGTCCACCAGAGAACACATACAGGTGAGAAGCCTTATGAGTGCATTGAATGTGGAAAACGGTTTGCTCGGAAAGGACACCTTATTAGGCACCAGAGAGCACATACGGGTGTGAGACCTTATGAGTGCACTGAATGTGGGAAAGGGTTTGCTACAAAGCAAGAACTTACTATTCACCTGAGAACACATACAGGTGAGAAACCCTATGTGTGCTCTGAATGTGGGGAAGGGTTTGCTTGGAGTGGAAATCTTACTATCCACCAGAGAACACATACAGGTGAGAAACCTTATGAGTGCATTGAATGTGGAAAAGGATTTGCTCAGAAAGAACATCTAATTAATCACGAGAGAACACATACAGGTGAGAAACCTTATTAATACACTGAATGTTGGAATGGGTATGCTACAAAGGGAGTTCTTAGTAAGCACCAGAGAACACATACAGGCAAGAAACCTTATTAGTGCACTGAATGTGGGAATGGGTTTGCTACAAAGGCAGTTTTTAGTAAGCACCAGAGAACACACAGAGGTGGGAAACCTTATGAGTGCATTGAATTTGGTAACGGGTTTGCTTGGCAGGGACATCTTATTAGCCACCAGAGAACGCATGCAGGTAAAAAAAAATGCCTAACTGCATTGAGTGCAGGAACTGGTTTAGTCATAAGGTACGTCTTGTTTACCAGCACTGAATCAAAAATGGTCAAATTTGTATACTCCCTTTTTGCAGTGATTCTTAATGGCCCCTCTTCAACTTTTCTCTTTCATGCAAACGCTTGGTAACTCTGCTGTGTGGTAGAATAGGGCCTCATTACGAGGTTGGTGGTAGCCGTCCCTGTGTAGCATGCATGGCTACCGCCACCAGCGAATGGGCAATTACTGTCCCATTACGAGTTGAATGGGCCGGTAATTGCGGGTGGCGTTGTTGGGCAGAATGGAGATGGGGAGCATGGATGCACCGTTCACACCGTACCGCCAAAGTTATAATGAGGCCCATAGTCTTGATTCTAAAATAAATAAATGGGTGTGTCTCTAACTTATAACATTGTTCATGTGCTTACCAATACATACTAATGACTATGAATGGAACTGGATATCTGGTCTCTGGCATGCTCACGTTTAGTCATGAATGAGGAAAAAGGAACAGAGGTCATGGGATCGTGGTTCCACTGGCCTCATTGTCTTTTCTGGTGCAAAACACATAGAGGCACAGAGCCGTGCCGAGCTCCCTGATGGCAGAAATGTTTCTAGGGAACAGCTGCATTGGGATATTGATATCATAAATGAGTAAACTGTGTCAGGAAGGAATACATTAGAAATGCCTCTACTGGTACACCCCCATAAAGTAATTTTAAATTCAACATCAACACATAGGGATTAAAATTCTGCACATTTCAATTATTTGGAGCCCTCCTGAATAATAAATATGCAGAAGGCTATATTCTCACACGGCAATTAGACTAAGCTTGGCACAACACATGTGCAAAGACTGTTTTGCCAAGGGAAAACATGGATAATGGCATCCATAAAACTGGAATCTCCAATGTTACTCTAGAAGCCCGTTTCCAAGAAATGCAGGCCTCACAAGGAGTGCCATCCTCGCTGAATGCTGCAGTGTTTCCACTTTGTGTATCATGTTCTACAGCACCACAGTTTCCTTTTCTCCTCAGGATCCCCTGTACTGTATTACACTATTGCCTATCTCTGTCGGAGCATTTAGGATTATTAGATGGTTCCCTAGCTTGGGATCGACATGTAGGGGTGTGAGGGTGCATGCCCACTATTAAAGCACTAACTTAAAAGAAATTAGTTTGATGAGAAGGGCACAGAGAAGGTGTCAAATTATGTGGACATGTATTTTAGAAAAGTGACATTTTATGAATAGAGTAGAAAGGGCAAATACAATAGACATATCCTCTGTGTTGTGAGACAGTAAAAAGCATGAAAATTTGGAAATGCAATGGTGCCTTTCAGTCTGAAATGAGAGTTGTTGGTGTAATGATATCACAGCTGTTCTCTAAATTCCAAGAAGGAATAGTGGACATAAATGTTTATAAAATAAAGCTGGTCTTGGATAAACTGACATGTCTAATTTAAAAGTCTCCCACCGGGATTCATACACTGAGTGAAATGCTGATGAAATGAATATTGAGCTTCAGCCAAAATGTCACTAAATTGTTAGTAGCTCCATTTGTGTTAAATCTTTTTCCCCTACTTTAAACTGCATCCTGAAACAGGTGATTCATTTGTTTTAATTGGTGGGATCACCTCTATTCCAGATATATGCTGGAATGTATTTTATTTTTGGATTTGGAGAGTGCGCTACAGCCCACAGGCATCGAGGCGCTATAAGGACATGGAAGAGAGCTTGCTCGAGGGTTATAGGAGTGCGGCCCATGGAGAAATGCTTAATACATATTTGCTTGGTTACAGGCTAATAAGTTACCTTACAGAACAAACAGTAAATGAGTGACAGAAAGAACACAGATACAAGAATGCATAGCATGATGGGATGGGCCATTCAGACAAATAGCCTGGTTTTGATGGCCTTCCCGAAAGCTGCATGAGAATCAATCATCCTGATCGGGCAGGGAGGGTGTTCCAAAATTTTGCGGCCATGGTTGGGAAACTGGAGCCCCCAGCACGTACTCTACGTGAGGGAGGTGCAGTGATACGATTGTCATAAGCAGACCTAGATGGTCTGGAGGAGGTCTGTTTGGTGATCCTGTGTGCTAAGTAGGGGGGTGCCAGGCCATGAATGTATTTATGTGTGAGGGCCAGTGCTTTAAAGACAATCCTTTCCTTGACAGGTAGCCAGTGTACCTGCCTCCTGACCCCAGAAATGTGGTCCATGCTTGAGATGCCTGTTGCGGCCCCTAAGGCATTGTTCTGAGCTATTTGGAGTTTAGCCTGATTCTTCTGGGATGTCCCAACAAAGAGGGCATTGCAATAGTCCAGCCTTGAACCAATGATGGCCCTTGCGATGGTGATGCAGTTCTGTTGGGAGAGGAAGGACCTTATTGCATTGATCAGTTTAGAGTGATAGGCTGCGGAAGATGCAATGGCATTGACCTGCCTATCCATGGTAAGGCTAGGTTTGAGATACATGCATTGATCATTAGAGTGATAGGCTGCAGAGGATGCAATGGCATTGACCTGCCTATCCATGGTAAGGCTAGGTTCGAGATACATGCATTGATCATTAGAGTGATAGGCTGCGGAGGATGCAATGGCATTGACCTGCCTATCCATGGTAAGGCTAGGCTTGAGATACATGCATTGATCATTAGAGTGATAGGCTGCGGAAGATGCAATGGCATTGACCTGCTTATCCATGGTAAGGCTAGGCTCGAGATACATGCATTGATCAATAGAGTGATAGGCTGCGGAAGATGCAATGGCATTGACCTGCCTATCCATGGTAAGGCTGGCTCGAGATACATGCATTGATCATTAGAGTGATAGGCTGCGGGAAGATGCAATGGCATTGACCTGCCTATCCATGGTAAGGCTAGGCTCGAGATACATGCATTGATCATTAGAGTGATAGGCTGCGGAAGATGCAATGGCATTGACATGCCTATCCATGGTAAGGCTAGGCTCGAGATACATGCATTGATCATTAGAGTGATAGGCTGCGGAAGATGCCATGGCATTGACCTGCCTATCCATGGTAAGGCTAGGCTCGAGATACATGCATTGATCATTAGAGTGATAGGCTGTGGAAGATGCAATGGCATTGACCTGCCTATCCATGGTAAGGCTAGGCTCGAGATACATGCATTGATCAGTTTAGAGTGATAGGCTGCGGAAGATGCAATGGCATTGACCTGCCTATCCATGGTAAGGCTAGGCTCGAGATACATGCATTGATCATTAGAGTGATAGGCTGCGGAGGATGCAATGGCATTGACCTGCCTATCCATGGTAAGGCTGGCTTGAGATACATGCATTGATCATTAGAGTGATAGGCTGCGGAAGATGCAATGGCATTGACCTGCCTATCCATGGTAAGGCTAGGCTCGAGATACATGCATTGATCATTAGAGTGATAGGCTGCGGAGGATGCAATGGCATTGACCTGCCTATCCATGCTAAGGCTAGGCTTGAGATACATGCATTGATCATTAGAGTGATAGGCTGCGGAAGATGCGATGACATTGACCTGCCTATCCATGGTGAGGCTGGGCTCGAGATACATGCATTGATCATTAGAGTGATAGGCTGCGGAAGATGCGATGGCATTGACCTGCCTATCCATGGTAAGGCTAGGCTCGAGATACATGCATTGATCATTAGAGTGATAGGCTGCGGAAGATGCAATGGCATTCGACTGCCTATCCATGGTAAGGCTAGGCTCGAGATACATGCATTGATCATTAGAGTGATAGGCTGCGGAAGATGCGATGATATTGACCTGCCTATCCATGGTAAGGCTGGCTCGAGATGCATGCATTGATTATTAGAGTGATAGGCTGCGGAAGATGCGATGGCATTGACCTGCCTATCCATGGTAAGGCTAGGTTTGAGATACATGCATTGATCATTAGAGTGATAGGCTGCGGAGGATGCAATGGCATTGACCTGCCTATCCATGGTAAGGCTAGGCTCGAGATACATGCATTGATCATTAGAGTGATAGGCTGCGGAAGATGCAATGGCATTGACCTGCCTATCCATGGTAAGGCTGGCTCGAGATACATGCATTGATCATTAGAGTGATAGGCTGCGGAAGATGCAATGGCATTGACCTGCCTATCCATGGTAAGGCTGGGCTCGAGATACATGCATTGATCATTAGAGTGATAGGCTGCGGAGGATGCAATGGCATTGACCTGCCTATCCATGGTAAGGCTGGCTCGAGATACATGCATTGATCATTAGAGTGATAGGCTGCGGAGGATGCAATGGCATTGACCTGCCTATCCATGGTCAGGCTGGGCTCGAGATACATGCATTGATCATTAGAGTGATAGGCTGCAGAAGATGCAATGGCATTGACCTGCCTATCCATGGCCAGGCTGGGCTCGAGATACATGCATTGATCATTAGAGTGATAGGCTGCGGAAGATGCAATGGCATTGACCTGCCTATCCTTGGTAAGGCTAGGCTCGAGATACATGCATTGATCATTAGAGTGATAGGCTGCGGAAGATGCAATGGCATTGACCTGCCTATCCATGGTAAGGCTAGGCTCGAGATACATGCATTGATCATTAGAGTGATAGGCTGCGGAAGATGCAATGGCATTGGCCTGCCTAGCCATGGTAAGGCTAGGCTCGAGATACATGCATTGATCGTTTGAGTGATAGGCTGTGGAAGATGCAATGGCATTGACCTGCCTATCCATGGTAAGGCTGGCTCGAGATACATGCATTGATCATTAGAGTGATAGGCTGCGGAAGATGCAATGGCATTGACCTGCCTATCCATGGTAAGGCTAGGCTCGAGATAAATGCATTGATCATTAGAGTGATAGGCTGCGGAAGATGCAATGGCATTGACCTGCCTATCCATGGTAAGGCTAGGCTCGAGATACATGCATTGATCATTAGAGTGCTAGGCTGCGGAGGATGCAATGGCATTGACCTGCCTATCCATGGTCAGGCTGGGCTCGAGATACATGCATTGATCATTAGAGTGATAGGCTGCGGAAGATGCAATGGCATTGACCTGCCTATCCATGGCCAGGCTGGGCTCGAGATACATGCATTGATCATTAGAGTGATAGGCTGCGGAAGATGCAATGGCATTGACCTGCCTATCCATGGCCAGGCTGGGCTCGAGATACATGCATTGATCATTAGAGTGATAGGCTGCGGAAGATGCAATGGCATTGACCTGCCTATCCATGGCAAGGCTGGGCTCGAGATACATGCATTGATCATTAGAGTGATAGGCTGCGGAAGATGCAATGGCATTGACCTGACTATCCATGGCAAGGCTAGGCTCGAGATACATGCATTGATCATTAGAGTGATAGGCTGCGGAAGATGCAATGGCATTGACCTGCCTATCCATGGCAAGGCTAGGCTCGAGATACATGCATTGATCATTAGAGTGATAGGCTGCGGAAGATGCAATGGCATTGGCCTGCCTATCCATGGCAAGGCTAGGCTCGAGATACATGCATTGATCATTAGAGTGATAGGCTGCGGAAGATGCAATGGCATTGACCTGCCTATCCATGGCAAGGCTAGGCTCGAGATACATGCATTGATCATTAGAGTGATAGGCTGCGGAAGATGCAATGGCATTGACCTGCCTATCCATGGCAAGGCTAGGCTCGAGATACATGCATTGATCATTAGAGAGATAGGCTGCGGAAGATGCAATGGCATTGACCTGCCTATCCATGGTAAGGCTAGGTTCGAGATACATGCATTGATCATTAGAGTGATAGGCTGCGGAAGATGCGATGGCATTGACCTGCCTATCCATGGTAAGGCTAGGTTCGAGATACATGCATTGATCATTAGAGTGATAGGCTGCGGAAGATGCGATGGCATTGACCTGCCTATCCATGCTAAGGCTAGGCTCGAGATACATGCATTGATCATTAGAGTGATAGGCTGCGGAAGATGCAATGGCATTGACCTGCCTATCCATGGTAAGGCTAGGCTCGAGATACATGCATTGATCATTAGAGTGATAGGCTGCGGAAGATGCAATGGCATTGACCTGCCTATCCATGGTAAGGCTGGTTCAAGATAAATGCCCAGAGTCTTGATTACTTGAGACACTGTGATGGGAATGTTGTCTTAAACTTTCTGGTCATTACCATGGGGGGAGTGGGTAGTGACAGAGGAGGTGGGGTAAAGGTGTGGGAAAGAGGTGATCATGAAGGGAGCTGATCGTGACTGAGGATGTGGGGTCACGTGAAGGAGATGGTAATGGTTTTAGTGGATGGGTGGGAAAGAGGTGAACATGGTGGGAGGTGGTAGTGACGGAGGAGGTGGGGTAAAGAGGTAAAGAGGGGTAAAGAGGAGTTGGTGCTTTTGTTCAAATTTGCAGGGTGTGCCCTTCCATACCTTATCTTCATCAGCATTAAAGGAAATTAAGATAAGTGTTTACAAATCAATTGATTGATACAAAATAGTGTAATAAATCTAGTCAAGTAAACCCACACTCTACATTTGCTGTTTTTGTATAAACATTTGCTAGCATGACCTGCCACTTTTCTTACAACAAAAGCGATGGATGAACTTTCTTTTCCATAGGATTGCGCTAACTGTGGAGTCCGGAATGATACTGGGACATAAGTTAGACTTGCGGAAGACTTTTGTTATAACACCAACTGGGTTGGGAAAAGGCCTTGCTGTCCCTGCACTAGCGAAGTATCCCTACCTAAACTCAAAACTAGGGATCCGCCTGTGTCCGAAGTCCAAAACAAAACCATCCTGTGTCCAAAGTACTATTCTCACCCTCGAACTCTAAACAAATGAATTTTAAGGTGAAAAGGATCATGTCTTTTGGCCTTGAGTGTTTTTTATTTGTTCAAAAGAAAGGAAACCTGTAGAAGTCCCACAAAAAAAAGAAGTCTTTCAAGTATGGGCCTCCTTGCTCCAGAGGTTCTTCTCTTCCCCTGGATTCTTCATTCCTTTTTATAGGTTACAAATATAGTTTTCACACCCCGCTGACGGGGCGAACGTGGCGTTTAACGGGCCACCAGCCTGAGCTTTGTAGGCCCGAGCTGTGGGGCATTAAACCTGGGTATGGATGGCTTTTTTTTTTGTTTTTGCCTGATGGGAGATGCACTCTGCGTGAGCGCATCTCTTGACCGAGGAAAAAAATGACATAAAAAATGTTGTCCGCCCTTAAAATGGAAGATGGACTAGGTCCCTTTTGGATGATAGCAGCCATTGAAAAATATGTATTTTAGAAAAATCTTGCCCGGGAAATATGGATTCTGATGGGTCAGACCGTCTTTCCTGGGTGCGAAGAACAGCTCTTGGCGTTCCCTTGGGTCAACAACAAAAGTTCTCTTCAAACTGATTGTCTTCCTTTTTATGTGTGATTCGGAAACCTGGTACACTCTCCTGCCAGGGCTTTTCATATGTCAACTTCTGCCCACTTTTTAGCCTCATTGGCAAATATAATTGGTTTCTTATATATGGTCTTTGTCTCTTAAATGCTTGCATGTATTGACGAACTTGAAAGTCTCTCCTCTTAGAAAACTGCTCTTTCAGTCTTTCTCTGGTTTTAGAAACCATTCCTTTTTTCTCTTTCTTGGCACCGCTATCAGTAATTTAAGTTTGGTGCGGCCGCCAATCCACCCTGGTTTATGGATGCACCGGTTCTTGATGGAATCTCGTTTGTTCTATGGTCTGCTGTTGATGGTCTCCTGCTGCTTTCTGCTTGCAACCGTTTCTCTGCTGTTTTCATGCTTACGGACGCTTCTGCTGTGCTTGTCTGCTCTGCATGGGATTCCGGTGAGCAAAGCGCTATGCCCAGGAGCACTCTACTGGCTTTTTGGTGTTCAAGCTGTGTTATCCCTTCCAGCAGCCTTCTCCCTTCTGACACAGTTGGCTTCTCCAACCTCCTTCCAGACCTCAATTTGCACGGAGACTAGCAACTCTCTCCTGCCAGCAGCCTGCTTGCGTTTCTTGCTTGAGTGATTCAAATATCCCAAACTGTGAGAGATAGCTGAAGGGGTCTCACCTGTTAGTCCCTGAGCATCTGTCTTCCAGGTGGCCAGGATATGGCCAACGCTTTTGGAACAAGTTCCTAGGGGTGGACCAGTGTGGGGGATCTCATGGATGGGGTGGTCTTTGGGCGTGGAAGTTGAACACAGAAGGATGAGATGCGGTATCCCCTTCCTTATGACACCTTTTCCCCACCCCCCCTGTAGGATACGTAGAAGTTCTACCCTTGCCCCCTTTCCAACACAAACACTTTCTCACACTGTGAAAAACAGACAAACACCAGAGCCATTTTCCTGGCATGTCCCAACACAAGGGTCAGGCAATTGCCGATAAATGCAAACACCTGACTGCCCTTTCCCTTCCCCACTGGGATAAAAGGCGGCTCACGAGAGCACACTTGAGCAAGTCTGAACGCACGAGGAAGCAGCCATTCCGGGACAGCAGTTAAAATGGAGAAAGGAGGAAATTACCCCTGCTCTTTTCAACCCAGGCCTGCAAAACCTCAGTGAAAGGAAACATAACACTGGAAATCGCAGCTGGTGAGTGGTGTCAGATGTCAGCGGTATGTGGAAACCTCCCACACTGATTGCCAGGGTGGGGAGAAATGGTTTCCATCGTGGTACCATCCTTGAAGCCAGAGGCGAAGGAAATGCTAATGAGTTCAGCACAGCCAGTGAGTTGGAATAAGCCGATAGTAGACCAGACTGTGTTCGGCTCAAGGTTGCAGTGGCAACATTGTATTTGAGGATAACAGAGGTATTTTGTGAGTGAAATCGGTACCAGCAATAGAGTGGTCCAGTGTCACATGGGTGCTCGTTCGAAAGACTCAAGCTGGCACCCCTCACCTGAAAGAAAGAGCAAGTATTGAACTAAGAAACTTTTGGTTAGTGAAACTACAGAGACCAAGATGCCTTGCAGAGGTGAGCGTGAAGTGTCAAAGTGGTCATACAAGGGTCAAGCCAAGCCCCTCGTACAGTCGAAAGTCTTTGACATGTTGTGAAAACGAAGTGAACTGTTATAATTGGCAAACGTGAACCTGACTGAGGGATGCCTGCCAATTGGGGTAAATAGTAAGATACCCGTGAGCATTGTGATGACAAGCATGAACCCGACTGAGGGATGTCCACAGTGAGTTGATGGTTTGAGCCAGATTGAGGGAGGCTAACTTTGAGAAAAGGATCGGACCCCGGCTGAGGGGGACCAAGGGTGAAGAATAATCGGCCGAGGTGAAGATTAATAGAAGGAACTTTTGTTTTGTGTCTATAGCTATCAGGTCCTCAGAAGCAACAGTCTTTGCTTGAGCGAGACTTGGGTACAGGAGGCCCTGATATTGTGGAAAGAAACTTTACGCTTGTGCTGGAGAAACCCTAAAGTGCGCTGTGCTCAAGAGTCCTGCCTTGTCCTGTGCTAAAAAATTGGTGAAGGGAGACCCGGACCGTAGCATCCTGACGTATCATTTTGTGAACACTCTTTCTTTTCTTGTGAACATTATCCCACTCTAGCTTGTAGCATAGCAGTAAGGATTGGCAATAGTTTTATTTTTTAGTATAGGCCCTTTTTTATCTGATTAGACTCCACTAGGACTGTATAATTATTATTATTATTGTTTGATGGTTGTAGCTTGCCCCATCTTAGATTTAGATCAAGAATTTATCTCTCACATTTTTTTACAGTTCAATAAACACGCTTGAACTGTGATCACTTGTGTCTGTCTTACTTTGAACCCATGCCTTCCTTACAGGACACAGGTGTGCACTTGCTGCCACTAGAGCGCTGCCTGTGCTTGTGGATACCTTTGCTCTGCATTACTCCGCTCCTCTTCCTCATCCCAGTGTTGTGGGAATAGTGGTGCCTTCCTTACAGGACACAGGTGTGCACTTGCTGCCACTAGAGTGCTGCCTGTGCTCGTGGATACCTGTGCTCTGCATTACTCCGCTCCTCTTCCTCATCCCAGTGTTGTGGGAATAGTGGTGCCTTCCTTACAGGACACAGGTGTGCACTTGCTGCCACTAGAGCGCCGCCTGTGCTCGTGGATTCCTGTGCTCTGCATTACTCCGCTCCTCTTCCTCATCCCAGTGTTGTGGGAATAGTGGTGCCTTCCTTACAGGACACAGGTGTGTGCTTGCTGCCACTAGAGCGCTGCCTGTGCTTGTGGATACCTGTGCTCTGCATTACTCAGCTCCTCTTCCTCATTCCAGTGTTGTGGGAATAGTGGTGCCTTCCTTACAGGACACAGGTTTGCACTTGCTGCCACTAGAGTGCTGCCTGTGCTCGTGGATACCTGTGCTCTGCATTACTCCACTCCTCTTCCTCATCCCCATGTTGTGGGGATAGTGGTGCCTTCCTTACAGGACACAGGTGTGCACTTGCTGCCACTAGAGCGCTGCCTGTGCTCGTGGATACCTGTGCTCTGCATTACTCCACTCCTCTTCCTCATCCCAGTGTTGTGGGAATAGTAGTGCCTTACTGAATGCACTGTATGAATGTTTGCAATGGGTATTAAAGGCAGACTGTTTGGAAGAAGAGTAGGTGGAGTTGGAAAAAGGGTTTTGTAAGGCCCTTTGGATTTTGAGAGTTGGCCTTCGGGGTGTAACATGATTTGTACTACCCTCCATGGGGGGGAAGAGGGAAGGTGTTACAATAGGCTATGGGGAATTGGAGGTGTATCTTCAGAAATTAAAGGGGGGTACATTGTCTCACCCGATCATGCCATAACCCTCTCCTGGAGGCTATCTCCCCCCCCATGTGATCCTCCCTCATACAACTGCCCCCCAGGGTCAGGTACTGACAGCCGTCCCCGGCCACATGGGAGGAGGTTACCACAGGTAAAGGAGTGATGATACCATCAAATATATCACATTACTGATGCTTTTAGCATGGGATTGTGATTCCTCTGTTTTGTGCACAGGGTTTTGATCCCTCTGCTGGTTCTTTGTACGGGACAGTGATTGCTCTGTTTTTTACATGGGAGTCTGCATTACTTCCATATAGACACCCATGAGCACGGACAGCCCAGCACCTACTACGCTGCCCTCTTCCTGCACTTGCACAGTCTAAATATTCACAAGGCATCGTAGGTTTGACCGTTCCTTCCCCCACTATATTTATATTTGTGTTTTTAATGTACTTCCATTCCATGTCCCCCCGCTGTTGCCCTGTGGGCTCTTATACAGCCAATTAAATCTGGTTAAAAGCGCCTAACAAGCAAACAATAAATAAAATATCAGTTCCTTGTCCCAGCACCTTCTCATGAAGGTGCTCCACCTGCTGACAGAACTCGTACCTAAAAGGATGGTAAACCAGGTTCTGAATAGGATGGAGGACTTCTGTATGGCATACTTGGATGACATAGCAGTGTTCAACAATTCCTGGGAAGAACATGTGGACCACCTGAGATATGATTTACAGGCTCTTAGAAAGGCCAATCTGACCATAAAGGCAAGTAAATGCCAGATTGGACAGAATAGGAGGTGGAGAAATAAGGCTTTTGCCCAGTAAAATTGAAGCTGTGCAAAATTGGACAACACCTACTACTCAGACCCAGGTGAGAGCCTTCTTAGGTCTCACTGGGTATTACAGGAATTTAATTGAGAACTATGGGTCCATAGCTTCTCCACTGAATGTCATCTCCTCTCCTAAATTCCCTAAAAAGGTTAGGTGGAATGAGGAATGCAATCAGGCCTTTGAAACCCTGAAAAAGGCTCTTTGCCAAGCCCCAGTACTCAGATCCCCTGACTACCACCAAACTTTCATTGTGCAAACAGATGCTTCAAATGTAGGAATAGGTGCAGTCCTCAGTCAACTGGATGGGAAAGGTAGGGAGCACCCCATTTGCTTCATCAGTAGAAAACTGAAGGATCCTGAAACAAGGTGGGCAACCATTGAACGAGAGTGTTTTGCTATTGTGTGGGCTCTGAAGAAGTTTAGGCCATACTTGTATGGTTCTACTTTTGTCATTCAGACTGACCACCAACCCTTGAGATGGTTAATGCAAATGAAAGGGGAAGACCCAAAACTATTGAGATGGTCACTCTGCCTGCAAGGGTTTGATTTCACCATTGAGCACAGGTCAGGATGTCACCACCAAAATGCTGATGGTCTCTCTAGGATGTATGTCATCGAAAAGAGGTATGAGATTCATCCAGGAGTGGATTAAATCCTCCTGTCCCTTAGTCTGGGGGGGGTGGCTGTCATGCCTGCTGGACATATCTCTGGACCGGGAACAACCTCTCCATACAAAATGAGTTACGCCCATAGAACCGCTAGACCATTCTATTCGAAAGGGAGGTTGTTAGATGCATTGCCCGGAAAACGACGTCTGCATTTTTCACTTCGTTAAATTCACGTGACTTAGTTCCGTCACGTGTATCACGGCAGTACATACATAAGCAGCATGGAAACGTCGATCGCTGCTTCTGATTAATTCATTTTTGGCGTTTTGTAGCTGAACTCCGGACCTGTGTCCTTGCATTCCCTTCAGCAACTTATTTGGCCTTTTGGAGCGTGTTTTCCTCCACACATGCATCCTGTTCGCGTGTCAAATCTCCACGCGGACGCTGTCTTCAAGCGTGGCTGTGCTGGGCTGCGTGTATCCTGTTTGCGTGCCAAATCGCCACACGCGGATGCTGTTTCAAAGCGCGGCTGTCCTGGGCTGCGTGTATCCTGTTTGCGTGCCAAATCGCCACACGCGGGTGCTGTTTTCAAGCGCGGCTGTCCTGGGCTGCGTGTATTCTGTTCTGTTCACGTACTAAATCTCCACGCGGAAACGCTGTCTCCAAGCACGGCTGTCCTGGCTGCGTGTACGCTGTTGCGTGCAATCCTGCACGTGGTTTTCTGAACTACTTTGAACCTTGGGTACCTGTGAAAGTTTACAGGTGAACTTCTAATTTTTGCTCTTTGTGGGAAAGGAAGTATTTCATGAACTATTGGAAGTTGATTGTGCACAGTACTTTGGACGCTATCCTGTGGTGCACCAACCCGGTATCTAGCGTGAGCTTCGTGCCGTTTGGGATAAGTCTCCCTTACTAATCTTCCCCTCCTTTGTCGTTGGTTCAACTCCTGGTTTTCTTCAAGAGACTTTCGTTGAATACTTCAGTTTTTTGCCATAAGGTCAGTGTTTTGAATTAATGCTAATACTGTGCTATCATAGTGATTTGAGTTTGGGACAGTTTCTTATGATACTTTATCTATCCTAGGCATATCTTACGATACAATACCCATGCCCTTTCCAGTGATCCATCTCTGCCTGTTTCATCAGTCAGAGAGTTGTATCATTTGGAAGGTCTAATTTGACCTACCTACAATCAAGTCGTGTGAAAAAGGATCTGGAAGAGCCCTACCAATTGTATCCTTTTCAATTGATACATTGGTGATTTATGACAGAATCAGAAGCCATGGAGGGTACGGATCCTTTAACTGTTTTGACTCAGTTAATCACTGACTTGAGAAATTAAATGATTACGGCACGGGACATGCTACGGCATCGAATGGATGTTATGCAAGATGCCATGCATGCCACTCCTCAGGGAGCACAGGTTCCAGTAGCCACTGCATCTGGATCTAGGGACTATGGCACCATCATTATCACAGGAAACTCTTAAAGTGGTTATGCCAACACAGTTTCCCTTGGCTCCCCCGGAAAAGTTCACAGGTGATCCTAAAACCTATAGAACTTTTGTTAATCAGTGCCGACTTCATTTCCTTTGCCGGCCTAATTCGTTTCCTGACCAAACTACTAAAGCAGCATTCGTGCTTTCCCATTTGGGGGGTACAGTGGCTGCTTGGGCTAATCCTTTATTGGAATCAAATAGCCCCTTGTTGTACGATTACGATGATCTTCTGGCTGCTATGAGCAAAGTCTTTGATATGCGCTACGCTACTCAAGCCACAGATCTGGAGTTGCTGAATCTACAACAAGGCAGTCAACCTCTGTTGGCTTACATCGCCCGATTCAACCAATTAACAGCCAAAACCCAATGGCCTGAAGACAGGAAGACGGCTGTTTTCTACAAGGGTCTCTCAGAAGAACTCAAAGATGCCTTGTCCACGGTCCCAGCGGTTCCTACAGGTTTCTCAGAATTTCTTGATTTGATTTTACAAATTGATGCCCGAAGAAATGCTCGCAAAGGAGAGAGAAAACCTTTCCTGCATGCACCGGTTCGTTCTTAGACACCGGCAGCTTCTTCGAATGATCCTGAACCAATACAAATTGGTGCGGTGAGAGGCCGGTTGTCTAGAGCAGAAAGATAGAACCGAAGAAAAAACAATTTATTTATGTATTGGGTTCATCTGAGCATTTACTGGAGGCATGTCCTAAAAAAACAGTTAAGCCTTTGGGAAACGCCAAAACTCGACAGTAGCAGGAGTCCCTGTGTCGAGTGTTACATCAGACTCCATTACATTTCCAGCGCACGCACCTATAGCTGTTGAGATGACTTTACGTTTTGATGATCAAGAATTGGTTTCCAAGGCTATGGTTGATTCTGGAGCCACTAATAATTACTTTGATATCACATATGCCAAGAAATGTTCTATACCCCTTGTAGACAAGAACAAACCTGAAACTGTTAATACTGTGGATGGATCAGTCTTGATTTCCGGTATGGTAACTCAGGAGACTGTACCTATTCAGATGACTTTATTAAATGGTCATTTGGAGGAAATAGTCTTCGATGTTATTGCGGCTCCTCACTACAAAATATTACTTGGACTTGCTTGGTTGACTCTTCATAATCCCGCCATTGACTGGGTTATGGGATTGATCCAATATCCTTCCATTTTTTGCAATGAACATTGCTTTACCAGTCAGGAGGTGTCAAATAAATCACATATTTTGGCCTCTATTGAGGGAATTTCCACTATTAGTGTGGTACATCAGAGCGGTACACATATACCAAGTGAATATGCAGATTTTGCCGATGTGTTTGACAAAGGTCAGGCAGAACAGCTGCCTCCACATAGACAGTATGATTGTCCAATTGAACTAATTCCTGGAGCTAAAATCCCTACTGGTCAAGTCTATTCTTGAACTCCCAAAGAAGATGTTGTCTTGAAAGAATACATTGATAAAGCTCTTGATATGGGATTTATACGGCCATCTCAATCGCCGGCTGCCTCTCCTTTATTCTTTGTTCCGAAGAAAGAAGGAGATCTAAGGCCTTGCATTGATTACAGGGCTCTTAACAACATCACCATAAAGAATCAGTACCCTTTACCACTGATAAATGGTCTGTTAGATCAATTAAGAACTTCCAAGTACTTCTCTAAATTGGACTTGCGCGGTGCTTACAATCTGGTTCGCATTCGTGAAGGAGACGAATGGAAGACTGCTTATAAGGTACGGCCTTTATGAATATTTAGTGATGCCTTTTGGTCTTTGTAACGCTCCCGCCACATTTCAGTTCTTCATGAACGATATCTTCAGAGATATGATGGACCAATTTGTGGTGATTTACTTGGATGACATTTTGATATATTCATCGTCTTTTCCAGAACATGTTAAACACGTGTTAGCTGTTTTACAAAGACTGAGAGAGAACAAGCTTTTTGTTAAAGCCGAGAAATGTCTTTCATACACAAGAAGTGGAATTTCTGGGTTACGACATTACCAATCAAAGTGTTCGAATGAGTCGTTCCAAAGTGAAGGCCATATTGAATTGGCCCGTTGCACACAATGTCAAGTCATTACAGTCATTCCTAGGTTTTGCAAATTATTATCGCAGATTTATTCGTTCTTTCTCCAAAACAGTGGCCCCATTGACAGCTTTAACTCGTTTCAAAGTTCCATTCTGTTGGAACCAGAATGCCCAAGCATCTTTTGAGATGTTAAAGGAAGCATTTACAACTGCACCTGTAGTTCAACATCCTGATCCGGATTGTCAGTTTATCGTTGAAGCAGATGCTTCCAGTGTCGCTACAGGAGCTGTACTTTCGCAGGTTTGTGCAGAAACCAAGGAGGAGCATCCAGTTGCTTTCTTCTCACGTAAGCTTACCTCATACGAACAGAACTATACTGTCACTGAGCGTGAATTACTTGCAATCAAGGATGCTTTCTGAGAATGGCGACATCATCTTCTTGGGGCCAAACATCAGGTGCTGGTGTACTTGGATCATAGAAATCTTCAGGCATTCAAAACTATGAAATGTCTTACAGCTAGACAGGCCAGATGGCATGTTTTTTTGGCTCAATACGATTTACAGATTACTTATCGCCCTGCCAGACAACATGTCAAGTCGGATGCTTTGTCTCGCATTGGTGAAGAGATGAAGGAAGAACCATCTATGCAAAATAAGTTGTTGGCAGATCACGTGATATGTAGTTGTTCTGCACAACCTTCCCTAAAAAACGAGTTACAGGAGTGGGTGAAACTAGATCCACAATTGATTCAGGAATTGAATTTTGATATATACAATGGTTTGCCTTTCAAACAAGGAGTACTCTATCTACCAACTGGTACCACTCAGAACAAGGCCCTCAGTTGGGGTCATTATTCCTTGATTGCAGCCTATCCTGGACAGAAGAAGACCCTAGAGTTGCTGAAAATATGGTGTTGGTGGCCGTCTATAACACAAGATGTTATAAATTATGTTTCAACATGTTCTGTATGCAGTCAATGCAAGAACACTCCTGGCAAACCAGTGGGTTTACTCCAGTCCCTACCTGTTCCTAAAAAACCATGGGACATGATATCAATGGATTTTGTGGTAGAACTTCCAAGAAATAATGGCTACGATACCATATGGGTTGTGGTGGACTACTTTACAAAATTGGCGCTTTTTATCCCCTGTATTGGTTTACCAACAAGCTGCTGGTCTGGCTGATTTATTCATCCAGCATATATTCCGGTTTTTTGGCCTACCTTCAGTGATAATCACTGACAAGGGCTCACGATTTGTGTCACGTTTTTGGAGAGCACTAAATTCGGCATTACTAATTGATGACAGGTTGTCGGGTGCTTATCACCCTCAAACAGATGGACAGACTGAGAGAGTCAATAGCACTATGGAACAATATCTGCGATGTTTGTGTCTGCAGTTTCAGTCAGATTGGCTCAATGTCCTGCCAGCAGCAGAGTTTGCCTATAATAATTCCTACCATAGTGCCATAGGTACTTCGCCTTTCTATGCTCTGTATGGGCAACACCCCTGATCCATTCCTTTGGATTCCAGTTTGTCTTTGGATACTCCTGCAGCAGGATGTAATATTAGAGATCTAAGGAGTCTACAGACGAAAGTTATGCAGCAATTGGAGCAAGCTAAAAAACGAGATAAGACCTATGCCGATGCTCATAGAATCCCTGCACCTGTCTACAAAGCAGGTATGAAGGTATGGCTGTCCACTAAAAACTTGAGGATACCCGGTAAAAAGAAATTGTTGCCTAAATACATCGGGCCATATGAAGTGCATTGCCACAACGGTGGCGGGTGCATCCTGTATTTCAGGTGTCACTCATCAAACTGTGCTCTGATGCTACTAGATTGCCTATACGGCCTGTTGCTATTTCTGTGGAAGGGTCAGACGAATATGAAGTACAGGACATACTGGACATGAGGCTACGGTCTGGGAAGCCGTATTATCTGGTGGATTGGAAAGGCTATGGTCCCGAGGATATATCCTGGGAACCACTGTCTAACATTCATGCTCCTGCTTTATTAGGGCGATTCCACTCGAAAAGGGGAGAGGTTGCTCCTTTGGGGGGTGGCATTGTCATGCCTGCTGGAAATATCTCTGGACCGGGAACAACCTCTCCATACAAAATGAGTTACGCCCATAGAACCGCTAGACCATTCTATTCGAAATTGAGGTTGTTCGATGCATTGCCCGGAAAACGACATGCATTTTTCACGTTGTTAAATTCACGTGACTTAATTTTGTCACGTGTATCACGGCAGTACGTACATAAGCAGTGTGGAAACGTCGATCGCTGCTTCTGATTAATTCATTTTTGGCGTTTTGTAGCTGAACTCTGGACCTGCGTCCTCGCATTCCCTTCAGCAACTTCTTTGGCCTTTTGGAGCGTGTTTTCCTCCACACGCTAATTCCTTGAGCTGTGTATCCTGTTTGCGTGTCAAATCTCCACGCGGACGCTGTCTCCAAGCGCGGCTGTCGTGGGCTGCGTGTATCCTGTTCGCGTGCCAAATCTCCACGCGGACGCTGTCTCCAAGCGCGGCTGTCGTGGGCTGCGTGTATCCTGTTCGCGTGCCAAATCTCCACGCAGACGCTGTCTGCAAGCGCGGCTGTCCTTGGCTGCGTGTATTCCATTTGTGTACTAAATCTCCATGCAGAAACGCTGTCTCCAAGCGCGGCTGTCCTGGCTGCGTGTACGCTGTCGCGTGCAATCCTGCACATGGTTTTCTGAACTACTTTGAACCTTTGGTACCTGTGACAGTTAACAGGTCAACTTCTAATTTTTGTTCTTCGTGGGAAAGGAAGTATTTCATGAACTATTGGAAGGTGATTGTGCACAGTACTTTGGACGCTATCCTGTGGTGCACCAACCCGGTATCTAGCGTGAGCCTCGTGTCGTTCGGGATAAATCTCCCTTACTAATCTTCCCCTCCTTTGTCGTTGGTTCAACTCCTGGTTTTCTTCAAGAGACTTTTGTTGAATACTTCAGTTTTTTGCCATAAGGTCAGTGTTTTGAATTAATGCTAATACTGTGCTATCATAGTGATTTGAGTTTGGGACAGTTTCTTATGATACTTTATCTATCCTTGGCATATCTTACGATACAATGCCCACGCCCTTTCCAGTGATCCATCTCTCTGCCTGTTTCATCAGTCAGAGAGTTGTATCATTTGGAAGGTCGAATTTGACCTACCTACAATCAAGTTGTGTGAAAAAGGATCCGGAAGAACCCTACCAATTGTATCCTTTTTTGGTTACCATATCCTTTTCAATTGATACATTGGTGATTTATGACAGGGGCGACTGTTAGGCAGAATTATCTCTTTAGGCTGAATTTCCTAACCTAGTGAGTCCCCCAGCAGCTTTGCTGGATTTCTGGAATTTGTTTTTTCCTCCTGCCAAGAGTGAGACTCTTTTTCTCCCACTCTTGGACATGATTTATGGTGTTCCTTTGACTGGTAATGTGTTTTATGGGCTATGGGGTCCTTTACTCCATAGGGTCTCATGTGGTTTTACTATGTGTGTTACACAGCACCCTCTGTGCAGTAACACAGGGGTGTCATAGTGACACCCCACCATAGACTCCATACCCTGGGACTGACTACTGTCTCCCAGGGCATGTAAAGTCACCATTGGCTTTACTAGTCCCAAATTAGTAACAGAAACCAGTACAAACCATCATATTGTGGACGTACTGGTCGGGGCAATTCGATTGCCCCGGGGTCTGTTAGTCGAGGGGGCACGTCTCCGTCCCCCCTGATCGAGTTTTGGCTGGTGGCAGTGGAAACTACTGATTATATTCGACCGCAAATATTTTCCTATGGGATTTTCCCATTGTTCGAGGCTACCAACTTTAATTATTTAATTCTCATAGCCTCGAACATACTGCCGGTTTATTTAATTAATATTAATTCGCCGGTTGGTATTTTTTGCCAGGACTCTATTCTAAAATGGCGTTTGTGTTCTCTTCTGTGACTCCAACCCAAGTCGAGCCCTTTGTTCCACATTTTGGTGGGCTTCTCCACAGAAGCCTCCAAAAGTGGTGCCACTCTGTCTTGGTACCACAGGGGGTGTGGGAGGGGGTTTAGGCACCCTGGACTGAGTTACCTTGGGGGTATGCTGCATAAAACCAGGGCTTTGGGGACTGGAACTTCAGAAGTCGCCACAGGACCTGAGAATCCGACGAGGGAGAAGCTGAGCTGACCTACCACGACAACACCACCGGTGGAGCCCTGCGGAACCGACTCACCACTTCCCGACGACAGCGAAGATCTCCCGGCTGGAGAAGCTTCTTCCCCTGACTGGTGTGCACAACCAGTTTTACCTTCCTTCTTCGCACCCCAGACCGGTTTGTGGTCGAACTGCCCGTGCCAAGCACCCCGGTGGCCGGATAGCCACTCACCACTGGACCGCAAATCAATGGACCGCTCCTTGCGGCTGGTTTCCTTCCTGGCAGTGTGACGGACCCCTGTCTTCCTCCACGATGAGATCCTCTCTTCCCCCGGACGAAGCACCGACTTGCACCCGCTGCCAGGAACAACTGCCCCCGCTGGAGTGTTCGCACCACTTTAAGGTACCGTGTCCGCCAGGCCTCCCTTTCTAAAGATTGCTATAAGGTAATAATAACTCCTTAACATTCTGGACTGGGCTGGCCGCCTTGATCCTCTAACTGGTCCCTTTCTTTGGTCCAACTCCTTTTTGAACCGTTACAAGACTTTTGTGCACTGCAACCGTGTGACCTTGGACACATTTCGTTTGATCCTCTTACAGTGGATCCGGCCTATTGAACTCTAACTTCACGGTTTTACTTTGCCTTCCTCTCTTGTTATGTTCTTGTAAAAGTGTTGGGATCTGTTTCAACTTGTTCTCTGCTTTTCTCTCCCTTTTTAAAAATGAACTATTAGAGTGCCATCTACGTTAAGCGCTCACCGCTGTCTGTAAATAAGTGGGGCTTTACTTAAGACTTGTCTAATATTCTTTTAAGGGAGTGTATATCTTTTAGTGACCGTGTTTTTGAATTGCTTACTATTAGTGCCTGTGTGTTTTTCTAGATGTGGTTTTTAAATAAATAATTATATCTCTTTTACACCAAGCTCTGGTCAGTGTTTACTTGTTCTATTGTGTTCTCTTGACCTATTGGGAATACTCTGTATACTGCCTAACTCTTCTTGAGGGAAGCCTGACTGCTCAGCCACAGCTACCAAGTGAATCTGTGTGGTACAGACTGCTACCAAGTGGGTTTACTGCCAAACACCTGTAGTCTTAAATCTTTTGCAGTGGTCCCAGAGGGAACTGCACAGGTTTCTGCCTAACCGCTCTCTCTCTCTACGCGGTGCATACTTACCAAAAGCCTCTGCAAACTCACCTAACCACCAAGTCTCCAGTAGCGCTGAACCCGGACTCGAGGCGCTAATACCACATAATTTCTCCTGCAAGGGAAAGGGAGAGACATTACAAGGCGCACTCGAATTGAAGGCGCTCCGCAAACCTACCAGCAGCTAGCTCCTACACGCAGCGCTATTCACCCACAAAAAACCATACAAACAAAGACAATACAGACAATTTTGGACACTCGACATTCTCCGCGCAACGTTCACTTGTGGGAAGGACTTTCTAGCCAGTGAAGAAACTGGCCCCTTGAACTCTCGGCCTCGCTGTGAAGGCATAAAACAGCGTTTGGCATCTGAACTCAGCCTACAGACATCGGCACCAATCACATGAGTGAATCGTGCCCCTGCAAATGCAGGATGGAGTGCACACCCTACTAACGATCAAGGTAAGCCCATAGGGGGACATCACAGCACACAGTAAAGAGAAGGGAAGGGCCATGGGGAATCGGGTGAATTCAGGTCTGAGTGTACACCTTGTATTTGATAGGTATTCCTCTGGGTGAAACAGGGGAAGTGAAGACTCGGGGTCAAGGGAGGCTCGTCCATCGCTCCTGCAGAGACACAGGTGAGTGTGACAGTTTCAGCCTCCTGCCTCATTCAGGGCATAAAAAGATTGTGCCCACCCAGAATCCACCTGTTTTCCTATTGGAGTCAGAAAGGTCATTATGGGTTCCTAGTCATGGGGAAAGTGAACCTGTCATGGTGGAGGGAAAGGGGCAAGAATTTGAGGAAAGGTGCTGGTGGTGATGACATGAGTTTTCGAGAAATTGAGTATTGGGTGGTAAATTGTCGCACACTGGGGAATTTTAGACAGATAATCAGTGCTGTGGGAAGAACGCTCTGGTTAAAAGAGGGAAAGAGAAAAGTATTTGGATAAGAGCTGGCACGGGAACCCACAGCAGGAGATGTGCTTGCTTAGGAGCTGCTTGTAAAGAGTAACTTGTAGAGGTCAAAGAATAGGCACTTGCGGAACTCCTCTGATAGCGGGGATCAAGAGGATGTTGCAAAACGCAAGGAGGAGAAAAGCAGGCATTTCAGTGGGCCTCATTACGAGTTTGGAGGCAGCCATGCCTTTAATAAGGGCATGGCTGCCTCCAAACTTGGGTCCGGGTCTGGGTTCCCTGAATGGGGAAATACTGGGCCATTTCGACCTAGAAGGGCCCGGTATTTCCCCTTTCACGGAACCCGGACCTGGATCTTCCCCATTCAAGCCCCCATAGGGCTCAATGGGAATGGGAATGGAACTAATAACGGGCCCGTTAATTACAGGCCCATTGTTAGCTCCCTCGTCCCCTCCCGGGACCCGCTCTGGAACCTCATAATAGGGCAGAATGGGATTAACGGCGCCAGCACCATTCCCGGAGCTGTTAAACCCATTCCGCCCACCTCGTAATGAGGACCAGTAATTAGGTAGCAATACAAGCCAGGTGGTGCAACAGACAAAAAGGAAGATGTTGGCAACAGTGCAGAAGGCATCAGAAATCGGAGAGACTGGTGGGAGTGGTGAGGAGGATTGAAGCGTGGCCGAGTGCTGTTTCACTGTGGAATTCAAATGGGATTCGGGTGTTAATGTGTTGATTTGAGGGTGATGCTGAGTCCATGCATCCCAATTTATGACGATGCAGCTGGGCACCATGTGCTCCTGAAATCTGAAATAGTTGAGAAGTGAAACATGTGTTAAGCAGAGTTTATGGCATCAGCCGTTATGTATTTATCCTTACACCCCCCGCCTCTCAATCACCCCCGCCCCTATTCCTGCTAAGGTAGGGGCGTTAAAAAAGAGATTGGTGGAAATAAGAAGGTGGTTTGTAAGGGTGTTGGGGAGAGTGCCTTCTTTAAAGTAGACAACTGTGCTAGCATCCTTGTGTGTCTCCCCAACTATGCTTTTTGTACACTCGACAATATCATTAACTTTGCTACCAGGACTCTCTTTGAACTACTTCACACCTACTTCCTCATACCGCCACCAGGCTGTATGGCTGCTAATGCAAAACAGGACCAGATTTAAATTGTTTCTCCTGGCCACCATGTATCTATCCAACTCTACAAGCCTTCTTCCAATCTCTTTTCTGCATCCTTGATTACCCTTGAGGCTCCTCACCCACCTTTTGCTTCCCTTCTCTTTTCGTGCTTCACTTGCATGGAATTCTCTTCCACAGGACATCTGAGAAAGTCCACATGGATTTGTTCGAAAGCAAATTAAAAGCCTACCTCCCTATGTGATGAATCCTGCAGAGTCCTCACAAAACCCTAACTAAAATATCCTCCCCAGAGGCAGATGCTTCCTGACCCTGGGGCGGTATTATCCCAGAGGATCACTGGGAGGAGAAGGGCCCCAGGGGAACAGGAGAATTTCAAGTGATTAGTACCAGCCTGGAGGAGAAGGGCCCCAGGGGAACAGGAGGATTTCACGGGATTAGTATTGGCCCAGAGGATCACTGGAAGGAGAAGGGCCCCATGGGAACAGGAGACTTTCACGGCATTAGTCTTCCTCAAGGAAGAGAATATCCCTGACGCCAAAATAGGTAATGGCTTGTCAGAGAGAGCTTTTATTTTCTCAAACTGACTGTAAGAATGAGGGTGAAGACAGTGTTAGGCCACTTAGGGGGGCGGCGAGACGCTGCCGGTTTTGGTGGGTCTATCTGAGGTTTTGGCTAGTCGGGAGAGGAGCCTCCCGACGTCCGAATCCTCGGATTGTTTTCGGCGCGCGCATGTGCCACAATACGCGGAGGCCAGCGGCTTGCGTGTCAAGCCTCATTTTCGCTCCTGGCCAGGGCGGTTGCACATGCGCGGTCCAGCCTGCGCTTCAGGCCTCGGCTTCATGCCGAGGGCCGTAAATAGCGGCTGAGTCAGAGAACGAATCGCGTCTTAACGTGGTTCGTTCCTGACCAGCCGTAGCAGCGCCAGTATCCAGTTTCTGCTTTCTTCAGATGATTCAGCCCTTCCCTGCCGGTTCCCTGGTTCTCTGTTTCCTGCTCTGCCTGCCTTACCGGTTTCCATACTTCTCCAGCCGGTTCACTGGCCCTAGTCTCCCTTGGGTCCCTTGGGGGGGCCCCTCCTGTGCTGTCTGCTCTGGAATCAGCCAGCCTATTAGCCACTTTGATTGGTTTCTGACCATTTGCCTCGCCAATCGGATCTCCTCTCCTGTTCCCCTTGGTTTCTCAAGTTTGCCTGCGCCTCCTTATCTCCAGTCTCCTGAACACCACGCTTCTGGTTCTCCCTTCGCCCATCTCGCTGTGGTTTCCAGACTCTGCAAGAACCTCCTGTGCATCTCCCACTCTTTTCGTCTGTAGCATCACCATCCCTCCCGGTGCAGTCACTTCATCTGACCCGCAGGGGAAGTCTTGTAACGTCTGGAGGTGTATCCTATTCCCTTGTCCTACCGAGAAGGGTTGGAGTTGCTACTATTGTATACCATCAGCCGGTGACACTTCCCACCAGCCTGGCCTCCCCAGTTCGGACGCCTGCCAGGAATCCTGCCTCCACAGGTGCTGCCCGATCCCGGGACACACACCTTAACAGATTAAGACGCCTACCTATCTGTACTGATCCAGGGATGGATGACATGGAGGATTTAAGGAGTGAGATCAGAGCCTTACGTGCCGAGATGTCGGCACTTCATCAGGAGAAATTGGCATTAAGACAGATGGTGGCTCAAGGGGCCAGTGCTAATATTTCGCCTGAGACTGTGATGGCACAGACCAGCCCTGTGAAATTCGACAGAGATCCCAGACGAGTTGCTGAATTTTGCAATCATTGCCAAATCCATTTCTTGTGTCGTCCAACCCATTTCAATCAGGATAAGGCCAAGATTGGATATATTTTGGGCAATCTGGTTGGCAATGCGTTGGCCTGCGCTACGCCAAGAGCCCAATATTGGAGGATTTTGTAGCCTTTGAAAAGGCCTTTTTGGAAGTTTTCCAGTCACCAAACCTAGCAGCTACAGCCCAGAACCAACTAATGGGGCCTCATTACACGGAAGGCGGTGATCCAGGGTGCTATTAGCACCCTGGACCATGCCGGTAAATTACCGGCACCGCCTTTGCGGAAAGCGGATTTACCGCCCCATTCCAAGGTTGGTGGGGCGGTAAATCCCCCTTCCGCCATTGCCCTTCCCCATTCCCATTTCTGCCCCATAGGGCTCTATGGGAATGGGGAAGGCGCTAATTACGGCACCGCAATTTTGCGGTGCCGTAATTAGCTCCGAGGTCCCTTAGCGGGTTGGTTTTTAAAGCCTGCAAAAAGCAGGCGTTAAAGCACCAACCCACTAAGGGACCTCGTAGTAAGGCGGTAATGGTTAACGTCACCGTTACTATTAACAGTGGCCGTTAACCATTACCGCCTTCCGTGTAATGAGGCCCATGGACTTAAAACAAGGCTCCAGTGACATTATTGCTTATATCAGTCGTTTTCACCAGTTGGCCACGGATTCCCAATGGCCGGAAGTAACCCAGAAGACGCTCTTTCGTAGGGCACTAAGGGAGGAATACAAGGAGGAGTTGTTACATATACCAGAACCAGAGACCTTGCAGGCTCTTCAAGAACAAGTCCTACGTATCGACCATAGATTGACTAAGAGACGGAACGAGAGGCGTAGATCTGAAAAGACGCTTTCGAGAGTCCTGTCAGAAATCCCTAAAGTCTCAAGCTCTCAAGAACAAGCATCTGAACCCATGCAATTGGGAGCCCTAAGAGGTTCCCTGTCAGACGCCGAAAGGAAAAGAAGGAGAGATCTCAGGTTGTGCCTGTACTGTGGGGCCTCCGGGCATTCCCTCTCTACGTGCCCTCAACAACCTCTCCGTAAATCATAAAACTAAACAGCCTGTCGTATGTAGGGAAGGCAACGACAGGCCCCTCTTCCTTAATTTCAGTCCTTCTGGATGATCACCGGGAAAAACAACCAATGCAGCCAGTGGTACTCATGGCCTTAAGAATCAAGGTTACGTGGGCAAGAAACAAACCTGTAGAGGTCCTTGGTCTGTTGGATTGTGGAGCTTCCGGTAACTATATTGATGCTGACTTTGTAGCCAAAAACGGGATTGCTTTGCTGGAGAAGAGATGTGCTTCCGTGGTGGAAGTTATTGATGGGACTCCTCTCTCTTCTGGACCGGTTCATCAGCACACAAGAACATTACAACTACAAATAGAGGAGCATCTGGAACTGATCTCTTTTGATGTCATCAAGACACCTTCGTACCCAATTATCCTGGGCTTACCTTGGTTGTTGCATCACAATCCTAACATCAATTGGGAGACAAGGACTCTAGAGTTTTGTTCAGCCCGTTGCACACAAGAATGCTTAGGCACCTACCATCCGGCAATGAAGACCACAACCTCAACCCAGACCGATGTTTGCAGTAGAGCAAGTCTTTACTCGGTCTCTACAATACCGTCAGAATACATTGAATTCCAGGAGGTTTTTTCTGACCCAAAGGATATCCCGTTGCCTCCGCACAGAAGCTTTGATTGTTCCATAGATCTTCTTCCAGACACTACTATACCACATGGCAAGGTGTACTCCCTAACAGCACAAGAAAGGGAGGTACTACGGGAATATCTACAGGATTGCCTACAAAAGGGATACATCGTACCCTTCACCTCTCCTGCGGGATTTCCTTTATTCTTTGTTAAGAAGAAAGAGGGCACCCTTCGGCCATGCATCGATTATTGTCAATTAAATAAGATCACACGAAAGACCGGTATCCACTCCCCTTGATACAAACCATTATGGAGTCACTACATGAAGCCCGGGTGTTCACCAAGCTAGACCTCCGAGGAGCTTATCACCTAGTGCGCATAAGATCTGGTGATGAGTGAAAGACCGCATTTAAGACTCCAATGGGGCATTACGAGTACCGCGTGATGCCCTTTGGCTTGTGCAACGCTCCCTCAGTTTTTCAACATCTTATGGATCACACATTTCCTGATTTAATCGGAGTATCAGTTTGGGTTTACTTGGATGATGTCCTTGTGTATTCCAAGGACTGCAAGGAACACATAGTTCAAGTTAAAGAGTTTCTAGAGAGGTTACAGCAGAATCACTTATACGTCAAGCCAGAAAAGTGCCATTTCCATCAAGATCAAGTGGAGTTCCTGGGATATGTCATCAGTGCTACAGGTATACATATGGATCCTGCTAAAGTCCGTGCTGTTCTGGAGTGGAAGCCTCCCAGAGATCGGCGATCGCTTCAACACTTCCTTGGATTCGTACATTTTTATCGTCTATTCATACCATCATTTTCCAAATGGGCAGCTCCTCTTTCTAACCTGACCAGTGTTAAGTGGGCCTTTGAGTGGGGACCGGAGGCCGCTGATTCCTTTCTGCGATTAAAAGAAGCCTTCAGCACCTCTCCCATTCTTCAACACCCACGGGAGGACAGACCCTTTATTGTGGAAGCTGATGCGTCGGACTACGCTGTGTGGGCTGTATTGTTACAACTTGATCCAGATTTGGAGACTGAATTTCCCCTAGCATACTATTCCCGAAAACTCACCGCCAGTGAACGAAACTATCCTATCATCGAGAAGGAGCTCCTAGCCATAAAAACTGCTTTCGAAGAATGGCGCCACCATCTATTAGGAGGGCATTCCCAGTGGAAGTGCGCACGGACCACTGAAACTTACAGTTTCTACGTTCCTTACAATGTAGAACATCACGCCAGGCTCGGTGGGCCTTCTTCTTTTCACATTTTGATTTCCATATCACTTACATATCCAACAATAAGAATGTCAAAGCCGATGCTTTATCTCACTCTCTGGAAGACGATATTGTGCAGGAAAACAAGGGAGAACCAGTGCTAGCCCCGAAACATTTTCTCCTAGCCCTAGTACCCTACTTACAGAGAGTAGCCCAGGAGACGACAGTGGACCCTAAATGTACCAACTTATTGAAGATTCTACAAATAAGCGAAAGAGATGGCCTTCTGCTCTTTCGGAAAAGATTGTACTTACCCACTGAAGATCTCTGTAGAGCTGTATTGCAGGGACTACATGATTCCAAAATAGAAGGACATCGTGGGATTCGAGCTACACAAGAGGTGATTGCCCGTCAATTTTGGTGGCCTGGCTGGGCTACCCAAGTCAAGCAATATGTGGAGTCCTGTCCGATTTGTGCCCAGGCTAAGACTCCGAGACAGAGACCTGTAGGCCTATTGCATCCTACTGAAATTCCACCTTACCCTTGGCACACACTAGCCACTGACTTTATTGTGGATCTTCCATGTTCCGAGGGCCAGACCTGCATCATGGTAGTAGTAGACTGCTTTACTAAGATGGCCCACTTCATTCCTTTCCCGAAGATACCCACAGCTGCTCAGATGGCCCAGTCCTTTTTACAGAACATTTACCATATACATGGTTTGCCAGAGAAGATGATATCAGATAGGGGCTCTCAATTTGTTTCTGCCTTTTGGGGTCAACTCTGCCGACATTTGAGTATACATAGAGCCCTTAGCTCTGGTCATCAACCACAAACTAACGGGCAGACGGAGAGGACCAATCAGACTTTGGAACAGTATTTACGCTGTTTCACTAATGTTTCCCAGTCCAATTGGATGTCTCATTTAGCCCTGGCAGAAGTAGCTTACAACAACTCTGTGCACAAGGCTACCGGGTTTAGTCCCTTCTACTGTTCCTCTGGCCTACACCCCAAGTTACTACCTCTCCCTCCCGTACAACCCAGCTCAGTTCCTTCGGCTCATCGGTTGATAGCCAATGTACAAGGTTGTCACCGCCAGGCGACAGGTTCCTTGACTATGGCCAGGGCGAGTATGAAAAAGGCTGCTGACAAGCGTCGGAGTCTTGGTCCGGTTTTTCAAGTAGGAGACCTGGTGTGGTTATCTTCCAGAAATCTTCCTGCCCGAAATCTACCACTGAAATTGGCCCCTAGATTCCATGGTCCTTTCCGTATAATTAAGCAGGTATCTCCGGTAGCCTTTAGACTGGCTTTACCTACCTCTTCGCATGTTCACCCAGTCTTTCATGTTTCCCTGCGGAAACCCTGTCGTCCCAACTCCTATGGTCGTTCCCATCCTCGACCTGCAGCCATTGATGTTTTGGGTACACCAGAATTTGAGGTCCAGGAGATTTGTGATTCCCGTTTTTATAGGGGAAAATTGCAATATTTAGTGGACTGGAAGGGCTACCCCCCCTGTGATCGCACCTGGGAACCAGTTGCCAATGTTCATGCACCTCGTCTGGTTCGGGAGTTCTATCTCGCTCATCCCTGGAAGCCTGGTGCTCCTGGTCCTTCTGCGGGGGGTCATGGTGTTAGGCCACTTACCTGGGGGACGGCGAGACGCTGCCGGTTTTGGCGGGTCTATCCGAGGTTTCGGCTAGTCGGGAGAAGCCTCCCGACGTCAGAAACCTCTAATTGTTTTCGGCGCGCGCATGTACCACAATACGCAGAGGCCGGCGGCTTGCGTGTCAACCCTCGTTTTCGCTTCTGGCCAGGGCGGCTGCGCATGTGTGGTCCAGCCTGCGCTTCAGGCCTCGGCTTCATGCCGAGGGCCGTAAATAGCGGTTGAGTCAGAGAACGAATCGCGTCTTAACGCGGTTCATTCATGACCAGCCGTAGCAGCGCCAGTGTCCAGTTTCTGCTTTCTTCACCTGCTTCTGCCCTTCCTTGCCGGTTCCCTGGTTCTTTGTTTCCTGCTCTGCCTGCCTTACCGGTTTCCAGACTTCTCCAGCCGGTTCACTGGCCCTAGTCTCCCTTGGGTCCCTTTGTGGGCGCCTCCTGTGCTGTCTGCTCTGGAATCAGCCAGCCTATTAGCCACCTTGATTGGTTTCTGACAATTTGCCTCGCCAATCGGATCTCCTCTCCTGTTCCCCTTGGTTTCTCAAGTTTGCCTGCTCCTCCTCATCTCCAGTCTCCTGAACACCACGCTTCTGGTTCTCCCTTCGCCCATCTCGCTGTGGTTTCCAGACTCTGCAAGAACCTCCTGTGCATCTTCCACTCCTTTCGTCTGTAGCATCACCATCCCTCCCGCTGCAGTCACTTCATCTGACCCGCAGGGGAAGTCTTGTAACGTCTGGAGGTGTATCCTATTCCCTTGTCCTACCGAGAAGGGTTGGAGTTGCTACTATTGTATACCATCAGCCGGTGACACTTCCCACCAGCCTGGCCTCCCCAGTTCGGACGCCTTCCAGGAATCCTGCCTCCACAGGTGCTGCCCGATCCCAGGACACACACCTTGACAGACAGTCATAATCCGTCATGTATTAATTAGGAGGAAGAAAAACTCTTTTAAAGTTAATGACATTCATAGAAATGAAAAGCTGTACGAATCCCAGAGTAATAAGGAAGATGAGTCTTTAAACATTACCAATTTAAACTCTGAGAAACACAATTTCTGTAAAGCCAAATACTTAATGGGATCCTTATGGTACTTCTTTGGCGTGTATGCATACATAAGGAGAGTAATACTTAATGGGATCCTTATGGTACTTCTTTGGCGTGTATGCATACATAAGGAGAGTAATACTTAATGGGATCCTTATGGTACTTCTTTGGCGTGTATGCATACATAAGGAGAGTAATACTTAATGGGATCCTTATGGTACTTCTTTGGCGTGTATGCATACATAAGGAGAGTAATACTTAATGGGATCCTTATGGTACTCCTTTGGGGAGTATACATATGTAAGGAGAGTAATACTTAATGGGATCCTTATGGTACTTCTTCGGGGAATATACATATGTAAGGAGAGTAATGCTTAATGGGATCCTTATGGTACTAAGGAGAGTAATGCTTAATGGGATCCTTATGGCACTTCTTCGGGGAGTATACACATGTAAGGAGAGTAATGCTTAATGGGATCCTTATGGTACTTCTTCGGGGAGTATACACATGTACGGAGAGTAATACTTAATGGGATCCTTATGGTACTTCTTCGGGGAGTATACAAATGTAAGGAGAGTAATACTTAATGGGATCCTTATGGTACTTCTTCGGGGAGTAACCATATATAAGGAGAGCAATTACCCTGGTGATGATGAATTCATTGGTAAAGCTGAATCTGACGTTGTGGGCTTTAAGCCTTATAACTCCCAAAATACTGGGACGAAGAAGAGGACTTAAGAGACATAAGACTGCAAGTTGCAGTCATTTAGGAAACATGGCCCACACCTAATGGAGACTGAGAGGCATAAAAAGCCCCTTCAGGTGCAGGCCATAAGGAAGAAGGTGGGGTAGTTTTCCCACCTCATCTAACAGCAGAAGTTGTATGTGAGTCGAAATGCCGGAACCACCGTGGTGTGTAATTTGAATGCTGGTCCTCAGAGGGTCTCCTATGCTCGAGTTTTCAACTAGAGATCGCTCAGCGGCAAGCACTCCATTTAACAGTTTTCCCCTCTGTGAGATGAGCACCATTGGCAGACGAGGGCTGGTAAGCAGTGGGAGCCAGGAGAGCTCTGAGGTTGGCAGACGCAGAGCAGAAAAAACTGCAAAGGAGATATTGCTGGGCTGTGCAGGGAAACTCAAGCAGAAGACCTGGAGGTAGCGAGGAGAACGGATGTGCCCGCCAGACCCGGTGAGTTCACTGTTACATTGTGACCCCATAGCACTCTGTGACTGTCCGCTGCCCAAGTCCATCGATTTGAACGACAGAAACTAGATAAACACAGTAGCATTAAAGAGGAAGAATCTTTTTGAACATTTATTTTCAATGCAGAAATCCAGAATATCAACATATAATACAAGAACATATATACATAAGAAAGTAAAGAATGTAAATACAAAGTCACAGAAACCCACCGCACCCTTTGTTCACATCTCATTACCTACAAACTGAGCAATCAATACAGTTCCACAAATGTCCCCCATATCTTTGCAAACAAACCTTCCTTGCCCTGTCTCCTATACAAACGTTCCTCCATAGCTGCCAAATCTTGCATTTCACTCAGCCACATTTCTTTATTTATCATAGCAACAGATTTCCAATTTCAAAGGATAATTTTCTTACCCATTGCAGCCCCTCTAAATAACAACTTGTTTTGGCATTGAGAGAGATCATCCAATATTGAATCATTCCCCAGAATAATTGTCTCAAAATTGAAATCAATTGTCACATCTAGTATTTCATCACATATTCCACCAACATCGCTCTAAAACCCTCGAACTTTCACACAATCCCACATCATATGTTCCATCGTACCCTCCTCCTGAATACACGCCCAACATTCTGGACCGTCCTTCAAGCCTCTCCTCCACAATTGTTCTGGGGTCCAATAGAGCCTATTTAGGATCTTAATTTGTCTTGTCCGTTCTGTCAAACCCAAGGAACACAGTTTGACATTCTCACACATCCTAGTCCAACTTTCCACAGTAACGTCCGCCCCAATTCTCCGACCCCATTCAATTCTTAGCAAATCATTGCCTTTATACTCAAGTAGGATCTGCCTATATATCCGGCTCGCCAAGCCGCCTTCATTTAACGATGAGTTCCTTGTAAGAAATCCCAGATTTAGACTATTCTGAAAATCAATCTCACCAACAGCCTGCTTCAGTTTCCTATAGTCCGAGAATCTGAAACCTTCAATGCAGAATTCCCTTTGTAAATCTCTAGCGCTTTTCCATCCACCCTCAGTGAAGAGGTCACCAATCCAACTGATACCACCCAAAAACCATTCAGTCCAGAAAAACGATTTACCATTCAATGTAATAGTCAGATTCATCCATACTGATGCATTTGGATCCCTGCATGCAGCCACACCCAACAAGACATTCAAATTCTTCCATGAATTCCTCAATGAAGTAGTCAATACATCTTTCACACCTTTCGATATTGTGGTCAAGAACGTCCTAGGTGACAAAGGACCATTAGCACTAGCCTCGGCCACAGCCCATACACTAGGAATTGTTTCCATGAAATCTACCATGAAAGCACAACTAAAGGCTAGATGATAGGTCTTGAAATTAGGTACACCTAACCCGCCCTTCTCCAAAGGTAATTGTAACTTCCACAAACTCAATCTTGCCGGTTTACCGTCCCACAAGAATCCTTGTATAAACCTGTCCAATTCTTTCCAATAAGAAGCCTTAATATTCAATGGGATCATGCTTAAAATATAGTTGATTTTAGGGGCCGACATCATTTTTAATGCATTGACCTTCCCCCAAAGTGACAGATTCAGAAAGACTCCATCTTCCAAGTAATTTCTGAAAGCCACAATTATCACATTCATGTTCACTCTTACCAAGTTTCAAATCTTCGGAGTGATCCAAATCTCCAAATACAACATCTTATCCGGACACCATCGAAATCCTAGATCAGTAACATATTTTTTGTTACACCCAGGAGCTAGCGGCATCACTTCTGATTTGCTCCAATTTACTCTATAACCAGATATACCCTGGAATGAAGTTAAGACATCCATTAACGTCGGTAAAGACAGATGTAGGTCCCGCAGTATCAAAAGTACATCATCTGCAAGCAACCAAATTTTCTGTTGTAAACCCCAACATGAGACACCTTCCACATCCAGTTCATTTCGTATGACAGCCGCCAAAGCTTCAATCGCCAGAACAAATAACAAGGGCGAAAGCGGGCAACCTTGTCGCGTTCCCCTCTCTAGTCTAATCAGGTAACCCCTCATAGTGCATTTTAAAGCCTCCCAAACTACCTCCGGCCTCAAATTGCCATTGTGATTTACTGAAACAAAGAAATCAATTTCTGCCTTCAACTTGTCCACTTCCTTATCCATTTTCAAATACGTATTATCCATTCTCCATGTATATTGTCTCTGAACAGGACCTCCCAAGTCAATACACATCATCACGTGTGCATGATCCGTCAATAGGATTGTGCCTATTTCGCTTGATTTAAAATTCTTTGTCATTAGTCCAGCCGTCAACATGTCTAGCCTGGAATAAACCGAATGTGCACCTGAGTAAAAACTATATTCTGTAGCATGGGGGTGTTGCAACCTCCAACAATCCCTCAAAGCGTGTTCTTCTAGTAAATTCGTAAGAGAAACATAATGGCGATCACTATGTCTAAAATTTCCCGGTACACTCCTATACAAATCCTTATTCAAAACAGTATTAAAGTCACCACCAAGAATGATGTTATCCGAACCCAAATCTTGAAGCGTCTGAGCCACCTTCCTAAAGAATGAACCATCATCAATAGAAGGGGCATAAATATTGCATAGCATCACCAAACAACCCTGAATATTAACCAACAAAGCCACCATTCTGCCCTCACCATCCGACATTTCACGTAAAATCTTCAATGGAAAATTCCTCCTAACCAAAATCGCCACACCTCTCGATCGAGTGGAATAACATGAGCCATGAACCCTTCCAACCCAACCTTTTCTAAGGTTACCAACCTCATCTTTAAGCAGATGAGTCTCCTGAATAAAACTAATGTCGCACTTCAGCTCTCTCATGTGACTCATGATCTTTATCCTTTTCTTTGAATTATTTAGTCCATTTACATTCCACGTAAGCACACGTAAATCATTAGCCATTTTCTCTGACCCACTATCAATGACAAATATATCAATAACAGGATCCTCCACTAAACCAACCAGAAAATCTCAAAAGACAACCACAAGATGTGAACAAACCCCCCCTCTGAAATAGAAGCAAGTCAGCAATAAAGACTGTACCCTAGATCTAACATTCTAAATAGTCCAGAGTCCTGGATACCCCTCCTATAAGCCTATAAGCCTAAGAACAAACGTCAAACGCTGCCTTATGTAGAAACAATTCTATCATGACACTCACCTCAATATCTGTAGAGATCATGCATAATAATCTCTCCATCACCATGAGCAATCCACACACAAAGGGGGTCATTACGACTCAGGCGCTAAGTGATTAACGGCGCCGTAAAAGGCTGCAGCGCCGTTAACCACTCAGCGCCTTACTACGAGGTCCCTTTCCGGCTCCCGACCTTAACGGCTGGTCCCGACCGCAAAGGGACCTTGGTGCTAATTACGGTACCGCAATGTGCGGTACCGTAATTAGCGCCTTCTCCATTCCCATTGAGCCCTAGGGTGCAAAAATGGGAATGGGGAAGGGCCATGGAGAAAGGGGGAATTACCGCCCTGCTGACCTCGGAATGGGGTGGTAATTCCCCCTTTCTCCATGGCGGAGTCGGTAAGTTACCGGCATGAACCATGGTGCTAATAGCACCATGCTTCTCCGCCTGAGCGGTAATGAGGCCAAAAGTATACATCCATGATTTCTTTTTAGGTACTGATGGCTTTGTTCTATTATATATGTTGATTTCATTTTGATGTTTATGTCGCCTATGGGGGGGTCTTTGGGTTGGTGGGATGGTGTACCTACACCAACTATGCAGTATATTTGTATAATACAATTTTTTCTTGGGGTGCTCCATTACATTTCTTAGATTTCTTGTCTTTTCAATAGTTGGTTATTCATTTTCCTTGCATGTCCTCCATTTTCCAGGCCTATTTATTATCTACCACTTGTTTTCTGGGATGGGGCCTGGTCCTAATGTGTTGTTAGAATTATATTATATAAGCGATATAAGTTGAGGCAATCTCGGATGGATGAATTGTTGAGCACTTTCAATGAAGGGTTTCATTTTAATGGAGTATGAAGTGGTGAACTGGTTGTCGTATCGTCAATTGAGAGGAAAGTGTCTGTATGCTTTTATGGGGGATATTGGGGTGTTTAAGAGAACTTTGGGTTATTTTTATTCATGCTCCGGAGGGTACATAAAGTAGGACATGTATAAGGTCGGGTCTACTATGCAAAGGTAGATATGGTCGATTGTTCTAAGAGTGGGTGGTGCCTAGATCGCCTGTTGTTTATGTGGGACTGTGTTCAATGTATTTACATTTCTGTGCATGTTAACTTGATATGGGCAATTGAGGTTATGTTCGCATACGAGTGATTAGTGTTGCCAATCGGTATGATGCCTGAACTTGTATTGTTAGTATTTTGGGAGGTCTATATGGGGATGTCTGATACGTACTACTTACTGGTGGAGGGGTGATCAATGGAAGAATCATTTTGAATACTGCAATAATGTAAAGCATTCTTCTGTTGTGAACCAAGTTGATTTAAAAAGGTGCAGAGGGCAGAAACATAATTGATCGTCATATGAGATATATATTTCAGTTTCTTTCTCACTTGAAGTTTGGATGCTAGCTCCACCCCTCCTGGATCTCCCTCGTTCGGGCTTGGACACCTCTTGACGGTTAGTACTTGGGTGATGGCTCCATCTGCGGCATCCCTCCCTCTGGTCCACTCCTGCCGTTTCTTTACGTGAAAGCTTTTACTCTTCTTTTATGTCGGGGCAACAACCTTTTGGCCTTAGAGCCCCTCTGCCGGGCTCTGATCCTTCGATTTTTAGCCTCTCCTCACCAAATCTTCTTTGTCTCTCGAGCAGGGCAATAGTGGTTCACCCCTCTTTACTTTTTATACACGTCAATATTTACGGGATTCACTTCCCTTGCATTCAATCAACTTTTAGATCAAAGTCTTTCGCTTGTACAGGGATTTTGCTTGACCCTCACGTATGACCACTTTGATTCCCTTGGTGGCCTTCCTATGGCCTACTGGTTTCTGTAGTTCTTTCACATGGGGATATCGACCAGAGTCTCTTGATTTAGCACCCACGTGGTGCAGTTTTCCCTCTGTAGCTGGTCTCCCCTTTACCACTTTCCATTTCACTCAAGGTTTCTTGGAAAACAGTTCAAATTAGCCACTCTGCGCTTCTCATTCAACACAGCCCAGTTCTTATTGGTGCCCTCTTCGATCCTCTAGTTGTAATGAACCGTTTGACTTTTCTCTCTAGAATTAAGGCCGGTACCGCGGCCGCAGGAGCTTCCCTCGCTCCTGCCTATTGGCATAGGCTTGCCTCGTGTAAAAGTGACATCTGGTGCAGGACTCTTGTGCTATTGTTTGCAGGTCTTCTCTCCTCGTCACCCTCTCGCTCCCTGCAGTCTTTCTACTTCTCTTGAACTGCCGAGTGTTAGCCTTCTCAACGTGCTTTCTTCTGTACTCACCTTGCTCGTCCTGTACCTTCTTGTTCACCTTTTATTCCTGCGGAGAAAAGGAAGGGCCATCAGGTGTGTGTTATAAGAAGTAATTGCCTGACCTTCTTGTTGGGACATGTCAGGTAAACAGCTTTATTACCAGTCGGTAAAGCAGAATACATCTCGGAATGTCCTACGGGATAGGATTGGGAAACAGTGCTATTGTAAGAAGGGGGTGGATGGGTAGACTGAGAATAACGGAATGGGTAGGGTTTGTGAAATGGCCGAGAATGACTGGGATGGAGGATAGAACATGGGGGATTGTGGGAATTGTAGCATTTTATCTGAGCAGATTGGATGTTCGGAAGATGACAATCAAAGGGATGGGATTGATAGGGTTCACAAAATAAACAAGGGGAGTTGTGGGAACGGTAGTGTTTCTTCTGCGCAAATGGGAAGCGCAGGGAATACTGACTAGCGGGGCGTGGAAAAGAATGGCCGGAAGTATGCAGGTATCAAACAGGGAAACAGAGGTTCTGGGAGACGTGGTTTTGAGATGTCACGGGGTCTGGACTTCCAGTTAGTTTACCAGAGGTGTAGGGTTGATAGGACTTTACTAAGGGATCTTCTGTGGGTGGAAGGGAGGTAGAAATGGAATAACCAAAAAAAACAGCAGGTGACCCTCCCCCACTGGTCCACCCCCAGGAACTGGATCTGACAGAGATGGCCGTGTCCTTGCCACCTGAATACATGATTCTCGAGGTCTTACTGGGAGAATACCCACGGGTTTCTGACACCTGGCAGGTGAGTGGACCAGGTAGAAGCCACTGAAGTACTATTGTGTGGTTAAACATCTTGAAATAGAATTTGAAGAAACCACTAAAGTGGTGTTTTGTGGATTAATAAAGATTTCCCAGGCTTACAGCTCAGGAAAGTCTTCGTTCTATTAAAGACAAGGAGGCGAGCATTATACTTTACTTTCTTTTTATTACTGCCAATAGCTTCTCACATTAAACTTTTAGAACATAACATTTGCACTTTTTTATTTCCAACATAAAAATCCACCAATTTAGGTTTCAAAGTTCTCCAAGGATCTCTTCTATCTTTAGTCCATTTAAACTAAAAGTCCCAAAAAACCTATGGAGTCTAGAACTCTTGAGCTTCTCTCTTGCACCTATCCGCTCTCAGGTCAGCCCATAAGAACCCTCTGCATCAGGTCCTTTCCTTTTTCTTTTTTTCTTCCTTCCAGAACTGTAATAACACGAACAGTCTCGTGGTCAGTCAACAAGACCACTAATGGAACTGTGAACAGAGACTCTGAACTGAAATGCCCGAAACCATGGGCTCATGAAACGTGATTTCAAGCTGATCTTCTCTGATTGCGATCAAGCTGCTTTCTGGTCATCTCCTACGAGAAACGGAGAAAATTATTTGAGGGTGGGTATCCAGACAAAGGTGAGCATTCAATATGCACTACATAAGTTCAACTTTCGTCATCATCTGGGTGGGATATAATGCTCGCCTCCTTGTCTTTAATTGAATGAAGACTTTCCTGAGCTGTAAGCGTGGGCAATCTTTATTCTATGACAAGCATGAGGCTTGCATTATGCTTGTTCAAAGCTTCCTACCACCGTATTCGTTATATCAGATACAGGCTTGAAATAAAATGTCTTAAAGGTCGACTCAGAAGACCAATCCGCTGCTTTTATTATATCTTGAAGTGGAACCCCTGCTATGAAAGCTCTAGACGTGCCAAACTGAGACAAGTCTATCCCTGCCCAATGCATAACCTCGCGCACCCATCTAGCAATTGTCGCTGATGCTACTGTGTGATAAGGCTTCCTACGTGCTATTAGCAACTGTGTCGTGCCTAGTGGCCTCAACTGGGCTGTGGCGGCCGCATAATCTTTGATACACTGGGCCACACATAATTTCTTATTTTCTGTGAAATATGGGTACAAGATAACTCAAGAGTCTGTTTTCATTCGTTTAGCTATGGTAAAAGCCACTCCTTCAGGATAGAATATTTTCCTGACAATTTCTAGTGCTTTGACATCTGATACTCCTCGGCACGATGTGAGACATAGTAGCATCGCTAGCTTGCCTGATAATTGTGACTGTGAAAGCTCCCCATTATCTGGCCATCTCATGAAAAGTTGGAATACTTCTCTGTTAGGGAGAATTCTCTGTAAAGGCTAATTTCCCAAACCTAGTGAGTCCCCCAGCAGCTTTGCTGGATTTTTTTGGGTTTATTTTTTCTCCTGCTAAGAGTGAGACTCTTTTACTCCCACTCGTAGGCATGATTTGAGAGTGTTCCTTTGACTTTAAATGTGTTTTATGGGCTATGGGGTCTTTTACTCCATAGGGCTTCATATGCTTTTGGTATGTGTGTTACACAGCACCCTCAGTGCAGTAACACAGGGGTGTCATAGTGACCCCCAAACATAGACTCCATACCTTGGGACTGACTACTGTCTCAGAGGGCATGTAAAGTCACCATTGACTTTACTAGTCTTAAATTATGAACAGAACCAGTACAAACCATCATATTGTGGGCGTACTGGTAGGGGCAATTCGATTGCCCCTGGGTCTGTTGATTGAGGGGGCACTGTCCAGTCCCCCCTGATAGATGTTTGGCTGGTGGTAGTGGATACTACTTTTTATATTCGACCGCAACTATATTCCTATGGGATTTTCCCATTGTTCGAGGCTACCACTTTTTAATATATAAATAATATAGCCTCGAACATACCGCCGGTTTATTAATATATAATTCACCGGTTGGTATTTTTTGACAGAACTCGGTTCCAAAATGGCGTTTGTGTTCGCCTCTGTGACTCCAACAAAGTTTGAGCCCTTTGTTCCACTATTTTGTCGAGCTTCTGCACAGAAGCCCCCAAAGTGGTGCCACTCTGTCTGGGTTCCTTAGGAGGGGTGGAGGGGGGTTTAGGCACCCTGGACTGCGTTGCCTCGGCAACCCAAGTCGCACTCTCCTCTGATTGGCCCAGAGGTGAGCCTCCCGGCTCACCACTTAGCATGTTTGAGTGGCAGCTAGGACTGATGAATGGGGGGGTTTTCTGCATAAAAGCAGGGCCTTTGGTACTGGAACTTAAGAAGTCGCCACAGGACCAAAGAATCCGAAGAGGGAGAAGCTGAGCCGACCTACAACGACGACACCACCGGTTGGGCCCTGCTGAATCGTCTCACCACTTCCCGACGACAGAGAAGGGGCATCATTACAAATCAGGTGGTCCGGAAATAACGGTGGCGGTAAACCCGCCGCCACCGTTGTTTCCGGACCGCCTGATCCTGACTCCTGCAGGCGGGAGGTGATGTTCCATTGGCTACACAAACTATAGAACCCTTAAGTACGCGGTCCTCTACAATTGGTTGGCTTCTATCCCCATCAGTACTTTACTACCTATGTCTAGCTGCAGGCAGGTTGAACATCCAGGTGCTTGTGAGAGCATGTTTTAACACTTGCTTCCCACCAATTAGCATAATAATCCATCATCACCTGAATGGTTCATTGTCAATTAGGGCTTTGAAGCTCGTCCTTGAAAGTGTTCTGTGCGCTGAGAAATTCAGGGAGGGAGGGCACGGACTGCACTCGTGCGTAGGTGTGATCACCTCGTTCGTCCAACTTCATCCTTCCACGTGACTGGAGACCATGGAAATCGAGCTTCTAGTGTATCTAGTGTATTTAAAACAGGAATTTCTCTTTCACACGTTTTGTATTTAATGTCAGTCTGCTCCGGTTTGATAAGACCATGGCTTTTTGGCTCATCCAACTTTGTCTTCTGAGATCCACTCCTGTAATTCAATTGCTTTCTAAACTGCACTACACTGAAAATGAGGCCTTCTTGTTACTGTTCAGCACTGCTATAATGTATAGTGGAAACATCCATCCTTTACTTGATCATTTGCATTGAATATACACTTGGCACTCGCCGCAACTATTCACTATAAAGCATAAGGCTAGCTTCATGATTACTTTGCTGCTTGTGTTTTGTGCATCTTTACACGTGTAAAACAACTTGATGTCTTCTTCATTCTGTGGCATAAGCTTCTTCACCTTGATCCCAAGATGTCACTTTTCCTTAATACTTTTTTGATGCCTTATAGAATATCTTCATTTTCTTTATGTCTCTGCATCCTTTATGCATGTCACTCGACTTAGTGCGACGTCACCATTCCTCTTAGTTGTTTATCTGATATGCTTGTTCAGGAATATCATTCAAATGATTGTCATACTTCCTTGGATGTAAGTATGGCTTCCTCCAGAATCTTGTTTCTAGAATTGCTATTCTCAAAGGTACTGCACGTTTTTCATACTCTGTCTTTTGCCGTTTCGACTGCTCCGTGTATGTTCCATACTCTGGTTTAAAATCGATGGGCATTATAGATGACGTGGTTGAGGTGGCGGTACTTGGCTCCTCCTCTACACACCCTGAAGTGGATCATTTTAAAACGTGCCTACTGTGCATTTACATTTGGGGGGGGTGTGTGTTTACACAACATACAACCATCCAATCACATCAATAAATAGTATATATTTTTAGTAACTTTAAAAAAAAGATCTCATCTTTTATCAGTGGTCCGATATCCATTTTCATTGTATTCTTTTTTAGGATGTCTCTTTTATTTTATTTTTTTTAATAGAGTTTGCAATCCCTTTTTATCTGATCACTATCTCGGAATGTACATAAATTAAAAATAAAAACAATAGTGAAGACCAGTCTTTTTGATTCCTGGTACTCCTAATATGCAGGACCACGTTGCCGGGATGTCCTGTCAAAAAGTCTCTGCACTACAAAGACACAACGCTGTCATCAGCAGAACTTCTCCAATCCGGCACTCCATGGAATCTCCTCCACCGGCGTCATCTTTATGGCCTCTTGGGTTCCTTATCTTCACCCCCTTCTCTCGGTCTGGGGGCTTTCCCGGGGCCTTCCATCCCGTGGCATCCCCAAGGGTCGAGTGCTCCAAGAATCCAGCCCTGCCGGGGCAATGAATTAGTCATCTAAAGTAAAAGAAACAAAACAAATTAATTACCTAGCAGAACACCATTTTCTATCCCTCTTCTGCTGCAATGTCTGAAAATATAATTAGATTATTGTTATCCTTATGGTGGCGCCATGGGGTTTATTTGCCACACTGGAACACCTGAAAATAGGTTTATCATTATACAATTTAAAACATACATCCCACATCATACAACTAAAATAATTGACAAAAATGCACGCCTCCTCATGTTATATCTCTTCATCTCAGAACCACTCAGTATTCCTCAATAATGTCACTGAAAGACGGGTATGTTTATCCTAATTCCCCTGTTAACTCAATTTCTTTTTACTCTGCACTCCTTGTTTCCATTGAACTAGTCTCAATCTGCTCCAGACTTCTCACCTCATGTTTCGGGTGGAAAGGCTTGATTTGATTTACAAGGACAAACTGTTCCACTGTCATTTCACCCTCCATTTTAACTATTCAGTATACCACAGGGGCCACCTTGGGCCTCATTCCGACTATTGCGGAATGGGTTAACGGGCGGCGCCCATTAACCCATTCTGCAATATTATGAGGTCCCCTCGCAGGACCCCGTAAGGACGCCTGGTAAAACCAGGCATCATTCCTGGGTCCCGCGAGGGGACCAGGGCGCTAACAACGGGCCGGTTGTGATCGGCCCGTCGTTAGCTCCCTGGTCCATTTCCCATTGTGGGCTCAAATGGGAATGGGGAAGGTCCGGGCCCGGGTTCCCTGTAGGAGGAATTACTGGGCCCTCCAAACTTGGAATGGCCCGGTAATTCAGGGAACCCGGACCCGGTTTTTGTGGCAGCCATGTCCTTATTAAGGGCATGGCTACTGCCAAAGTCTATTATTTTAAATGGCCCTTGCCACACTGCAAGAAACTTAGAGTGTTTATGCTTATTTTTCCCAAAATTAAATTTATATACCTGTTCTCCCACCTTGTATTCCCTTGTAGATGTCTTCCTATCATAATATCCAAATTCCGCTGCACAAATGCAAATGCATCTTGTAAGTGTTTCCTCAACTCTTCCACATATTCGTGAATTGTGGAGGCATTTAGAAGTGTTTGCTCATGGGTTCTGTACAATAAGTGTTGTGGCCACACCATCTTTCTCCCTGTCATTATTTCATGAGGACTCCGGTCTGTTGATTTAGCGGGGGACGATCTTGTGGCCCTCAATACTAAGGGCAACCGAAGGTCCCAACTAGAACCTGCCTCAGCAACATACTTCTTCAATATGTCCTCAATGGACCTATTGTTCCTTTCCACCCTACCTGAAGAAGGTGGCCGATACGAGATGTGTAGTTTCCTTTTCACGCCCAATATTTGCCAACCTTTAGTCATCAAGGGGACTAGTGAAATGACTTCCTCAGTCTGATTCTATCCTTTGGGGTAACCCAAATCTTGAAAAGATATGATTTACCAGTGGCGTGGCTGCTATTTGTGCACTGCAATCCAATGCGGAAATGCATTCCACCGACTTGGACAGACAAACCACTGTTGATAATTATTTCTTTCCCCTGGCTGATCTTTTTACAGGCCTAATATAGTCAATTGGCAAATCTGACCATGGAAGGGTCAAACCTCTTTTCATTAATGGAGCCCTATGCATAGGTGAAGGAGGCTGAAATTGTGCACATACGCGACACCCTCTGCTGTATAGTTCAACATCCTGAGACATATGTGGCCAATAGGTGTAATCTTTTAAAATATCCAAAGTTTTTTGTGAACCCCTGTGTCCCGCAGTTATTGCATCATGTGCATGATGTAACATCAGTCCCCGCAATGACAAAGGCACCACCCATGGGATTTGCCATGTTAGAGATTCTCTAATCATCAATCCATCTTGTAACTTAATTCTCTTTTGTTCTTCAACAGTTCCCTTCATTCCTCTTTCCCTTCATTTTCAGTCGGGGGATTGTGTTCTGCATCCGCCAAGTGATTATAAAACAGGCACTACATTGGGTCTTCTTTTTGCTCTTTGATTAGGTCCTGGTCTGGGGTATCATAACTCCATTGCACTACAGGCTGTTCGACTTCTTTTGGAGATTTGGAGCGTGTGATCGCATCTACCTGTATTTCACCAAGCAGGTGTTCAATGGGAAACAACTCTCCCATTACAGCTCTCATTTTGGCCAATTGATCTGCGTTGTCATTACCCTCCTTGTCCTCACCTGGCGTCTTTAAATGGCCTCAGATTTTTCTCCAATATACTATTAAATCATTTTCTGACACTAGTTTGTCTATCCATATTTTTTGTTATATGTGAGCATACCTTTCGCTTTCCAGCCAGGTAAATATTCCACAAAACTATCTAGTCAGTCACTAAAACTCTCCCTGAGTTTATTTTCTACTGCGGTAGCAATTTCCTTATAAATAGCAGATAACTCTGCTATTTGACTACTCCCAGATCCAATTCTCATGCTCACTATTGGGATGTTGTCACATTTAAACCATATATTTCCTATTCCTGCCACAAGCTATTTTTCCGTATTATTTTCCACATGATATGCGCACCCATCTACATACACTGTTGGTAAATCCCTACACACATCCTCATTAAATGCTTTGTGGGAAGATTGTTCAAATTCATTCAAATTGGATTGTATTTCGGCTTTAGTTGTGTCATGTGGAAGTCCCTAATGTTACTACGCAAGATGAAGCTGAATCCATTAAACCCAGCATACAAAATATTTGAACATCAATCGGGAAGCGGGCTACCAAGCCTACTTAAAACCTGGCAACAGCTCCTGGAAGCAGCCTTAACCAACGCAGATCTAAGTCTAGATGATCTACTTAACCGACCGCAATGTGTCAAAAAGAAATTTGAATTATGGTGTTGGATTCAGGATTACGACTTGCTACTAACAAAACCTACATTCTTGAGATCAGGAATCGACGAGCACAAACTCAATGTCCAAAGTCGTTATCTGGTCACGTGTCCATCACGACATCATCGTGACCAATTTTTGAGGCTGCGTTTGAATGCCCTGCACACCAGAGAAATACAATCTCTACGACACATTGACAAAATAAATGGCAATCTTTGCCGCTTTTGTAATCTCCAAATTGAATCCATCGAACATTTAATCACAAGATGCCCTGCGATAACCACACGAGTGTGCAATCTAGGAGACTTTACACCTGTTGATTCCAGTTCCATTGTGAACTTTGTAGTTTCTCTATACCTAAATGGGAAATAACCTTAAGGAATTTGTGCAAAACAAAATGTCAATAGATGACAATGTCACACAATGTCTTCAATGGGAAAGAAGTCTTTTTATCAAAGGAACAATGATGTCCTACTGTAACAAAAGTTTGGTTGCCTGTTAATTCGCTACCAGGCTTACTGAGCTGAAGTTTCAATTAAAAAAAAAAAAAAGATTTCTGCTTCATCAGGTGCACATTCAGCCGTGCAATCGTGCAGATCCGCCAGCCCTTGGGCAACTGGGCTCTTTTTATTCTGTCCATATTTTACTTCCACAGGGAACACCTATAATGCCAACATCCAGGAAGTAATACCGGACTGTGCCAAATTCCATGATTTAATTCTTTTACTTTGCAGAAACGGTAAGGGTTGGTGATTCGTTTTAATAATTACTCTTTCCCCTTGAATGATGGGACATCAATGTTGCAATGCCCAGACAGTGGCCAGGAGTGCTTTCTCACATTCACGGAATTTAGTTTCAACCTGAGATAATGCCTTGCTCGCATATGCAATAGTCTTGTTATTTAAATCATGCCTCTGAGATAACACTGCTGACATACACTGATCAGTGAACCCTATATCTACAAACAAATCTTGGTTCTTTATAGGATATGCCAGATATGGTGCCTTCATGAGGCATTCTTTCAGCCTGGCCACCGCTTCACATTACTCCTTTTACCACCTCCAGGGTACATCCTGTTTCAATAACCTAGTTAAAGTTTGGGTAATCCCTGCATAATTTTCAATACATGTTCTGTTATAGCCTGTCATCCCAAATAAACTCTTTAATCCTTTCAAATTAGTAGGATCTTTCAACTTCTGTATTGCCTCCACCTTTTTTTTTTGGATTCACCCCATTCTCAGTCACCTCGTGGCCTAAGAAGTTCACTTTTTTTTTGCCTTTTGCAAAGATACCTTGGCTCCCGCCTTCTGTAACTGGCCAAGCACATGTCTAATCTCAATAAAATGACTTTCCAGATTCTCATGGTTAATGAGCACATCATCTCCATAAACTATTGTCCACCCTCTCTGCAGCATCTGGTAGTGCCTGCCTCAAAAATATTCCGAATTCACTCCCACTATTGACATGCTCGAAAGGTGTACGGGACCATGCACATTGGGATTTATCAAACAAAAATGCAAACACATTTTGTATATCTTCAGCCAGTGGCGCTTCACACACCAGTATCCAGCTGTAAGATCCAATGTGGTAAACACCCTTGAACTGTGTACCTGTGCGAGACCCTGATCAATACATGGGAGTGGCCACCAGGAAACAGGCAGCTTTTTGTTTAATTCTCGTAAGTCTGCACACAAACGCCACTGGCCATTAGGTTTTAGCATGCCAAAATGGGAGTATTTGATGTCTTATGAATAGGCCTAATGATTCCTCTAGATTCTAAATTCTTAATTATCTCAGCTAATGATTCCAAACATGCTAAGGGCAACTGATATTGAAGCACAAATACTGGTTTCCTACCGTGTCCCTCCGGTAATATGGCAACATGCAGATCGGTTAGGCCGCAATCATACGCGTCTTTAGCAAAAACCTCTTTAAACTCCATAAATATTTTTCTCAACTGATCTCTCTCCTCTTCATTTGTGCATGCATCTGCAGCTTGAAGCTGTTCCTCTACCATTTTTGAACATTCTGGGACATCCTCCAATGGAGGAACCTCTGTGCTCTCCTCTGTGTGGCTGTATCTCTTTGGAGAGTTGACACATTTGAAATATTTTGGAATCTTGGCTTCCAGTTCAACATGCGGTTTTCCTGTTTCAGTCTAATTTAAGTCAAATAGGATGCAATCTTGGTGACGGCACACTGTCTCACTTGATTCATAAGGATACACAGATTGAATTTTAAATATTCCATTAGGTTGAGAATCCAAATACCCTGACAACTCATCCTATGCATTCACATATCCTACAGGAATGTTCCCGATCACTGCATTATTAAAATCTGCAGTATAATGTGATTTTTGTATTGCCATTCCTAATGTTGAATTCTCTTCTAAATTAATATCCTGGCACCATTAGTTGTCCACCAGTACCTTAAGGGGTCCATCCCCAATCTCCACCAGTGGTGTATATTCACATTCTAGCCCTTGCTGCCTCATGGATTCATTTAGACACATAAATGCATCAGAATCCATCATCTGCTGTCCCTTTCTGTGTTTTAGCTTCATGGTAACCTGCCTGGTGAATGCAGGAATGGTAACATCCTTCTTCCCCTGTAGCTCAATCGCATATGATACCATCTGTGCACAATGATAAGCCTGTCTTGTCTTCAAATTCAGGTGCAGGCCCCCCCCAATCTGGACCACACTTTGTGATTTTGGAAGTCCAGCACCATACAAATTCTATGCATAATGTCATTTCCCAAATAAAATGTATTCTGTGCCCCACTCACTATCCACACATTGTGACAGATAGTTTTAGGACCAATTGTGATTTTTAACATGCATCTTCCTATGACTCTATTCCCTGAGTCCGGATCATCCAACACAAAAATGTGTTTTTATATTCTGAATTTCGGAATCAATTATTCACTGGAGTATTTTCTCATTAATTAAGCTTCTTTCCTGCTCCAGTGCTAAAGTGGCTTCTATCATTTAAGAATGACCATTTACACGGGTAGGGATCCATGGCTGCCCATCTCCCATTTGTATTTCAGAAAGGGTCGAAATGTGTTTCTCTGTGTTCATCTCTGGCATGGCAGGTGGCTTACATTTTTCTTCTTTCCAGAAAAAGCATAATGTGTTGCATCTATTTTTGTTTGTCATTTGTTCTTGGGGTCCAAATAAATCTCTAGAGACTGCTTCTCTTCTTCACCCTGCATTTCACCCTGACACATTAGAATGACAGTGATACTAGGCACACAGCCATTCTGAAGATACACTTCCACTGCATCATCTGATTTACCCACTGTATGGCATTCTTTTATTGTGTTGTTTTTTGACCTCAACTACTTAGGCCTCAAAGGCTTTTTGGTTAGGGACCATAAAACCCCATTTACCCCAGCAATGAGGGGCGACAACCTTTTCAGACAATTTGTTCCCATCAGAAACAGGATTTCACTGAGAGATGTAACCAATACTTCCTGTCTCATCCTGTGTTTCACTATCTTTATGTCAACCTCAGTGACACCTTCGATAGGTATCGCCTCACCATTAAAATTGTGCACCAGACCTTCATTTTGTCTCACTTTGGTATCATTTTGTGAGGATCTCCCTTCATTGATACTTTTGACTAGCTCTTTGGACATGATCGTGGCCTGTGCACCCGTGTCAATCATTGCAAATGCCTTGCATTTCTCTTCCACAGTGATGGGAGCATAATACCTGTCCTCAACTTCTTCCAGCACACACAAAAGTGTGCATTTTGCTGATTTCAGGACTCGTCTTTCTCAGTCCCTTTTCACTTTTTGCCAAACACATGGGCAAGTGAAATGATATCTTTCCCTCCTTTTTGCCCAATTTCATTTTGGGAATCTTTGTCTATTTTTCCATGTTCAGAACCCATTTGGATTGTAGCCACCGTCCGCCTCTTGGAGCTGGGAGTTAGTTGAATTACAGAAATAATAAGTGCAATAACAGAAGCAGTGGAGTAACTTTGCTGAAAATGCTGGGAGTGCATGGCATCCGAAGAAAAGGTGCCCCAGCCAAATGAATGGGGACAAAATGGTGTGCCATGAAAAATGGTGTGCCACGGGACAAACACCCATGTCCCCCCCCTAAAACTACGCCCATGAACAGAAGCAAAGTTGGTGTCATTTTTTTCTCCTTTTCACATGTCTGATGATCACTATTTCGGTGGGGGAAAGTAACTGGGAAGCACCTTGGGGATCACCTTACAGTGGTAAATGTGTTTACCGCTGTAGGTAAAAGTAAGAAACAAAAAGGGGTAATACAAAGGCAAGTTAGGAAATGTGCGTGTTGGTGTGGGTGTGTTCCTCCATGAATGCTGAGGTGGAACTGAGACCTGCAAGGGTATAGGCTGGTGGCGTAGATAAGTCATTGACAATAGGCCAACGCCAAAACCTCCTACATATTTTAGTGCATTGGCCTGGTGGGAATAGACTGCTACTGGGTGTGGCAAGTGTGTTCCATGCAGGACAAAAAAACCCCCGAAGGGGAAGAGTTCACATGGAGGAGTACTATATTAATTTTAAGTACCCAATTATAGGAATAGAGGTGGAAAAGAATAGTGGCTCAATCATAGCAAATTCATATTTTCATATTTTAATAATCATCGCAAAACATTATAAAATTGCATAATATGTAAACAGTATAACAATAAAATAGATGAATTAATATTGGTATAAAATATTTGTACCAATCTAATACATGAAACCATTCAGTCGCAATTTAATTACCACAATTCATGCCCCAGTATTAATCAAGGTAAAGCATCACTATCTTCATGTTTTTGAATTTCATTCGAATGATAAGGATGCTATAGAACAGGAAATTACTGCCAATGGAATAAAGTGCTAGGTGCAAAAGAGTAATGAGTACCTAATCAAGATAAAGCATCATTGTCTCATATTTTTGAATTTCATTTGAATGATAAAGATGCTGATTGAAAAGGAAATTGCTGCCAATGGAATAAAGTGCTAAGTACAAAAAAGTGCTAAGTGCCTACTGTACATAATTGATCTTCAAATGTCATTACAGTTTCGGCGAAATCAACCTATCTGGCTCAATTAAGTGAGCCAGTAGTCGCCTTCTTCAGGGCGCACTATATGCTGTAAATGTTGATGCTAAACTTTTGACAATAACACAGTAGTTCTCAGAGGTGAAGCTTTAGACAATTCAAAAGACTTGGTTGTAGATCTTGAAGTCTGTTCGAAGCCTTAACCCTAAATTGGTCCTCATATGGTGCCGAAAATTGTATAATTGTATAATTGTTTCGAATCCGCCACCCAAGCAGGACTGGAGATGAAATTGAATTTACATCTTAAAGTATTGAATGTTTCAGAATCTGGTCATGTCGCCAACGGACTAAAATGTAGGTAGATCTGAAGACATTCCAAACATGAGGGTCTTAGACGATGTTAGGTCGTGCCCCAAGAAAAAGTCCAAAAGGTGCAAACCTTGGGTTGGAAACCCTGTAGGGCTGGATTCCTTCCTGACAGGCTGTGTGGATGCTTAGTCCTGGAGTCTGCGTAGCATCCAGTGGAACGAGATCGCCGCGACTTTGGAGGCAACCCGGGGAGAGAGGAAACCAAGCGTTTAAGCCATACTATAAACCAGAGCACGAAGAGGACTGGATGCTACGCAGACTCCAGGACTAAGCATCCACACAGCCTGTCAGGAAGGAATCCAGCCCTACAGGGTTTCCAACCCAAGGTTTGCACCTTTTGGACTTTTTCTTGGGGCACGACCTAACATCGTCTAAGACCCTCTTAAGTGGTTAAGGGAAGCTATTTTATCTTTTGTAGGTATTAAGTTAAACCTAAACCGTAGGAATGCATCGGCATATTTTCTCTCAGGGAATTTGATTAGATACTGTGGAAGCACATTGACTGCTCGTAATTGAAAGGCACCTTTTTTGTAAGCCTGATATGCACTAATATGTTTGATAGTACTGATCCAATCACTTCTCCAAAGTTTCAATTTGGCTTTGTCAGGAAAATTTAGTAACAAATCTAGAGATATATCAGCATCATTGAGAATTGACAAACAGCGGTTTTTCCATTGTTATAGTGGTTTATATAGTGGTTTCTCAAGAGCATTTTTTAGAACTGGAAATAAGTTCATATCTAAATCAGTGGCAATTAGGCATTTTCGGTACAGAGATAACATAAACCAAGAGACTGTAGCATTTAGTGACACAAGAGCTAGTTTGAATCTAATGAGGGCGATAGGAGTACATACTGGTATTGGTAAAATATGTTTCCAGAATAGGCCCTCGATATAGTCCCATTTTACACCTTTTGGATTAATTTTAGTTTGACTACCATAAGTTATTATTGGGACCACTTTCTGTAGATAGAATATTCTTGCTGGTATGATTGAACAGTTTCCATAGTTTTTTGGAAGTGCTTTCCCTTGAATCGCAAGCAGTTTAATTGTGCAAGCAATTTCATCTTGATACGGTAAGTCAAGCAAGTGCGAATTAACATTAACACCAAGATATTTATATTCTTTAATCATATCTAGGTTACAGTTTCCTAGTTTCCAGGTAAAATTAGTTTTGGCTGGCAAACGACCATGGTGAAACATCATAATATTAGATTTTGAGGTATTGATTATTAATTCGTTTTTTGATGTATACTCATAAAGTGCTGTTAATTTCCTATGTAGCCCAATATGGGTTCTGTCTATTACCACCAGATCATCAGCGTATAATAAATATGACATATCGCAGACATTGATTTTTGGAGGAAAGGATAGTACAGAATTAAAAACAGTACAAATATCATTAATATACAGATTAAATAGAATTGCCGCAAAAGTACATCCTTGTTTTAAACCAGAGTTTGTTCTAATTGGCTCTGATAATAGTCCATTCGATGTAAGCTTGATTCTTATAGAAGTGTCAGAGTAAAATGTAGTAATTAAGAATCTAATGTATGTAGGACAATTAATATCTGAGGTTCTTCTATAAAACTACTCTAGACAATGAGTCAAAAGCTTGTTTAAAATCTATAAAAGCCATAAAAACCAGTTGTTTGGTTAAAATCGCTTAATATTTTAATACTGATAAAATGAAAAGATTTAAAACAGTGCCGATACCAGCCACAAAACCAGATTGATTGATGTCGAAATGTCGTTCTTTATTCAGCCATTTAGAGAAGTCTCTAAGAATAAGTTTAGCAAAAATTTTCCCTGGAGCATCTAACAGGGCTATCGGTCTATAGTTCACATGGTCTGATCTGTTTCCTTTTTTGAATATCAGAATAATAATTGCTTGTTGCCATGACAGAGGTATTTGGTTTGTATCGATGACTCTCGTAAAAATAGATTTTAAGACATTAGCCCACAGTTCTGGATTTTTCTTTAAGATAGCGTTTGTGAGTAAATCAGGTCCAGGAGCTCGAGATTAAGTTAGTTTTTTAATTAGCAGTAAAATGTCAAATACAAGGTCAGATAAACGAGGATTCGGTATAAATTGTAAATCCCAGTTCTGATTTGCTTCTTGTAACAGTGACTCAAAATGGATTGACCATGATGACTCATCAATAGGATTTAGCAAAATAGATCTGTGGGCATTACGAGGCGTGGAATTTAGAACTTTCCAGATCTCTCCAGTAGACTTGGAGACTAACGCTTTAACATAGTTTCAGCTCTATCCTGATTATAATTGTACAAGAGTTGTTTAATTAGATTTTTATAGAGGTTTCTTATTTGATTCTTGATATTTTTACATGACTTTGCAATTATGGATCTCAATTCCTTATTCATTGCTTTCTTTAAATTTGCTACCTGTGTTAATCGCGGGTATTTGTGTGAATATATCGTACGTGGTAGTATAGTTGTTTCCTGATTTAAAATTTGAATGCAGTCACTATAAAACACATTATCTATAGTAGAATTATCATTTGCTAATTCAAATATTTTTTTCTCCAATTTAGCTATCTGCGAAGGATACCATTTGAGACGGTTACCTTCATTATTTGTTTCAATTGTCAAGTTATAGTAATCCTGACTTCTAACCTCATGGGGTGACCAAGAGACTTCTAGGATGTTATGATCGCTGAGTTCGGTCATTAAAACCTTAAATGATATTATTAAGGGGATGGCCTCAACAGATACGAAAACATAGTCTAATATAGAACTACTATTGTGTCTTTCCCACGTTGGCTTGGGTGGAGTATCGGTAGAGAAGGATCCATTTAACATAGACATCTATCTTTCTTCAATAAGCTTGGACCACTTATAGGATCTTGAATTGTATTTTCTCTTCGTGCTCAAGCAATTTAAATTAAAATCACCAGAGATAATCACTGTTCTAATACTGGGAATGGATAAAGCCTGATTTAACACATTTTCCATTTCATCCACAAATCGAAACTCAGAAGGAGAAAGCGGATTCCAATAGATATTGAGTATCAAACAAGAGGGAAAGAAAGGATGAGTGATTTGTCATTGATAATTGAGCAACCTGAATTCCACTGTCAGGTGATGGCCAAGCTTTAAGAGTAAGCTGGCTATCATTCAGGACAGCAACCAAGAGGCCAGCAGCAGGACGCCCTCTAGTTGGCTTAGAGGCCGGAACAATGGTAAGGTGATGATCAATCCAACAGGGACTAGTTTGTAGCCAGGTTTCCTGGAGTAGAACCACGTCATAAGAATTGAGATTCGATTTATTGGTGGATAATAACTCTTGTGTTCCACGATGCCAGAGTGCAGGAATGAGATAGTTTAGGAGGGTTAGTCTAGTGATTTAGTTGAAAGCTTTTGACATTTTTGTCATGTTTAAGCCAGTCCCATTTGGATGGTGGAGGGCCTTGATTTGGGCCTTTTTCTGTTGACACATACAGCAAGTCAATTCAGTATTGAGCGCATGTGGTATATTTGAATTAGCATTTTTGGACACAGTTTTGTCAATCTTAGGAGGAGGAAAGAAGGCTTCAATCTTTAACCCTCTGTTGTACAGTTCCTATCTTTCATTCCAGATAAGGTTTTTAACAATTACCGAGTACACATCTATCGCACTGACATCTTGTTGTGCTGGTATTGGGTACCATAGGGAAGCAATGTCATTTGAGTTAACTTGGGATAGTGTAGGTATTGTATTCAATATATGTAGTATAGTCTTACGTTTTGGGAATGGATCCAAGTGTATCCTATCAAGCATTGTCATCTGCAAACATTCGTCTCTTAGCATTGAAGGATTTGGAAGATATATGTCTGGCCTATGCTCATCATGGATAATATCCGTATTTGCCAAAGGTTGCTCTGAGATTAAGCCTTTTTGTGATACATCTCCACAATATTTAAGATTGGTTAATATAGGGGTATCTAACTGATCGGTCCTATCCTGCAGACATAGACAGTTTGCTTGCAAGTCTTTCCACCTTTGATCAAGGGACTCGACGGCTATGGAGTTAGTACCAAAATTAACACGAAATGTAGTTAGCCCTTGTTGTTTGTTAGATGTAGGATTATGTAAACCGCGGTGAACAACTTCAGTAATTGAACTATTAGGGTACACAGACATATTCATAAGCTCATCTTGAATGTCATTAGACTCAACTGCATTTGAATCTTCACTTACAGTGCAGCTTGGTTGAGGATGAATAGGCTTCTTACCTTCAGATATTTCTGGAACTGAAGACAGAGTCGATGTAACAGCACTTGGAGGCAAAGGGCATTTATTTGGCTCTTCCAAATCCTGATTCGATAGATCATGAGACAATTTATCCGCAGATGCTAAATTTGCAAGAAACTTTTTTGTTTTAGCTTTTTGGCTCTTTTTATTTTTCAGAGATTTTTTTGTTGGTCTTTGTTCAATATCAGGATTTCTAGCAGAGAAATTTAGATTTTGTGATTTCCTCTCCTTCTTTTGGAGATTTGAGCCGATTTACTGAAAGCTTCATATAGAGGTTTTTCAACAATTTGCACATCAGGGGAATTTATAATTAAATCATCTTCGTTAATTGCTGGAAATGAGTCAAGGTGTGAATGTACTCTCCAAAGGCATCACAGATTGAAGCTCATTTCTTTCCACAGGAGAAGTACACTTGATACTTGAGCCTGCAATCCAGTCTATTTTATTGTGCAAAAGAGATAAAGAATCTTGCTGACCTGTCGATCTATGGTCCAACACTTCAAAAAGCTTAACTAGTGAAAAAATAGTTGTGTTAATAGCTGTTAAAGCAGCGTCCAGTGAAGGATTGTTAACAGAAGGAAAGCCAAACGATGGACATGCTGTCGGTTTGGAAAACGAAGCAACAAAGGAAGGAGATTCATTTAGGGAAATGATGTCGTCTGGAGATCTGTTGTATAGAGCTCCGGTGTCTTGGGGAGAGCAGAAGTGTTCGGAATAGTTGTCACCTCATTTGGGGAGATGATATAATCAGGAACATCTGTTTTATAGGGCTCAGGTGTCTTAATAGGTACCGAAGCGTTCGAAGCATTTGTTACTTCATTTGGAATCGGTAATTGATTCAAATTATTCGCATCAAAATTTTGGGTAGAGGAAGCGAGGAGCTTGAGGCAAGCAAGGATCAATTGCCACTGTTTGTATTATAGGCAAAGGTTTAATTATATCAGGAGTTACAATATCAGAGTAAAGCGATTTTTGATTTGTGGCTTCAGCCAATAATTCAGATGTAATTTGTTGTGCTTCCATAGTGAATTCTGGTAAATAAGTAGAAGTATGGAAAGAAGCATTACTTGCGGGGCTTGAGGAAAACGATGCACAGCGCTGCATAGTGTTATCAGACAAGAACATTGTATGTTTATCAGAGTTTTTATGAAGATGGTCAAGTAATTCCATGTTGGCCGGCATATTGTTAATATCACAGTCAGAATGCAGAGTTGCCAAAAACTGGCGTATGTCTGGCGAGAAGCCAAGATTTTTTTTTTGTTGATAGAATTGCTGGTTTAGGGGCGCCAATATTACTTGGGGACTTATTTGAGGTATTGCGCGTTAATAGACTTGGGACCCGGGGCATCCCTGAAGTTAAGCGATTCATGATCGTGCCTCCGCACTACAATGTACTATAGCAGATGTTGGTAAGTGGTAGCACAACACCAGTCAATTATCAAACTTTAATTCTAAAAAAAAAAAAAATGAATTTAGGAAATTATTTATAAAGTTGATTTACATAATATCACAATACAATTCTATTGCCTCAGTCTACTCTGATAGAGGTAAAAAAAGAAAAAAGAAAGAATAAGATAGAAAAAGGTTCTTACTAGTAGAGTTACACGCTGACTCGCTGCGCCGCGGTCAGCAGTCAGTACTCGTCTGGTACTCTGCTGGGTGCATGCACGTCTCTGTATTTGTCAAGCCACGGGAAGTTAGGGGCGTGGCTTGTCATCTACAAAGTAAAAAACATATATATTTAGTTACAATCCGGTTGTTGAAGTTCAGAATAACATCTGTTATAGTATAGAATCATGTAGAAAGTTCAGTGCTTGTACCAGAGTGGCAGTAGAGATGGAAAATGGAGAAAAACCCTCGATCCTCGAGCGGCGCTGAAACTGGCAGCCAGGTGTGCAGGTACTGCAGTCAGTACTCATATGGTACTCTGCTGGGTGCGCGCACAACAGAATAATGCAACTCCAAATACAGCGCCAAGTAGCCCTATCAAAATAATGAAATCAATCAAGGCCCTAATTAAAAAATTCAAAAAGGGAGGTGATTGCTGCATAGAGGACCACCTGGGAACAGTGCATTATCCAGGGCTTAAATGAACAAGAAACAGGTCATGGGCAGAATTTGAAAAAGAGGTTAGACATCATTTTTCACTATATCAGTCATTGCAGGATGCAAAGAAAGCCGCATATACCATGACAGCCAAGCCAAATGTATCGCCTCGTCAATGTCTCCAAGATTTAAAAAGGGCTTTCTCTAGCTTTGATGTATCCTTTAGTCCTAATTCAACTAAATTTAAGACTGCCTACTTTTATGGCTTACAGAAAGACATTATATCACAGTTAATTCACATGTTTGATCGCGAGAAGTCACCGGAGTGGATTGTAGAACAAGGGACCAAACTATATGAAGTCAAATATTGTCAGAGTGGAGAGAGAGAGATAGAATTAAAGAGACAAAATCTAACGACTCCTCAGCAACAGTAATGGAAATCAGATCTGCAAAAATGCCACTTGAATCAGCCCAAACTCAAGTCAGAAATAATATGACATCTGATCAGAGAGGCGCTCCACTGAGGCCACCATCCCAAATGCTGATTTTCCAGTCACATGATTCGAGCAATAGCGAGACTTACATTAGTCCAAGGTATATGGGAGACAGACCCGGGGGGTGGGGAGGTACCGACCCGCTATGTCAGGCATAAATAACAATCAAAGACAAAATCAAGATCAAAGAAACAATGGTCCATACCAGACATTGGGAGCACAATGCAGTTTTGAGTCTAATACCATGGTATATGTCAATCGGGACAGACCACGATACATGGATCGGTTAATTGAAAATGGAAATCAGCATAGGGGACAGTTACCACAAAATGAAAGACAAAACATGTACTATGGCCCACGCCATTATAATCAATCACCACCACCAGTGGATCACAACCAAAGAATGGTTACACCCCGCTCCCCACCTCCCATGAATCAAGAGTTCAGGAATAACTCAAATAGAAATCAATCTCCCGAGAGATACCAGAACAGATTCAACCAGGGCGAAAGTAACCAGTACCAGCCTAGACCTCCAAGAGAAGATGCTAGAGAAATGGACAGATTTCAATGCATTGATGCCCAAGTTAAGATGCTGTCTGAACAAATAGGAAAGCTCTGTGCAGTTCAAAAACTGCCATCAAATGAGGGGGCAGAACATTGCAGGAGCGATCTAGCTCCTTCTGATAATAAGTTACTAAGTACTTATAGATCCTGCAATGATAAAGGTACAGAATCCCATGAACCAGTCTTGTGTAATGGCCCTGAGTTGCTTGCTGACTTAAACACGAAGATGACGACACATGAGAATGAGGTAGGGGATGCAAATGCACATAAAAAGGGGAGTTGGTTTAATTTAGCATTGAACCAGACTATCGAAGTGTGTGCAAATGAAAAAGAGAAAGGAAAAAAATTAACAAGAAACTCCAATAGAGCAAAGAGGCAGATTCAAAAAAGACATCACATGCCACGATAAGACAAGTGATGAAGGAGTAGGCTTGACTGGTAAAACATCCTCCCTAGATTCTCAAAATGCCTATAAAATGCAGACAGAACAAATGAGTACCAAAAAGGAGGGTACAGATCGATCACCCGAGGAGTACTTTGAGCCACACCTATTTCAAGAGATTAAGATACAGTAACCGCATCAGAGGGAGATGAACATCCTGAGCAAGAAAGGATAAGTCACCACATGATTGTTGTAAGGATGCTCAGTTAAAGGAATGCAGTGTGAACATTGATGGTCCCCGGATGGAGGACGAACAGTGGCTACACTCCAGATGACTTCTGAACATGGGGAGATAAACAAAGTTTCTCAAAGTGAAATGGGCAAAAAGGAGGGAAAGATATCCTTTCACTTGCCCCTGTGCTTAGCAAGAAAGTGGGTCCTGAATCATCAAAAATTCTCACTTTTTGTGTGTATTAGAAGAAGTTGACGACAGGTATTATGCTTCCATTACTGCGGAGGAGAAGTGCCATGCATTTGCAATGATTGACACAGGTCACAGGCCACAATTATGTCCAAAGAGTTGGTAAAAAGTATCACTGAAGGGAGATCCTCACAAAATCACATCAACGACAGACAAAATGAAGGCCCAATACATAATGTCAATGGTGAGGAGATATCTATCGAAGGTGTCACTGAGGTTAACATAAAGATAGGAAAACACAGAATGAGACAGGAAGTGTTAATCACGTCTATCAGTGAAATCCCATTCTTGATGGAAACAGATTGCCTGAAGAGGTTGTCACCCCTCATTGATGGGGTAAATAGAGTCCTGTGGTCTCTAACAAAAAAAACTATTGAGGCCTAAGAAAACTAAGTCACAAAACAACAGTGTAAGCAAATGCCATACTGTTGCTAAATCAAATGATGCAGTGGAAGTGTGTCTTCAAAATGGTTGTGTGCCTAGTGTCACCGTCATCCTGATGCGACAGGGTGAAATGCGAAGTGAAAAAGAGAAACAATCCATGGAGATTGATTTGGATCTTAGGAAAAAATGGCAGACTGAAATAGATGAGCATACATTACGCTTTTACTTAAAAGAAGAGAAGTACAAGCAAAATACTATCCCTGAGGTGACAACAGGAAAACATATAACAACCCTTTCTGAAATACACATGGGTGATGAACAGCCATGGATCCATATTGGTATAAACGGTCATTCTGAATTGATAAAAGCCATGTTAGCGCTTGAGCAAGAAAGGAGTTTTATTAATGAGAAACTAGTTCAGCGAATAATGGAAAGGGAGGAGATCCCACAATTCAGAATTAAAAACCAACACGTTTCTGGGTTGGACAATCCAGACTTTGAGAATAGAATCGCACCTTGCAAGTACCTTTCAAGTGCCACAGTGAGACTGTGCGTTTAAACGGCGGCTGCAATCTTCGAGACTATTGGACTTTTAGATTGCAACTAACTGCCCCAGAAGGTGAACAAATTGAAAGGACATTATTGCCTACGATTTACACTAAGGAAATTTTACTTACAGCACCTTTTTCCTTGTTTTTCTGTAGGCATTGGGGCAAGTGACACACCCCTTTTGAGGCGTACTATATATTGTGCACACGCGCGCACCTAGCAAGTACCTTTCAAGTACTGCTTATCCGCTTTGCTGCTGTGCCGCGTTGCTGCTGCTCTGCGCCTTTTTCAAACAGCTACTTATACAGGGTGTTGCCAGATTTCACTAACTTATTCTATCAGAAGTAGTAGTAGGAACTGTCTTTGTGGTGTGTATTGGGAATTTTGTGCCTTGGGAAAGAAAGTTGTGAATTAAAGAGAGGGACAACAAGAGTATATGCTACACCGTTAGTACTCCTTGAAATCCAACATGCCTGATTCTTTAGGTTTGTTGATAAATACTCCTCCCATGGCAATCGAGAAGCTAAAACCACTATCTCGCACCTCCAGAAAAATGATCACGCTCACACCAGTCCTAAGAACTCCACTCTCTAATAGAGACATCTGCTCCTTCTGTGCCAAAAAAAATGTGCCTACGACCAATCAGAATCCACCTTTCCCTGGCGAGATTTTTCTAAAATACATATTTTCAATGGCTGCTGTCATCCGAAAGGAACCTAATCAATCTTCCATTATTAGGGCAGATGTCATTTTGTATGTCTTTTTTTTTTCTCCGTCAAGAGATGCGCTCACGCAGAGTCATCCCCCCATCAGGAAAAAACAACAAAAAAAGCTATCCATAGCCAGGTTTAACGCCCCACAGCTCGGGCCTGCAACGCTCAGGCTGGTGGGCCGTTAAACGCCACGTCCGCCACGGCAAGGGGGGGGGCGAAATCTATATTTGTAACCCAAAAAAAGGGATGAATAATCCAGGGTAATGGAAGAACCTCTGGAGCAAGGATGCCCAGACTTGAAAGACTTATTTTTTGTGGGAGTTCTACAGGTTTCCTTTCTTTTGAACAATTAAAAAACATTGAAGGCCAAAGACATAATCCTTTTGACCTAAGAATTCATTGGTTTAGAGTGCGAGGGTCAGAATAGTACTTTGGACACAGGATGGCTTGGTTTTGGACTTCGGACACAGGCGGATCCCTAGTTTTGAGTTTAGGTAGGGATACTTCGCTAATGCAGGGACAGCAGGGCCTTTTCCCAACCCAGTTGGTGTTATAACAAAAGTCTTCAGCCAGTCTAACTTATGTCCCTGTATCATTCTGGACTCCACAGTTAGCGCAATCCTATGGAAAATAAAGTTCATCCATCGCTTTTGTTGTAAGGAAAGTGGCAGGTCATGCTAGCAAATGTTTATACAAATACAGCAAATGTAGAGTGCGGGTTTACTTGACTGGATTGATTACACAATTTTGTATCAATCCATTGATTTGTAAACACTAATTTCCGCCATTTTTTCTATAATGCCGATGAGGGTTAAGGTATGGAAGGGCACACCCTGCAAATTTGAACACAAGCACCACCTCCTCCTTATCCCACATCCTCCGTCACTACCACCTCCCACCATGTTCACCTCTTTCCCACCCATCCACTGAACCCATCACCACCTCCTTCTCTTTACCCCACCTCTTCCGTCACTACCACCTCCCACCATATTCACCTCTTTCCCACCCATCCACTGAAACCATTACCACCTCCTTCACGTTACCCCACCTCCCCAGTCACGATCAGCTCCCTACATGATCAACTCTTTCCCACCCATCCACTGAACCCATCACCACCTCCTTCTCTTTACCCCACCTCCTCCGTCACTACCACCTCCCACCATGATCACCTCTTTCCCACCCCCTTAACTCACCTCCTCTGTCATTACCACCTCCCACAATGTTCATCTCTTGGTTCAAGGCTGGACTATGAAGCCCTCTTTGTTGGGACATCCCAGAAGAATCTGGCTAAACTCGAAATAGCTCACAACAATGCCTTAAGGGCTGCAACAGGCATTTCACGCAGGGACAACATTTCTGGGGTCAGGAGGCAGGTACACTGGCTATCTGTCAAGGAAAGGATTGTCTTCAAAAGACTGGCCCTCACACATAAATGTCTTCATGGCCTGGCACGCCCCTTCTTAGCACACACGATCACCAAACAGACCTCCTCCAGACCATCTAGGTCTGCCTATGCCAATTGTATCACTGCACCTCCCACACGTAGAGTACATGCTGGGGGTTCCAGTTTCCCAACCATGGCCGCAAAATTTTGGAACACCCTCCCTGCCCCGATCAGGATGATTGATTCTCATGCAGCTTCAAAACCAGGCTATTTGTCTGAATGGCCCATCCCATCATGCTATGCATTCTTCTATCTGTGTTCTTCCCGTCGCTCATTTACTGTTTGTTCTGTAAAGTAACTTATTAGCCTGTAAACAAGCAAATTGTATTACGCATTTCTCCATGGGGTGCACTCCTGTAACCCTCAAGCAAGCTCTCTTACATGTCCTTATAGCGCCTCAATGCCTGTGGGCTGTAGCTTGCTCTACAAACCCAAAAATAAAACAAATACATTCTAGCATAAATCTGGAATAGAGGTGGTCTCACTAATTAAGACAAATGAATCGCCTCTGTTTCAGGATGCAGTTTACACAAAAAGTCAGGGAAAAAGATTTAATACAAATGGAATTACTAACAATTTATTTTTAATGTGAACACATTGACATAATAGCTGAAGCTCAATATTCATTTCATCAGCATTTCACTCAGTGTATGAATCCCGGTGGGAGACATTTACATTAGACATGTCAGTTTATCCAAGACCAGCTTTATTTTATAAACATTTATGTCCACTATTCCTTCTTGGAATTTAGAGAACAGCTGTGATATTACACCCACAACTCTCCTTTCAGACAGAAAGGCACCATTTAATTTCCAAATTTGCATGACTTTTATTGTCTCACAACACAGTGCATATTTCTATTACATTTGCCCTTTCTACTCTATTCACAAAATGACACTTTTCTAAAATACATGTCCACATAATTTGACATCTTCTCTGTGCCCTGCTCATCAATCCAATTTCTTTTAAGTTAGTGCTTTAATAGTGGGCATGCACCCTCACTTGTGTAATCACACCCCCACATGGTGATCCCAGGCAAGGGAACCATCTACTAATCCTAAATGCTCCAACAGAGAAAGGCAATAGTGTAATACAGTACAGGGGATCCTGAGGAGAAAAGGAAACTGTAGTGCTGTAGAACATGCTACACGAAGTGGAAACACTGCAGCATTCAGTGAGGATGGCACTCCTGGCGAGGCATGCATTTCTTGGAAACAGGCTTCTAGAGTAATATTGGAGATTCCAGTTTTATGGATGCCATTATCCATGTTTTCCCTTTGCAAAAGTCTTTGCAAACGTGTTGTGCCAAGCTCAGTCTAACTGTCATATGAGAATATAGACTTCTCCATTTTTAATACTCAGGAGGGCTCCAAATAATAGAAATTTGGAGTCTTTTAATCCCTATGTGTTGATGTTGAAAGTAAAATTACTTTATGGGGGTGTATAAATGTAATTCCCAGTGGAGGCATTTCTAATGGATTCCTTCCTGCCACAGTTTACTCATTTATGATATCCATATCCCCGTGCAGCTGTTCTCTAGAAACATTTCTGCGGTCAGGGAGCTCGGCACGGCTCTGTGCCTCTATGCGCTTTGCACCAGAAAAGACATTGAGGCCAGTGTAAGTAGTGGAGCCACGATCCCATGACCTCTGTTCCTTTTTCCTCATTCATGACTAAACGTGAGCACGCCAGAGACCAGCTATCCAGTTCCATTCATAGTAATTAGTATGTACTGGTAAGCACATGAACAATGTTATAAGTTAGAGACACACCCATTTATTTATTTTAGAATCAAGACTATGGGCCTCATTATAACTTTGGCGGTACGGTGTGAACGGTGCATCCATGGTCCCCATCTCCACCGCCACCCGCGAATGGGCAATTACCGGCCCATTCAACTCGTAATGAGCCGTTAATTGCCCATTCGCAGGTGGCGGTAGCCATGCATGCGAAACAGGCACGGCTACCGCCAACCTCGTAATGAGGCCCTATTCTACTACACAGCAGAGTTACCAAGCGTGTGCATGAAAGAGAAAAGTTGAAGAGGGGCCATTAAGAATCACTGCAAAAAGGGAGTATACAAATGTGACAATTTTTGATTCAGTGCTGGTAAATAAGACGTACCTTATGACGAAACCAGTTCCCAGACAACACAGTTATGCATTTCTTTTTACCTGCATGTGTTCTCTGGTGGCTAATAAGATGTCCCTTCCAAGCAAACCCTTTCCCACATTCAATGCATTCTTAAGGTTTCCCACCTGTATGTGTTCTCTGGTGCTTACTAAGAAATCCCTTTGTAGCAAACCCTTTGCCATATTCAGTGCACTCATAAGGGTTCTCACCTGTATGCATGCTCTGGTGGATAGTAAGCTCTTGCTTTGTAGCAAACCCTTTTCCAAGTTCAATGCACTCATGAGGCTTCTCACCTGTATGTGTTCTCTGGTGGATTGTAAGTTTTCCTTTCCAAGCAAATCCTTTTCCACATTTAATGCACTCATAAGGCTTCACACACCTGTATGCGTCTCTGGTGGACAGTAAACGCTTGCTTTGTAGCAAACCCTTTCCCACATTCAGTGCACTCATAAGGCTTCACACACCTGTATGCGTCTCTGGTGGACAGTAAACGCTTGCTTTGTAGCAAACCCTTTCCCACATTCAGTGCACTCATGAGGCTTCTCACCTGTATGTGTTCTCTGGTGGATTGTAAGTTTTCCTTTCCAAGCAAATCCTTTTCCACATTCAACGCACTCATAAGGCTTCCCACCTGTATGTGTTCTCTGGTGGCTAGTAAGCTCTTGCTTTGTAGCAAACCCTTTCCCACATTCAGTGCACTCATAAGGTTTCTCACCTGTATGTGTTCTCTGGTGCCTAATAGGTTTTCCTTTCTGAGCAAATCCTTTTCCACATTCAATGCACTCATAAGGCTTCTCACCTTTATGCGTTCTCTGGTGGACAGTAAGCTCTTGCTTTGTAGCAAACCCTTTACCACATTCAGTGCACTCATAAGGTTTCTGTATGTGTTCTCTGGTGGATAGCAAGCTCCCCCTTTTTCTCTTAAGAGGAACCTTTTCAATTAACCTTTTCCAAATTCAGAGCTCAAATGAAAAATGCTTTCTTTACTGCACATAACACATTGTCATTTTCATGCTAGATATACCTCTCCCCCAGGATTTACAGAATGAACAGGCTTGGTTACTGGATGTTACCAAGGAGTGGTTGCATGGATGGAAGCCATCATGTATGAACAGGCTTCGCAGCCCAGTTCCTAAATACTCTGAAAAGGCAACTGGACCCAAGATTTTCGCACTTCTAAGATGCTTGGAAATTGCATATTCCAACAATGAAGTTTTTCACTGCTATAGTCCAGAGAATCGAACAATCATTGTTTTTGCATTTCTGGAGCAGTCACCTATTAACATAAAAGGAGAAGCACATTATTCGTTTCAATATGTTCACAATCGCAGGCAGCATATTTAATAAGACTCTACTCAGTAGTAGTGATGTTAACTCCTCACGTAGTAACTTATTTGGCTTTGAAGTGCCATCTATTGGGGAAAGGCACCCTAATAGGCGGCAGAGAAGTGGTGCTCCAATGGGGAACATTTAGTGGAACAGAAGTAACATGCAGCAGGAATAATACAATTCATTTTTATTTAGAAATGTTTGCATCCAAAACACTAGGGAAAAACACAGGCTTGGTGAACAAACATTTTAAATGCATATTTTATATATTTATTCAGAAAGGACTAAATTAGCACATGGAAGCTCCCATTTTCCATACACAAATGATAAAAGGCAGGCGTTTGCACCAATCGGACGCCTGCTTAACCAGTCCATTATGTAATCACTCATGACTTGTGTATTGGCCCAAACATGAATAATATAACCCAACAAACAGCACTATCGAGGATACAAGGACAGATATGTGATTTAAAAAAGGAAAGCGCCAATCTCTTTCCATAGTAAGAATGGCACAGGCCATGCTGCCACTACATTCAAAACATTGGGCCTCATTATAACTCAGGCGGTCTGGAAATAACGGTGGCGGTAAACCCACCGCCACCGTTGTTTCCGGACCGCCTGATCCCGAGTCCTGCAGGCGGGAGGTGATGTTCCCGCCAGGTCTGACCTGGCAGGTTTAACACCGCCCGCCTGCAGGCGGCCGAGGAAACACCGGCAGCATTACGAGATGCTGCCGGTGTTTCCCTGATCCCCATTCCCATAGAGTCCCTTAGGACTCAATGGGAATGGGGATTAACACCATTCCGCCTCCGTGATTCCCGAAAAACCGGGGTTGTAATGCCCCGGTAATTCCAGGAATCATGGAGGCGGAATGGTAATACGAGTCCGGCGGTAACCAGGCGGTTTTACCACCGCGATTACTGCCGGACTCGTAATGAGGCCCATTGACTTTAAACCTAGATAAACTGGAGATGAGGGATGGATTTGGAGTTTGTGTCAGAGACCAAAAGAATAAAAAGTGTATTAAAGACTGAACTCCACAATATCACCCCATTTGCCTTCCTAATTTTCATATAAATGCCCCCTTGCCAAGTACTAAATTTAATTGGCCAGAGGGATCCCATTTCCGTTTCCCTGTTCAAAATACCACAGTGTCGTTTTCAGGAGGTGGTACACACTCTGTTTTACTGTTAAGGAGTGGGTGTAAATGGGTCTGTTACTTACCAGGCTCCCCTAACCTGGCCCAGACCCATTTTTGTGGATTCTGATCCTTGCACCTTATGTCCAATTTCAGCATGCCATTGTATCCTCTGTGCTGTGACCAAAAACTGCTTTCATCACATCCCTGGTAACTAATGAGAATGTTGCCCCATCACCATTGATATCCACAAATTGATGCCACCATTTAGTGATTACACACATCATTCCTGTTGATCTACTGTGGAAATTCTACTCAACCTACTCCAGGGGAATCTGCTCAACATAATCCCACAGATCCATGATCTGAAAGGGTGAGAATTCTAAAGCCTGCATCTCTTGCAACCCATATGGCAGCGACCCTGGAATAAAATTTTTGTATGTGTTAATAGTATGCATAGTCACCCCAACTGTCCACCTGTTTCTCTGCCAGACCGACATTTATTGCGGGCCTAGTGTAGGTATTGCGGGTCTAGTGTAGGTAGCTATCACCACAGTATATGCGAGAACCTTTGAGCGCTCCAGTATGGGGGACAAACACCAGTTTGAGGTGACAAAAAGAAATCATTTTTTGGGAGTGCTCTATGCACTCTAGGTTTGTTCACCAAGCCTGTGTTTTTCCCTAGTGTTTTTCACAAGTTGGTGAACTGCTCTCAGCTGGGCTGTCAGGAATCTACAGCTGAACACCACCACAAGTTGGCAATGTAATTCTAGCAGGAGTAAAGGCTGTGCATGGCCCAGGCCATTTGCCACCCTGCATCATTAATATCGCACCAGCCTGCTGTGATACTGTGAATAACTTTGCCTGCCAGTGCTTGGTCTATTAAACCGCACCTTGTTGCTGCCTTCAACCATGCCCCTCTCTCTGTACTCTAGTGCCTGGCTATCATCGTCAATGCTTCCTTTCCCAGGATGTCTGCACAATGGACCATCCCAACATGGTAGGGGAAAACCTGCAGGAAGCTTGTGCAACGGGTCGGTGGGAGATTGCTCATTCGTTCTCTCCTCGGCCTCACAGGTTTTGTATTGCGCTGTTGCCTTCCACAGCCCCCCTACTCTGCATTGGGTATGCATGAGGAACGAGGCATACTCCTCTCAAGACCAGATGATCCTTGTCCACTTGCCTTTCTGACATTCCCCTGCTGGGTAGTGTTGGAAGGTTTGGAAGTCTGTGTAGGCTCACATGAGATGCCATTTTGGAAGCACATAGTCTAAGACAGTGTATATGCAAAGCTATCATGGTATACAATACGTGGCGAGCACCAACGTTACTTGAGAAACTAAAATCCAAACTGGGGTGACATCTGTGAAGCAAATCACATTAATGTTGGTCTCAAATTAATGTATTCTATGCAAATGGACTCCACAAATTTGTTATACGCAAAGCTTTCTCCGTTGGCTAAATGTTAGCTAAGCCCAAATTGTCTGGTTATTACTTACAATCTATTAACGCTGTGTGTTTACGTTAGAAGTACGCAAGATAATGAATACACATATACAACCTAAAAACCCACATTACCTCAGTGTTTTGTTACTGAATGATTCAATGATCTTTCTTTAATAGAGAGGGCCCGCAAGCCTCCTTTAATCCATCATTCTGGGATAAGCTGGATCAACCCTAACTTTCTCAAAAACACACAAACTTAAGGCTAATCAAACAATGCCTAATATGTCAGCACACCTATTACAAAATTACATATTTTATTTTACAACAAAACTATGTAAACAAACAAAATCTCAACACTTCATATCATTCAAATACCACGGGAACCTATGTGTGCATCATCGTGCCAACTGTTTAGCATAACAGTTTGAAATCTCTTGGCACGATTAAATCCGCGCCTCCCTGAAATCTCCTCTTCTCCATCCCCTGCCCTGACCTCCTTCACTTCTCTTATTTCCCTATTCTCCCTCCTACCCACCTTTCCTACCTCTCCTTTCCCTCTTATGCCTCCTCCTAGGCCCCTGGAAACTTCATCTATACTGCCCATCTTGACACTCTCTTCTCTTCCCTTACTCCTCACCTCTCCCTTCACCTTTCTACTACCTAGGTAAATTGTTCTACATATTGTTTCATTGGTTTGTTTCACGTTTGTAAATATGCTTCAATTTCATTATTCTATATAAACCTTATAAATACAAATAATAGACTTCACTGCAAATCAATGGACGCATTTGAAGACACTAATGAGTTATATTTAATGTGACATTTATATCTAATCGGTTGTCTGACGACACGCTGTGTTTCCATCCACTTCGAGATTAGTGTCTTATGGCTATGGCTAGTAGGGGACCTTCATCAGGACAAAAACAAGCATTGGCAAAACCATTCGTTTTGGCTTTTGTATGGACAAGGGCTCAGCATTTACCAGGCCCTAGTACCTGGCAATACGATGATAACAGCTGGAAAATGATGCGAGTACCTGGCCATATGATGTCAGTGTGTGCCAAATGTCTATCCTATAGACAAGCCAAAAATGTTGGCTTTGCCAGTGCTTTTTTTAACAAAACTTCAATGCAAGGAACAGATGCGAGGAGACGTATTGCTTATAAATCGAGCAGCTGAAGGCACACTCAGTGATGGTATCTTTATTACACCGAAGGCTGCAACTGAGCCATTCTCAGATAAAAATAACACTGGCAGGCCCTATATACACAGCATAACGTTTGATGTTTCTGCTAGACAGAGCTAATTCAAATAGGTTTCAGAAGGATGTGTTTTGGGTGGGGAAGGGTAGGTAGTGCGTGGGAATGCCCATAGAGATTGGCCTGGCAATAGGCAGTCAATTGAGTCAGCAAAATGCCAAACACAGACAAGCTGTGTGTCCTTCACTCCTATCTGATCTCCCTCTTATTGATATTCTAAGGCAAAACATTTGGCTTCTAGCGCCAGCTAATACCCAAAACTAAGAAGGGGTGTACAGATAACATGCAATCATCTGGTCACCCTGCTTTAGTAATAAAAGGGAAATAAGATGGTCGATTTTCACAAAATGATTGTTCAATATAGGTAAAGAAAGAGAAATTATTTTTCTTAGAGGAGAGAGCTAGTCAATAATTAAAGTGGTATCCATAGTTTGCTAATGAGCGGTCAAGATGAAAATATTTGAGTATTGAGTCTCTGTGTTGCATTTCAGGCGAGAACAGGGATTTTTCCTCTTTGGATTTATTGACTAAAGACGCAAGACACCCCCATACCTGAATCTTTGATCAGGTAAGACAGTGTGTCCAGACCATTTATACAATGGTGTATTGTTTATAGGGCAGGCTTACTAAGATGCTTTGTCCTCCTCTTACGTTGCAGTATAGGTGCAGAGTTATCTAGCACCACTGCAGGATTTAGTCCATCGTTGACACGCGTCTCCATTATTTCCCGTGGAGGTGAGTGCCAATCTGTATACACATAAACTGAGATATACACACAAGATATATCTGTGTCTAAACAAATAAGAGATTGGAATTCTGATGTTATGTATATTGTTTGTAGATTGAGGTTTGATGACATCCTCCACCTTTTGACATTTTGGAATGGTTGCAACAGAACCATCCGTCTCCTGAAGAAGGTCGCTTATATTTACCGGCTTAAATTAGAGGCCTATTGTGACGACCGAAACATATGTTGAGTTACAGCAAATAAGCATGGTGCTATTTGTCTTTGTATTAACACTTACTGTAATCACCAAGAGGTGTTGAAATTTATGTTAATATTTTGGTTCTAGATGGTCTGAGTGCCACAAGTGTGGAATATTGACATGTATAGTGAGAGTGTAAATGAATGGTGGTGTTTAAATGGGGATGTTGAGAACAATAAATATTTGTGTAAATTGTTTATAAATAAATATATATATATATATTTTTTGACAAGACCTGGTATTGTTTAAATGTGTATAGATGTTCTGATCTCATTTCGCCCAGGTTCATTTTTGTTGTCCCATTATATTTAGCCTTAAGAACCTGTGGCAGTAAGGCAATCCCTATTTTGAAACCCACTACATGAAAGCCATATGGAAAACCTGCAGAGTTACTTACAAGTTCTCAACCGCATACCACCCTCAGACAAATGGACTGGTTGAAAGGTTCAACAGAACCATGAAGAGCATGATGGGTGCTTTAGAGGACCCCCTTAAAAGAAAGTGGGGCCTTCTACTGCCATGCCTTCTCTTTGCTTATTGAGAAGTCCCTCGGGAGGGAGTAGGTTATTCTCCCTTTGAACTTCTTTATGGTCATCCGGTCAGAGGTCCATTGGCCCTGATCAAGGAGGGGTTGGAGAGTGCTCCTTCCCCCAAGCCAGTCGCAGTGACTGACTATGTGATAGGTCTCCGAAGGAGAATGTCACAAATGATGGCAGAAGCAAGTGATAACTTGAAAGCTGGACAAGCATTGGTCAAGCACTGGCATGACCAAAAGGCTAACATGGTCGAGTTTACTCAGGACCAGCTAGTTCTCGTTATGATTCCCACAAGGCAGAGGGCCTTACAAGACAAATGGATGGGACCCTTCAAAGTTGTGGGTAAATTTGGAGAGGTCAACTATCTGGCGAACCCCAAGGAGGCTCCAAAAGTCTTCCACACCAACAGACTAAAAGCGTATGTCTCCAGACCTGATGTAGGAGCTTTGCTTCTAGCATCATCAGAGGAGGAAGAAGAGAGTGAAGCTCTTCCTGATCTCCTCAGAGGCTTACCTTTAGACGAAAAGATTGAAGGAGTAAATCTCTCTTCAAATCTGACACCTGAGCAACAGGAAGAGTGCAAATCAATGTTAAATCAGTTTGCCTCTCTGTTCTCACTTTCACCAGGCTTGACCCCTTGGGGACAGCATGACATACTCACTGGTGACTGTCTGCCAGTCAAAAGCAGAGGATATTGAATGTCAGAAAATGTAAGAACCCACATCAAAGGTGAGGTCAACAAGATGCTTGATCTCGGGGTAATAGAGCCCTCTACTAGTCCATGGTCTAGCCCAGTTGTGTTAGTACCAAAGGCCGGATCTAAAGAACTTAGATTCTGTGTGGATTACAGAGCTCTTAATGCAGTCACTAAGACTGATGCCCACCCTTTGCCAAGGACAGACTTGGTGCAGCCAAGTTCCTCAGCACATTTGACTTGACGTCAGGCTATTGGCAAATAGCCCTGACAGACCATGCCAAGGAGAAAACTGCATTCTCTACCCCAGTTGGCTTATACCAGTTTAAGGTTTTGCCTTTTGGATTGAAAAATGCACCTGCTACATTTCAAAGGATGGTAAACCAGGTTCTGAATGGGATGGAGGACCTCTGCATGGCATACTTGGATGACATAGCAGTGTTCAGCAATTCCTGGGATGAACATGTGGACCACCTGAGATATGTTTTGCAGACTCTTGGAAAGGCCAATCTGACCATAAAGGCATGTAAATGCCAGATTGGACAGAGTAAAGTGGTCTACCTTAGACATGAGGTAGGAGGTTGCAAAATAAGGCCTTTGCCCAGTAAGATTGAAGCTGTGCAAAATTGGACAACACCTACTACTCAGACCCAGGTGAGAGCCTTCTTAGGTCTCACTGGTTATTACAGGAATTTCATTGAGAACTATGGGTCCATAGCTTCTCCACTGAATGTCATCTCTTCTCCTAAATTCCCTAAAAAGGTTAGGTGGAATGAGGAATGCAATCGGGCCTTTGAAACCCTGAAAAAGGCTCTTTGCCAAGCCCCAGTACTCAGAGCTCCTGACTATCACCAAACTTTCATTGTGCAAACAGATGCTTCAAATGTAGGAATAGGTGCAGTCCTCAGTCAACTGGATGGGAAAGGTAGGGAGAACCCCTTTTGCTTCATCAGTAGAAAACTGAAGGATCCTGAAACAAGGTGGGCAACCATTGAACGAGAGTGTTTTGCTATTGTGTGGGCTCTGAAGAAGTTTAGGCCATACTTGTATGGTTCTACTTTTGTCATTCAGACTGACCACCAACCCTTGAGATGGTTAATGCAAATGAAAGGGGAAAACCTAAAACTATTGAGATGGTCAATCTGCCTCCAAGGGTTTGATTTCACCATTGACCACAGGTCAGGGTGTCACCATCAAAATGCTGATGGACTCTCTAGGATGTATGTCATCGACTAGAGGTATGAGGTTCATCCAGGAGTGGATTAAATCCTCCTGTCCCTTAGTCTGGGGGGGGGAGGCGAGTGTTAGGGAGAATTCTCTGTTTAGGCTGAATTTCCTAACCTAGTGAGTCCCCCAGCAGCTTTGCTGGATTTCTGGAGTTTGTTTTTTTCTCCTGCCAAGAGTGAGACTCTTTTTTTCTCCTACTCTTGGACATGATTTATGGTGTTCCTTTGACTGTTAATGGGCCTCATTAGGACCCAGGCGGTAAGGGGTTTACGGCGGCGTAAACAGCGCCAACCCTTACCGCCTGATTCCGAGGTCCCTTAGCGCCATGGAGGATTTAACACCTGCTTTTAGCAGGTGTTAAAATCCATGGCGCTAAGGGACCTTGTTGTTAATTACGCCACCGTAATTTACGGTGGCGTAATTAACGCCTTCCCCACTCCCATTATGCCCTATGGGGCAAAAATGGGAATGGGGAAGGGTAAATGGGGATTGGGGACTTACCGCCCCGCCAACCTCGGAATGGGGCAGTAAGTCCGCCAACCACCATGGCGTAAACGTAGTTTACGCCATGGTGGTAAAGGTACGACCCAGGCGGTAACTTACCGCCTGGGTCTTAATGAGGCCCATTGTGTTTTATGGGCTATGGGGTCCTTTACTCCATAGGGTCTCATGTGTTTTTACTATGTGTGTTACACAGCACCCTCCGTGTCATAGTGACACCCCACCATAGACTCCATACCCTGGGACTGACTACTGTCTCCCAGGGCATGTAAAGTCACCATTGGCTTTACTAGTCCCAAATTATTAACAGAAACCAGTACAAACCATCATATTGTGGACGTACTGGTCGGGGCAATTTGATTGTCCCAGGGTCTGTTAGTCGAGGGGGCACGTCTCCGTTCCCCCCTGATCGAGTTTTGGCTGGTGGCAGTGGATACTACTTTTTATATTCGACCGCGAATATATCCCTATGGGATTTTCCCATTGTTCGAGGCTACCAACTTTAATTATTTAATTCCCATAGCCTCGAACATACCGCCGGTTTATTTATTTAATATTAATTCGCCGGTTGGTATTTTTTGCCAGGACTCGATTCTAAAATGGCGTTTGTGTTCTCTTCTGTGACTCCAACCCAAGTCGAGCCCTTTGTTCCACTTTTTGGCGGGCTTCTCCACAGAAGCCTCCAAAAGTGGTGCCACTCTGTCTGGGTACCACAGGGGGTGTGGGAGGGGGTTTAGGCACCCTGGACTGAGTTACCTTGGTAACTCAAGTCGCACTCTTGCCGGCTCACCACTTAGCATGTTTGACTGACAGCTAGGCTGAGTGAATGGGGGTGTGCTGCATAAAAGCAGGGCTTTGGGGACTGGAACTTCAGAAGTCGCCAAAGGACCTGAGAATCCGACGAGGGAGAAGCTGAGCCGACCTACCACAACGACACCACCGGTGGAGCCCTGCGGTCCGACTCACCACTTCCCGACGACAGAGAAGATCTCCCGGCTGGAGAGGCTTCTTCCCCTGACTGGTGGGCACAACCAGTTTACCTTCTTCTCTTCGCACCCCAGACCGGCTTGTGGTCGAATTGCCCGTGCCAAGCACCCCGGCAACCGGATAGCCACTTACCACTGGACCGCGAACCAAAGGATCGCTCCTTTTACCTGAGAAACTCCGTGGCTGGTTTCTTCCCTGGCAGTGTAACAGACTCTGGTCTTCCTCCCCGACGAGATCCTCTCTTCCCCCGGACGAAGCACCGACTTGCATCCGCTGCCAGGAACAACTGCCCCCGCTGGAGTATTCTCACCACTTTAAGGTACCGTGTCCGCCAGCCCTCCCTTTCTAAAGATTGCTACAAGGTAATAATAACCCCTTAACCTTCTGGACTGGGCTGGCCGCCTTGACCTTCTAACTGGTCCCTTTCTTTGGTCCAAGTCTTTTTTTGAACCTTTTCAAGACTTTTGTGCACTGCAACCGTGTGACCTTGGACACATTTCGTTTGATCCTCTTAAAGTGGATCCAGCCTACTGAACTCTAACTTCACGGTTCTACTTTGCCTTCCTCTCTTGATGTGTTCTTGTAAAAGTGTTGGGACCTGTTTCAATTTATTCTCTGTTTTTCTCTCCCTTTTAAAACGAATTATTAGAGTGCCATCTGTGTTAAGACTTGTCTAATATTCTTCTAAGGGAGTGTATATCTTTTAGTGACCGTGTTTTTCAATTGCTTACTATTAGTGCCTGTGTGTTTTTCTAGATGTGGTTTTAAATAAATAATTATATCTCTTTTACACCAAGCCCTGGTCAGTGTTTACTTGTTCTACTGTGTTCGTTTGACCTATTGTGAATACTCTGTATACTGCCTAACTCTTCTTGAGGGAAGTCTGACTGCTCAGCCACAGCTACCAAGTGAATCTGTGTGGTACAGACTGCTACCAAGTGGGTTTACTGCCAAACACCTGTAGTCTTAAATCTTTTGCAGTGGTCCCAGAGGGAACTGCACAGGTTTCTGCCTAACAGCCACCAGTGGTACCATTCTGGAAGTGGCCACCAGTGATACCATTCTCTTAGGATAGTCAAGGGGAAGTGGCCCCAGTGGCACCATTCTCTTGGGATAGCCAAGAGGAAGTGGCCACCAGTGGTACCATTCTCTTAGGATAGCCAAGAGAAAGTGGCCACCAGTGGTACCATTCTCTTGGGATAGACAAGGGGAAGTGGCCGCCAGTGGTACCATTCTCTTAGGCTAGTCAAGGGGAAGTAGCCGCCAGTGGTACCATTCTCTTGGGATAGCCAAGAGGAAGTGGCCGCCAGTGGTACCATTCTCTTAGGATAGTCAAGAAGAAGTGGCCGCCAGTCGAACGATTCTCTAAGGATAGCCAAGAGAAAGTGGCCACCAGTGATACCATTCTCTAAGGATAGCCCCGAGGAAGTGGCCGCCAGTGGAACGATTCTCTAAGGATAGCCCCGAGGAAGTGGCCATGGGGGGTACCATTCTTTTACCATTGAAAATGCACCCACAGAGAAAGTGTCAGAAACAAGTTAGTTCGAAAGAATTGAGGACACCCCTTTGGAGGAAGTGGCACTGGCAGCTGGTGGTGGTACCATTCTGACACAAATAATTGAAGATTCCCCCAAGGAGGGAGTGGCAGAAACCAGTGTGTCGGAAAGAACGGAGGACACCCCTTTAGGCGGAGTGCGTTAGGTAAACACTGGTGCAGTCACACTGCGTGAGTCTACACCAGACTTATCTGCTTGGTATTAGGTAACGCACCTTTTGGTATAAGTCTGTACTACACAACTTTTCAGATTCTGAGCTTCAGGAAGGAAGGGTTAAGGAAAATATAAGGTTAGAGCAGTTTCTTATAATGTAAGGATGACTGAATCCTCCATTGAAATCTAGGTAAGCCGTTCCCAGCAGTAACAGTATTCAACAAGCTACAGCCTATGGAGGCACAAGCAATGCCAAAGTCAATGGATTCAGAAAGGTGCCTTTAGGGAGCCAGGACAGCCACTGTCTGTTGGGCAATGTCTATAGTTCTGATGCACTTCTTGGATAAAGTCTTTCACAAAGTTAAACAGTTCAAAGGAAATCACTGACGACACACAAGCTGTTAGGCCTGTGCAAAGGGGGGTTGAAATCAACTAAGAAAGTTAAGCAAGTGCAAATCTCAAGTGAGACAGCACGATTTAAAGCAAGAATGTAAGTACCCCCAAGCCCAAACAGTACCTCTGGTTAGAAGAAAAGTGGTGCAGCTGGATTCCATCTTGCTACAGCCAAGCAGGCCCTGGTTCCTGAGCCTCAGTCGTGGGAACAAGAGGGAAGACGTCTGGAGGGCTCCTGCGGCGGTACTCAGGAAGGTCGTTAACAGCTACGGGCTCTCTTGAATTCAGCAGCACTTCGCGGGTTTCAGCGCTTCGTAAACAGCACTGATACAGATCGAATATCTCCGGTTGGACTTTCCTTACTCCCTCGGTCCGGGACCCTGGTGAAGGGACTCTGGATCGGGATTTCCTGCTTTTGGAATGTCCTTAGGAGGCTCCTGGAACAGTTATCCGGATTCATTTTGCGGCAGATGTTGCACTCGGTTATGGACACTCAACCCCTAGCATTGGGCTTCTGCAGCAAGGGAGAGGCACAGCAAGTCGGGGATTGCGCAAAGTGGAGTTCGTTTCGGGGTTCGTTTTTCCCACTAACCCAAGGGAAGTCGTCCCTTCCGGAGCTTCTCTGTTGATACAAAAAAAGGAACTCGGCACATCAGCAGGGCTTCACCAGTACTTCGAGGTCCGGGAGATTGCAGTGGGCTTCTCGTCGCGATTTCTGCTTTGGGTGTTTCTTCCAGTGGTCGACTCTGCCTCTAGTCCCCAAACGCCTCGCCTTTTAAGCAAGTTTTCCCATGCATACACAGCCTAGGCTGTCAACCGCACAGTAAGGTGACTGTCCTTTCAGGACAGCCAGCCAATCAGGACTGGTTTCATTCAGGCACACCTAGAGACAAAGGACAGGGGAGTTTCAAGACCCTCCCTCACATCCTGTTCTTCCAGACACACTGGAGCCAGCTCTCAAATCTGTCTCAATGCATAGAGTAAAAGCAAAAAAAGACCTCACAGACAGAAAATGGCAAAAAAAAGAAGACAGGGGCCATTTTGACAAAATAGATACCCATGGGCACTGTACTGCAGCTGAGGATTGAGCCTGCGGTAGATAAGCACAATGGTAGTAAAAATTAAACCCCTGCCACCAGCCATTTAAAGTAATGAGGGTAACAAAAAATGTTACATGAGAAAGTAGGATATGTGTATGATCACCACCAAGTTGCCAGGGTATGCTTCCCACTGGGTTCTTAAGGGCGACCAGAGCACTAATATGGGGGCCAGATGGGTGTTAGCCTGGAGCTCCTGGCATTTATTTCAGTCTCAGAAAGCCTCTAGCATTGAGAATCAGGCACTTCCTGGTATTCTGAAAATGGCCGACTAGTTGGTTGCTGACATTGCTAATGAAAGCTCTAGTCATTAAGCGTGGCTGCCTATTTAAGCCACGCCCAAGACTGAGCCCGTGCTTCGCGTTGTTTCCTGCAGTACGCAGTGCAACGCTTACCCACGGTCCCGGTCCTGTCCTGAACAAGAGAGGAAAATCACAGTCAGTACTTTATTCCGAGCAAAAGACATTCATAGTAATACTCACCAGTACTGTAGCGCCGCCTTCTTCAGCTCGAGCAGTTGGGCTGGCTTCTGTGAACTTTTCAAACATTGGCTTTGTTCGTTCCCGCTGCTCCATCCAGCCACCGTCCGATAACCTGCAAGGAGAGAAAAGAGGTAAAGAGATGGAGTTACTAATCTGGAATTTCACGCAGCAGTGTGCATTTTCAGTATCGCGCACAAAGTTATGGACACTCTAATACAAGCCGCAAGTGCGCTTCATCATTACCGTGCACAGAGTTATAAACATTAACAGACAAGCAGCACGTGCGCCGCATCATTACTGCGCACATAGTTAAAAACCTCAAAAGACAAGCAGCACATGCGCTGCATCATTAACGCGCACAGAGTTCAGAACATTTACGGACAAGCAGCATGTGCGCCGCAGCATTACCGTGCACTGAGTTAAATCGTCTCCCCAGCTACAAGACCTACCATAAAATGCTTGTTCCTACGAACACTTTACTCACCATCACAGGATTTGCACGTTCACCTGCAAAGGAAGAGGAGAAAGAATACAGAGATGAAAAGTGCACATCAGAGCAAAGGAAGTCGTCAAACGAACTTACTAGTTGACCAGCAGCAGTATGAGAAGCATCAGTTGTGCTTAGCAGAACTCTAAGCCATACCAAGACTAACAGGACTCCAGTGAATTAACTGGGAAAACCCTTCTTCAGAATCAGCGCCCATGCAAGAATGCAGGACGGAAAGCCCACATTACATAACCTACAGGTGAGCTGGGATCCACTCGCATTATAGAGGTTCGAGGGGAGAGCAGGACATTGCAGGGAGGGTATGACCCGGGAATCGTCAAGGGACTAATCTGTGTCTCACGTTTTTGCAGAGCATGGCGCCAGCCATAAGCCAGATCATGCCCATAGGCCCCCTGAGAGAAGAGGCTTCTGTACGCTCCCGCAGAGATCAGATAAGCGTTACAGAATGCAAAGCCCTACTGAAACTACTCTACCTGGGCATTAAGGAGACCTCGGAGGTAGATCACTTGTACCAGCTGTTTGGTGAGCTGAGGGCCGAGGTACACGCAGCCCGGTCCGAGACAAATGCTCTGCGAAGAGAACGGGTCATAAACAGGGATCGGGCAGATGAGTTGGCCCGACAAGTATTACAGGCGCAAGCGGGGCAGGCGGTCCTTCTGGGTGGAGTTTCGCCCGCGCCCCCACCACCACCACCACCACCACCTGTGGCTCCGGTTCAAGTGGTGGAACCCGGGAACATTCCGCTGGCACCCCCGGAGCGGTTTATAGGGGACCCTAAGTGCTTTTCGTTCTTCATGAATCAATGCTGCCTGCACTCCCTCTGCAGACCTGGAGTATTTCCCACAGATCAGGCAAAGGTTGCCTTTGTGCTGTCGTATCTTGTGGGACATGCGTCGGACTGGTCAATTCCGTTAGTGAACAGAGACAATCCTTTGTTACGGAACTTCCCCTGTTTTCAACAGGAACTTGAGAAACTCTTTGCTCGTCATACTCAGGGACAGGCATTGGACAACAAATTACTCTCACTGTGACAGGGTAGCCAGGACCTATTGGCCTATGTGGCTACTTTTAACCGATTGGTTGCAGAAAGGAATTGGCCTGAGGAGAAAAGGACGATATTGTTTTAGCAAGGCTTAAGGGGGGAGCTCAAAGATGTCTTGGCTCAGGTGGTAAATCTTCCCGAGGGGTGTGAAGGGTATATCGATTTAACCATACAGTTGGATCACTGATTGCAAGATCGCATAGCATATCGTGCAGGCTCGGAGAGCAGACATATTATGTCCGCCCAAAAGGAAGTCCAGTGCGACATGCTCCAGATACCCATCCAGAGCCAATGCAGTTGGGAGGAGTTTGGGGCCCCATCACAAAGGCTGAGAGGGAGAAGAGAAGGCAACAGCAGTTATGTCTTTATTGCTGTAAGGCTGGACACTTCCTCTGAGACTGTCCGGTAAAACCACCCCGAAAGGCTTTGGGGGCATTGGAAAAGACTGAAGAGGAGAGCTGTCTGGAAAACTCCAGCGCCCGACAAGTGTAGAGGTCAACATGTCGAGCGCAGAAAAGGTATTACAGACCTTACACTTTGTTGTTCCCATAATCCTGATTTGCCACCAGCAACACTCCCGGATGCCCGCCTTGCAAGCATACGTGAATAGCAAAGCTATCAGTAATTACATGGATTGCAGCTTGGCAAGCAGAATTGGATTTCCGGTTCGTTCCAAATCAGAGACCGAGAATGTCACCGCTGTCGACGGCACCCAGTTAGTGTCAGGACCGGTAACACAGTGCACTGACAAGCTAACTTTGCTTTGCCAAGACATACACAGGGAGAGGATCTCATTCAACCTTATCAGTGCCCCGCAGTTTAAGATCATTTTAGGCTTACCTTGGCTACAAACACACAATCCGCACATCCTCATTACGACCCTGGCGCTAATGGGTTAACGGCGCCGTAAAAGGCTGCAGCCCCGTAAACCCATTAGTGCCTGATTACGAGGTCCCTTTGCGGGACCCGACCTTAACGGCTGGTCTACACCAGCCTTTAAAGTAGGGACCCGCAAAGGGACCTTGGTGCTAAGTACGGTACCGCAATTTGCGGTACCGTACTTAGCGCCTTTCACATTCCAATTGAGCCTTATGGGACAAAAATGGGAATGGGGAAGGGCCATGGAGGAAGGGGGAATTACCACCCCGCCAACCTTGTTATGGGGTGGTAATTCCCCCTTGCTCCATGGCGGAGTCGGTAAGTTACCGGCATGGACCATGGTGCTATTAGCACCATGGTTTTCCACCTGGGTCGTAATGAGGCCCATGAACACTGACCTTTGCCCCCAACTGTAAACACTTGTGTTAAGGGGTGGACCACCATACACCCAAGAGTCCAATATGAACCATCCCGAAAAGCGAAACGACCCTAGGTTTAGTAGGCGTTTTGCCTCCCGAATACCACGATTTCCAGGATGTGTTTGAGAAGGAGCAGGCAAATATACACCACTGCATCGGCCATACAACTGCCAGATCCATCTGATACCAGGGTCCCAAGTTCCGTGCAGTCGAATCTACGCACGGACCAAACAGGCAAATATTGTTCTGAAGGCGTATATAGATCAGTACTTAGCCAATAGGTTTATCCGACCTTCGAAGTCACCCACAGCCTCTCCCCTCTTCTTCATGCCTAAGAAATAGGGAGATTTAAGAACATGCTTTGATTATTGTGTGCTGAACCAAATCACAGTTAAAAACCGGTACCCGCTCCCACTCATTCCGGTTCTGCTGGGCCAAGTCAAACAGGCACAAATCTTCACCAATTAACACCTCAGGGGGTGTATGTGACCGCCTGGGACACCCTAACTAAACTTTTCTAAGCTTAACAGAACTTTTCTACTCACCTGTAAAGACTTTTGAGACTTCGTAACATTGTGTGATCTTGGGCATATTTGGCCTGGCTCTCTCTAAAGTGGGCCTGGCACTGAACTTCCTTGCTCCTCAATAGACTGCCTTCTCTAATACTTACTGTGGTTCTCTGAAAAGTGTTTTGCTGTATTGCTTCTTAATTCTGCCTTTTTCCTCCCTTTTTAAACAACTTGTTGGAGTGCCATCTAACGTTAAGCGCTCACCTCTGTCTGGAAATAAGTGGTGTTAACTAAGACTTGTCCAACAAATAACTAGGGATGTACATATAGTAATTAGGACTGTGTTTTGAATGTACTTACCTTTTTCTGTGCTCGTGTAATTTACAAGTGTGTCTTTTAAATAAATAATTATATACTTTTACACAAGCTCTGGTCAGTGTTTGCTTGTGCTACTGTGCCTCTGTACCTATTAGGTATGCTCTGTATACTGCCTAAATCTTCTTGAGGGAGGTCTGACTGCTCAGCCACAGCTACCAAGTGAATCTGTGTGGTACAGACTGCTACCAAGTGGGTTTACTGCCAAACACCTGTAGTCTTAAATCTTTTGCAGTGGTCCCAGAGGGAATGCACAGGTTTCTGCCTAACAGTGGCCAACCTGGCGCAAGGACTTCAATCATTTAATTCAGACATGCGGAATCTGCGTCCAAAATAAAGCCCAAAAACAGAAACCAGCAGGCCTACTCCGTCCTCTAACGGTGGCACCGATACCATAGCACACTGTCTCCATGGATTTTATTACCAATCTGCCCTCTTGCACAGGATTTAACACCATCCTAGTTTTGGTAGACATGTTTTCCAAAATGGCTCATTTCCTGGCTCTGAAGGGAATCCCCACGGCCCAATTCTGGCAAAACCTTCCTAGAAAGCATTGTGAAGCTCCATGGTTTCCAGTCCGCTGTGGTATTGGATCGGGGTAGTCAGTTCATATCAAGGTTCTGGAGGAAATGCTGTGACCTGGCCAAGATTTAGGTGCGTCTCTCCACGAGTCACCATCCTTAGACGGACGGGCAAACGGAACGTACCAATCAAATGCTAGAGCAATACCTTTGTGGTTGTATATCCTATGGGTGGCGGAGTACGCCTATAACAACTCAGTGCACGCATCTACAGGACTCAGCCCCTTCTATATCTTGCACGGATGACACCTATGAACCTCAGTCTATGACCCTCCAAAACCCCTGGAAAAGCCAGCAGTGAAGACCTTACACAAAGACATTTCTCAAGCTGTACAGAATGCCAGGGCACACTTTACAGCCGCAAAAGAGACACAAAATAAGTTTGCAGATCGTAATTGCAGGGAAGCACCGAGGTACCAAGTGGGTGATGCAGTTTGGTTAGCCTCGAAACACATTGCATTGAAAGGATAGCAGATATTCCATCCAAAATGCTTGGGCTCATACGCTATAGTAGCGTTGATCCATCCCGTGGCCATTATGGTGGCCATGAAACTGGCGTTACAGGCCCATATGAAGATGCACCCAGTGTTTCACATCTCCCTACTAAAACCGGTCCACCCAGAAGATACCCGAGTGCAGACACCACCAGCTCCAGTAGATGTTGAAGGAGATCAACCCGAATACGAAGTGAAAGACATATTAGACTCCAAGGTAGTGAGGAAAAAACTGTTTTAGTTAGTGGATTGGAAGGGGTATGGGCCACAAGACAGAACATGGGAACCCAGCAAGAATTTTCATGCCCCCCCCGATTTCTAAGATGATTCCATCGAAATCATCAAACTAAACCCGGTTCAGGGCACTCATCCTTGGGAGGGGTGGCTTTGGTGTGTGGGGGGCACTGTCATGATCACCACCAAGTTGCCAGGGTATGCTTCCCACTGGGGTCTTAACGGGGACCAGATCAAGAATATGGGGGCCAGTTGGGTGTTAGCCTAGTGCTCCTGGCATTTATTTTAGTCTCAAAAGGCCTTTAACATTGAGAATCAGGCACTTCCTGGTATTCCTAAGGTGGCCGACTAGTTGGCTGCTGACATTGCTAATGAAAGCTCTAGTCATTGAGCGTGGCTGCCTATTTAAGCCACGCCCAAGACTGAGCCCGTGCTTCGCGTTGTTTCCTGCAGTACGCTGTACAACGCTTACCCACAGTCCCGGTCCTGTCCTGAAAAAGAGAGCAAAATCAAAGTCAGTACTTTATTCTGAGCAAAAGACAGTCATAGTAATACTCACCAGTACCACAGCAGTGTCTTCTTCAGCTCGAGCAGCTGGGCTGGCTTCTGTGAACCTTTCGAACGTCGGCTTTCTTCTTTCTCACTGCTCCACCATCCAGCCACGGTCCCACAACCTGCAAGGAGGGGAAAGAGATAAAAAGAGAGAGTTACTAATCTGGAATTTCAGGCAGCATTGTGCATTTTCAGTATCCATCACAAAGTTATGGACACTTGAATACAAGCCGCAAGTTCGCTTCATCATTACCGCGCACAGAGAAGAAGTCGCTCCTTCCGGAGCTTCTCTGTCGATTCGAAAAAGGAGGTCCGCACAACAGCAGCGCTACACTGGTACTTCGAGGTCCAGGAGGTTGCAGCATGCTTCTCTTCACAATTTCTGCTTCGGGTGTTTCTTCCAGTGGTCCACTCTGCCTCGGTTAGGCAAGATTGTATGCAGTACCCTTTGGGTTCACTACAACAACCCGGACCTCCTGGCAGTACGAACCCAACCTTTGGTATAAGTCTATAGTATAACCTGTACTACACAGGTTGGTAGTGTGGTTGAGTAGCCAGGCCTAACTCAAGAGGGGTCGATGTGAGCTGTAGGGGAGTTACACAGAGAATCACAGTGACAAGTATTCAAATAAACTCTTACACACAAGGTTTCTTGATTAAACAAGTATTAATTTATTTATCAGTCAGTTAGAATAAGCCTTCGTCAGAACAGAGCAATATAAAGCAACAACCAAATATCCTCCACCAAATACACACTCTTAGTTTTCTAAATCAGCAAATACCCATTTGGAATGGCATACAGGCACTAGCTACACCCTCAGGTGACTTCAATAGCTAGGGTGCTGTTGGCATTAATATATCACTGTTGCATTTAGAATATTCTTGAGAGGAGTGTCAAAGAAAAGAGAGTTCAGAATAAAAGTATTCACACAGTTATCTTAAGCTAGTAAGTACTTTCAAAATAACCCCCAATGCAAAGTCAGATAACCCTTTCCTAGAAGGAAGGCAAAACACACAAGCAGGGGAGAGAAGAGTCATTCAGGGAGCCAGACCAGCCAAAGTTAAGTTAGCAAAAGTCAAGGTGAGCTGAAGCACTTCTTGCAGGTAAGTAGAAAGTCTTTCACAATGTTTAAAAAGCCTTTGTAGAATAGAGGAAATCAAAGTAGGGCCACAAGCTGATTAGGCGTGCGAGGTAGAGAAGCTGCAAGCAACTCTACAATAGCAACCGAGACAAGTCTCCAGCGAGGACAAGCAAGGTAGCACAACTAGAGGTAAGTTCTCTCAGACTTTACAGTACCTTTCGGTTGAAGAAAACGTGCAGCAGATGACTTCTGTTCCTGTGCAGCTCTACAGATCCTGTTGTTCCTGGGCCTAGGTAATGGAGACAAGAGGGAGGACGTCTGGGGATTCCTGCAATGTAATGGGACGGTCATCGCTCGCAACCGGCAAACTTCAAACAAGTGGCACTTCGGTGTTACAGCTCCTTATGTCTACCACAAATAGCAGCACTGCGGTTCCTGGGTGTCGAGATGGGATTTCCTTGCATCTGGGATCCCGCACTCTGTTGAGGAGGCTCAGGCACGGTGAGTTCTGCATCCTGGGAGTCTGGAGGATCTTCCTGGAGCTCTTGGCCAGCTTAAAAGCAACACAAACGATATAGCGTTCCTCTCCCTGGCTATTCGGTTCCAGCATCAACTGCAGTGGAATTTCAACCAGCTCCGAGAGGCTGTCCAGGTGGCTTACTTTGGAGTTGATTGGTCCCACCAACTCAAAGGGAGAAGTCGTCCATGCAGGGGCTTCTCTGTCGATACGAATTTGGAGTTTCAGCACAGCAGCAGGACTTCACCGGGCAAACCAATGGTCCAGGAGTTGCAGCAGGCATCCTCTTCAAGTTCTTCTTCGGATTCCTACGTCCAGTGGTCAACTCTGCCTTCCAAGCCATAAAACCTCGCCTTTTATGACAGTTTCTCCCATTCTTTTCCGGCCTAGCTGTCAGTCACCCAGGAGGGTGGCTGTCCTTGCCGGACAGCCAGCCGATCAATCACCTAAGAGTGCATACCTGTCTCCTAGGAGACTAAGCACAGGGAGTTTCGGGCACCTTCCTCGCTTCCTGCCCCCGCCAGTCACCCTGGAGCCAGAGGCGGGCTTCACTCGGGAATCCCACCAAAGGCAAAATGGACAAAGGGACCAAACCTGGTTTGGCGCGCAGAGTAAATCTCAAGAAGGACCTTTCCACAAAGAAATGGCGTAAAAAGAAAACTGGGGCCATTTTGACAAAAATGGCACCCATAGGTGCTTTACTGTGGCTACGAAAGCAGCCCGCGGTAAAAACACACAATTGTAGTAAAAGTAAACCACTGCCACCAGCCATTCATTGAGGAAAGGGTAACATAAAAAAACTTACAGGAGAAGCTAGACAAAGGGGATACTAAGTAACCCCTCCAGCACCCTATTGAAAGATAGTGTCTGCTTGGCCTAGAAAAGTTACAAATGTAAGTAAAGTCAATTTCACTTTTATCCCAGAGAAGGTATTTAAACCTCGGGGAAATCTGAAAGACTTCCCTGTGTCACTGCACTGAAGGTGCTGTGTGACACAATGTAAAAGATGACCCTATGGAGTTTGTCAGACTCCACTACCAAAAGAAACACAGTGCACAAAATCACATTAAAATACATGAGAGAGTGGGGAAAAAGGGTCTCACAAAATCCAGCAAAGTTGCTGGGGGTCTCTAAGGTAGAGGAATTAGCACATTTCTGAGAATTCTCCTTAACAGCCTCTAGTCCCAAAACCCTCGCCTTTTAAGCACATTTTCCCATTCATGCCCTGCCTAGGCTGTCAATCACACAGTAGGGTGACTGTCCTTTCAGGACAGCCAGCCAGCCAATCAGCACTGGTTTCGTTCAGGCACTCCTAGAGACAAAGGACAGTTGAGTTTCAGGACCCTCCCTCACATCCTGTCCTTCCAGACATACTGGAGCCAGGGGCGGGCTTCTGGGCTGAAGCCCGCAAAAGGCAAAACACGCAAAGGACTGAAATCTGTTTCACTGCACAGAGTAAAAGCCAAAAAAGACCTCACAGATAGAAAATGGCAAACAATGAAGACAAAATGGACACCCATGGGTGCTGGACTGCAGCCGAGTATTCAGCCTGCGGTAGAAACGCACAATGGGAGTAAAAATTAAACCACTGCCACCAGCCATTTAAAATAGTGATGGTAACAACAAATGTTACAGGAGAAAGTAGGATAAGGGGCTATTAAGTAACCCCCCAGCATTCCACATACGGTGGTGTGTGCTGGATCTACAAAGTAGAAAGGTAAGTAAGATCAATGTCACTTTACTATTCTTGGGAACTGTAGTTTACCCAAGAAAAGGTATTTACACCTTAAGAGAAATCCAAAGGACGTCTCTGTGACACTGCACAGAAGGTGCTGTGTGTCAATAAACAAAAAGCAGATGCCTATGGAGTTTGTCAAACTCATAAAATCCAAATCAGGGAAAACACATGAGAGAGAGTGATAACAAGTTCCCACTCACTCAGGAGTTAAAATTAAAAAATCCTAATATCATCCAAAGAGCTGGGAGTCTCCAAGGTCGGAGGAATTTTGCACAGAAATAAAAATTATCCCTAACAAAGTGGCAGGTGGTAGTGGGACCAGTCTGCTGTCACAAACAATTGAAGATTCCCCCAAGGACGACGTGGCAGAAACCAGTCTGTCTGAAAGAATAGAGGCATCACCCCTGCCCTCCAGAAGAAGTGGCAGGTACTAGTCATTCGGTAGAATCTTTATCTGCGTTACCACATACTGAAGACTCAGGGAACTGGTGTGTGCAGCACAGACCACGGAAAGATGATCCACAGGTGGCAAACTATTACTGTCAACGTCCAAAAACAGATCAACTTTCCCAATTCTTTCAGCGCCATCCAATTCAACCTCCCAAACATAAACAAATTAAAGCAGAGATAGCATTTTGGAGGAAAGATGGGAGTAAAAGACATTGGTTAAGTTACTCTGAAATACAAAAGGACATTTTTGTCAAAGCTTGTTTGGCGTTTACTAAATGTGGCGAGAGGGGTCCTTTCAACCGTGGGACGATAAACTGAAGACATATTTACCAGCGCATTATAGAACATGAGGCAAGCCAGGGTCATCGGAGGTGCACAGATTCCTATATGATGACCTTTTCAGGGGTCGACGTAAGCGGTCTGCTCTTTCACCATCCAAAATTACTGCAAAGTGGCACAGTGTAAAACACGCATAACACATTGACATATATGATATGTGTAATATTTGCTGCTTCTTTATGGTCGTTGTAATGGTGGTGTTTGTACACACACTCTTCCCTGACTGCTGTAACCAGGTGGCCCAGGCCATGGCACCGGGGCCAGCAGTAAAGGCCCATGGAACTGCAAGAGAGGCATTGTCGCTGATGTAAACACTCCATCTCTGAGGCCAAGGAGAAGGGCCGAGGTCCTATAGAGTAGGCAAATGCCTTCCCGGGAGTCCCTAAGCAACATTTCAAGATGAGAAAAGAACACCTGTCAGATCAGCACAGATAATGGTGACGCAGAGAGATGACTAGAGCTGGGAGTAAAGGAAAAGTGTGAGGCACTAGAGGGGGGGCCCTAACATGTGGACAAGGAGAAGAGGGCAGGGGGAGGAGAGAACCGAGGGAAGGTGGAAGGCTCAAGGATGAATGCTGAGACCAAGGACTAGCCCGGAGTCCCTGGGATTAGCATTTACTCTGGAGAGGAGACTGAGCAAAGACCTGGTGACTCATGGCGTCGGAGGGGAATACATGAGGTAAAAACAAATGGTGTGTGGCATTGAGAAAGTCACACTGAAAAGCTATGATGCTTTCTGGAACTTAAAGTGAACGTTTTTAGTGTGCATTGAGAAAGCCACATTAAAAAGACACACTGGAGACCACCAGGGGGCGCGGACCAAGATGGCCACATAGTGGCGGTGCTCAGCCACAGGCCGTCCACAGCGAGACAAGTTAGATTAGTTAGTTAAAAAAGTTAGATTCCTCCCAGTCCCTGCCGAGCCACCCGGAAGGGTGTACTAGTGTCCGAGGCCGCAGTGCAGCAGATGTTTGGTCTGTGGTGGCTGGCTGCATCCCACAACGGGAGGTGTAGAGACGCGGCACAGGTGAGGCGGGAGTCGTGGTGAGCACACCCGGACAGAGGAGCCCAGCAGTGCTGAGCAGGGCCCACTGGGTCAGAGAGGGAGCAGCGGACATCAGGAGAGGAACTATGGGCCAGGCGAGGCCAGAGTGGTGAGAGGAATTCCAGGACAGGGAAGCACAGCAGAGCTGCAAGGGGCGAGCCGGCTAATGGAGGAAGGCACGGATGGGACAAGAAGACACGCCGCCCAGGGGAGGCTGGAGAGGGCAGAGGAGAACCCGGACAAGCTAATCCAGCAGCATGGTGCTGGGAGGAAGGAGCGGACCTGCAAACAAGGGTGAAGCGGAGGAGGAGACCCGGCCGTACCTCCACTGGAGCAGTGCTGGGCCACAGAGAGTCGGGCCACAGAGAAGAGAGAAGGTGAGCGGTTGGGCCCAGAGAGCTGAGATCCGGAGCAGTTCTCAGGAGGCCCGGGGGTCCCTCTGAGCTAGCGCAGACCAGACGGGCTAACAGGCTCGCCCACATTACATGGGTGATCCCCGTCACAAAGGGGAGAAGGAACGGAGCGGACGGCGTCAACAAGCCAGGGAGGACAAGGCGCATTGGACACAGGGGCTGAGGGACATACAGGAGCAGGAGGAGGACAGAGATTGGGGGCAAAGGGGCCACACAGAGGCCTGTGGGAGTGGATCCAGAAGGGCCCAGAGTTTGAACTGAAAAGTAAGTGCAAGTGCTCAGTAGGCCACAGGGAGAAGAGGGATTAAAGAGTGACTTTGTGGTGGTTTGAAGGTGTTTTGGGGGTGGAAGTGTCCAGCAGACTTTTGTCCACGACCACACTGGAGAAGCCCCAGGGACCCCTTAGACTGAGAGGCAGTGAATTGACTGGGATCGTGTCCCTACAGCGCTTCAGGAGAAGCTCTGGCAGTGGCCCAAGGGAAGCCCCTGCGCCCCAAAACAAGAAGGCGGCAGGTGGAGGTGCACCGGCTCCAGCCCTGACTAGGGAGGATTTAAAGGACATCTTCCAAGAAATTAAGGCAATCCGGACAGACATCCAGGCGTCAATTTGTGATCTCAAGGGCCGAGTGGATAGGTTGGAGGATAAGATGGAGGGGATGGAGAATAACCACTTACAGATGGACCTCCTGGACATGAAATACGAGGCACGACTGACGGACCTGTAGGTAAGGGAAGAAGAAACCCTGCTGAAATTGGAGGATTTGGAAGACAGGGAGCACCGGAATAATCTGCGCAATTTGGGGGTCAGAGAGCAGAAGGGAGAAATGGCGGCAGAGGTCGGAAGAAAGGTTCAAGGACTGATCAACCAGCTCTTTGTTCTGGAGGGCAGAAAGGAGGTGCAACTGGAGGGGGCACACAGAGGCAGAGGTGGTGGAGGAAGAGGGCTAAGGTCAAAAGTAGTACGCTTCCTAAGAAATAGAGAAAATATGGAGCTCCTGGAGAAGACAATGCGTCTGAGGAGCTTCCAATAAAAGGGGGACATGGTCAGGGTGTTCCAGGATCTTTCGGGCGTCACCATGTCTCACCGGAGGGATTGTCACCCCCTAAAGCAATGTTTGACGGAGAAGGGTATCAGATACCATTGGTCCTTTACATTCTCCCTGTCTTTCGAAAGAGGTGAGGCGGACAATCGGGTGACCAGTGGCCAGGAGGCACACCAGGTCCTGCAGGTCATCAAGGGAGAAGACCCGAATGAAAGCCCGGAAGGGGCTGTGGCTGGAGTGGCGGAGCAACGAGGGCAGGAGGGACCCCAGGGAGCAAAGAAGAAGATGCCGGGTGGCACGAAATTCAAAAAGCTTAACTCCCCTCCACAGATGAAGCACATGGACCCCTGAGAGGGGGGACCCACCCTTTGAGTCACATAAGGGCAGAGATCTTGCTGGAAAAGACTGAAGTGACTTTGGGGGGAAGTGAGGGGTTAATTGAGATGGGGCGAGGCAAATAGTCACCCCTGGTGGCCTATCACAAGGTGGGCGTCTTGAAAGGAAGGTGGTTCTCTGTTAGGAGGCAGAGGTAGGAGGAGGGGAGGAAGAGAGGGTGGAAGGGGAGGGAGTTGGAAGGGGGGAGAATAGAGAATATAGTGAACAGCTTGTGTGAGTGGTCAGCAGGGAGTGGAGGGGCCGAGAGGTTGGAAGGAAACTCTGAATGGTGGAGGATGACAACAGTGGCCGGGCCGATGTATTACAGGTGGGAAGCCTAAATGTGAAAGGAATGAACTCACCAAGGAAACCACCATTACTGGGGTGGGGATTCCGTAATGGAGGGTTGGATGTGCTGGTAGTCCAGGAGACGAGGCTGCTCGGGGGGAGAACGACGTATTCCAGGTTCTCAGATCGGGCCGCTCTTCTGGGCATCTAGTGGGGTTAAGAAAGGGGGGGTGGGCATCCTCATCAATACGAGAATCAGCTTGGGCGAGCCACGGGTGTGGAAATGGGCGGACGTGAGGTCCATGGTGGTCTCGGGGATCTTGGAAGGAGTGCAGGTGTCCCTAGCTACCATGTATTGCCCAAACACGGGACAGCCCCAGTTTCTACAGGAGGTTATGGGCGAACTACTGGGCCAGGCAGTGGGGTTACTGCTACTGGGGGGACTTTAATATGTGAGCGGACCAGAGCATGGATCACAGTGCAGTGGGGGGGCGTAGCGAAGGGAGCGGGAGGACGGGGGAAGCATGGGGGAGCTAACTGGACCTTATGAGGCGTCAGGACATGGTGGATGTGTGGAGGGTGGAGGGAAGGTCCCCCGGCTGACAGGAGTTACACCTTTTTTTCCTCATCTCATGGGTCCAGGACTCGTATTGGTTACTGGTTTTACAGAGGGTGGTAATTAGTACACATATCCCCATTAGTTGGTCAGACCATGACATAGTCGTCATGTCAGTGTCTTTGTTGGGCCTATAAACAAGGGAATCTCTCTGGCACTGCAACAACATATTGTTGAAAGACGCAGTCTTTCTCGAGGAAATGAAGGCTGTCATAGGAGAATACTTTAGCATCAATGACACAGGGGAAGTGGATCTGGGTATGGTCTGAGATGCGGCTGAAGCCACATGGCGGGGCCTTCTGATACGTGAGGGCTCAACTAAAAAGACAATCCGGACACTTCGAGCGGAAACACTTAGGAGGGAAATCAGGACCCCGAGGCAGGAGACCCAGGGGTGGAGGGATAACATCAGAGAGAACCTGGAAGTGGCCAGGGGTAAATGGCAGGAGTTGAGGGAAATCGAGGTGGAGAGGGTGGGCCTAGGCTTCCAATCATCGAGACAGCAATATTACAAGAAGGGGCATAAAGCTGATGCCCATCTGGCAGCGAAGCTATGGGGACAGAAATCGGACAGATGGGTATCAGCTGTTGAGGATGCAAGGGGGTCCTGCATACAAGCACGGGGGCTGTTTTGTATGGATTTGTGGTATTCTATGAGCAGTTATACCGAGAAGAAGGGGGCTTGGAAGTGGAGGAGGTGGAGGGGTACTTAAGAAAAATGTCTCTTCCGCGATTGAGGGAGAAGGAGCTGGAAGACATGGAGACCCCTATCACCCAGGAGGAGGTACTTGAGGCAATCAACCGGTTGAAGGTGGGGAAGGCCCCCGGTGAGGACAAATTCACAGCAGGATTTTATAAGGTGTTCTAAGGCAGCCTGGCGTACCGCATGACTAGATTGTTCAATCACATCCTGTTCACGGGGAAGGTGCCCCCCTCCTTTGGTAGGACATTGAAAACAATTATACCCAAGGAGCGGAAAGACCCTAGAGTCCTAGACCCAATATCGCTTTTAAATGTGGACGCCAACATTTTCACCAGAATACTGGCCACTCGGATGGAAGGGGACCAGGTGGGGTTTATACAGGAGAAGCAGGGGGCAGACACATTGCGTAAAACGTGGCACTTGATGGAGGAGGCGGGGAAGGGGACAGGTTAGTCGGTGCTGGTGGCTCTTGACACCGAGAAGGCATTCGACTGGGTGAATTGGGGCTTTCTCGATGGGCTACTGCAGAAATATGGATTTGTTGAAGGGAATCAGAGCATTGTATGCTTCCCCAGTGGCGAGGGTGGCAGCCAATGGATGGCTATCTAGTTCTATTAGATTGTGGAAGGGCACGAGGCAGGGCTGTCCCCTATCACTGCTTCCCTTCGCTCTGTCAATGTAACTGCTGGCGGAGCAGCTCCAGCAGGTCCCACAGATGGAGGAGTTTAGGGTGGGGAGAGGGAATTTAAGCTAAGACTATGTGCAGACGATGCCCTGCTCCATCTGGTGAATCCATCGAGCTCGGTCCTGCCAGCCCTAGACATTTTTGAAAAATACAGAAGATATTACAGCTTCATGGTAAATAAGGGGAAATCCATTATCTTTATATTTGCGGGGGCGAGCCTAAGAGAGGTGGAGATCCTGCGGCCCCTGGGGTTGGAAGTTGAGACAGAAAAAAATACAGTACCTTGGGGTTATCATATTTAATCCGGGGAGAGACTTGGCTGAGGCCAACTTTCAACCTCTATTTACCAAACTGTTCAATGAAATGTCGGGCTGGGGAAAAGGGCATGTCAAGTTACCCAACCTGGCTTAGTCAGCAAAGCAAGAAAGGGCAAACAGGAGACACCAAATTTAAAAGGCCTGTTGAAACACGGACAAACAACATGCCCAATTACCTCTGTTCACTTAATACGTTCAATGTATCCTTCAGCGATGGAGGGTGCACTGCATTCAAGTCATCCAGATCACTTCAAAGTAACAGAGTCCAGCCCCAGGGGGACTTTCCGTCTGCAGATGTAATACATGTGCTCCTTTTAATCTTCTGAAATGATAGGCAGCTGCTGTTTGAGCCATTTGGGGTGTACTGAAATCATGCTTTTACGGCGCAAGAGACCAATGCACAGCAGTTTAATGACAACGTAAATCAGTTCTTAGATTTGATCCGGACTAGGTAGTAGTTAGTCATGTTCTAATGCGCAGCCACTGTAACAAATCCGAAACCACGAAACGCTTCACAAAGCAACCAACCCTACCCAACTCAACTGAGCAAAAGGCTGTGTGAACAACACGTCTAAGTCAGTGGTCACATATTTATTTATTTTATTTATTATATTTGTTACACGCCCAGACCCTTAGGTGTCACGATGAGGTTACAGCGCAAAGTTAGCATATTACACACAATAATTCACATATTGCACAGAGCAGTTATTAAAAAACATGATTACATTTAGTTACAATTGGACGATACAGATTACATAAAGCATATTTTAAACCCGCTCAAAACCTATGTCATTACCGCTATTTAAATAGCCAAGTTTTGAGTGATTTATTTTTAATCCAGAGAAGGAGCCTTCTTCTTTGATGCTGTTGGGGAGGGAGTTCCAATGTTTGGGGGCTAAATATCGGAAGCTGCTGCCTCCTACTTTGGTATTCTTGTATCTGGGTGTCTCTAGAAGTTGGAGATTATTGGACCTTAGTATTCTAGTGAAAACTATTTTTTGAATGGCTTTTTTTAAGTTCTTAGGAGCTGTATCCGGTTGGCATTTGTAGGTTATGTAGAGTGTCTTAAATAAGATTATTTCTGCAACAGGAAGCCAGTGGTGGTCTTTCCTGATCTTAGAAATATGGTCTGATTTCCTGATGCCTAGAGCTGCTCTTAGGGCTTTGTTTTGTATGAGTTGTAATTTTTTAAAGTTAGATTTAGAGGTACCTAATAGTAAAACATCACAATAGTCGAGTCGAGAAAGAATCAGTGCTCTAGCCAGGGTGACGCAGTTGGTAGGGGTGAGGAATTGTCCACTTAGTGAGATTAAATTCGCTGTGCATGCTGTGGTGGACAAGAGATTACTGATATGTTTAGTCATGGAGAGATTGGAATCCAAGTAAACTCCTGGGGTTTTTACTTGTTTTGAGACTGGTTCGGTGGTACCATCAATGTTGATGGATGCATAGTCAGAGTGGAGGGTGCTAATGTTAGATTGAGAGCCCACCATCAAAATTTCGTTCTTCTCATCGTTGAGACAAAGGCTATTTAGAGCCAACCAGTTTTGGATGATAGCATATATTTTACTAATGAGTAAGGTATCTTGGGTGTAGTTGCCTGAGAGCGGGATGAAGATCTGGGTGTCATCTCCAAAGTTGGTGTAGATGACACCCATATCATCTAACGCTGAGAATAGGAGCTTAGTGTATGCGTTATAAAGTGTGGGTGAAAGGCAGGAGCCTTGTGGCACTCCAATGGGGACGGGGATGGGGTCAGCTGCTTCCTTTCCTATAGCGACTCTAGAAGTTCGCTCAGCTAGGAAGGATTTAATCCACCTGGTTGCATCCGTGGAAAAATTGAAGTCATTAGCTAGGGTAGCACATGATCCACTAAGTCGAAAGCAGCAGAAAGGTCTAATAGCAGGAGAATACATAGTTTGCCTGAGTCTCTAATAGTATCCATTTGGATTTGAAGGTCCAGTAGAGCCGTTTCGGTGCTGTCGTTTGGCCTAAATCCGGATTGTCTTGAGCCAAGAAGTTGGTTATTTTCTAAATGGGTTTGTACTTGATTATAGCCTATTTTATCAATGATTTTGAGTAGAAAGGGGACTGTCGTTATTGGCCGGTAAATTTAACAAGACACATAGGTGTGTCGTGTTAAATTGTACCACAACACAAAGTATTGAAGTAAAGTTGTTCATCGGCACCGAACATACATGGTCAAATCACATTTTCACTTTTTGTAGCAGCCACTGGCGACGTTGGCTTGGGCAGTACAGCAACAGACACAAACTAAACGGAATCAGGAACATTATTTATCAGTCTACGCAAAATAATATCCAAATTAATTGAACAACTTTAAGTGGCATAAAGGAACGGATGAATAAAAGCTAGTGTGCTTTAAAAGAGAACAAGATACACATTTGAATTTGCTGCAAATATTTAAAACGTTCTGTAAATTAAAACAATCTACATAAATGTGTCACAAGAAGAGTGAATACTCATCGCAATTGGTAGCTGAGCACCATCGGAGCAGGCTTTCATTAAAGGGACGAGTGAATACTCATCGCTATTGGTAGCTGAGCACCATCGGAGCAGGCTTTCATTAAAGGGACGAGTGAATACTCACAGCTATTGGTAGCTGAGCACCATCGGAGCACGCTTTCATTAAAGGGACGAGTGAACACTCATCGCTATTGGTATCTGAGCACCATCGGAGCACGCTTTCATTAAAGGGAAGAGTGAACACTCATCGATATTGGTAGCTGAGCACCATCGGAGCACGCTTTCATTAAAGGGACGAGTGAATACTCATCGCTATTGGTAGCTGAGCACCATCGGAGCACGCTTTCATTAAAGGGACGAGTGAATAGTCAACGCTATTGGTAGCTGAGCACCATCGGAGCACGCTTTCATTAAAGGGACGAGTGAATACTCATCGCTATTGGTATCTGAGCACCATCGGAGCACGCTTTCATTAAAGGGACGAGTGAATACTCATCACTATTGATAGCTGAGCACCATCAGAGCACGCTTTCATTAAAGGGACGAGTGAATAATCATGGCTATTGGTAGATGAGCACCATCGGAGCAGGCTTTCATTAAAGGGACGAGTGAATACTCATCGCTATTGGTAGCTGAGCACCATCGGAGCGCGCTTTCATTAAAGGGACACGTGAATACTCATCGCTATTGGTAGCTGAGCACCATCGGAGCACGCTTTCATCAAAGGGACGAGTGAATAATCATCGCTATTGGTAGCTGAGCACCATCGGAGCACGCTTTCATTAAAGGGATGAGTGAATAATCATCGCTATTGGTAGCTGAGCACCATCGGAGCACGCTTTCATTAAAGGGATGAGTGAATACTCATCACTATTGGTAGCTGAGCACCATCGCTATGGGTAGCTGAGCACCCTCGGAGCAGGCTTTCGTTAAAGGGACGAGTGAATAATCATCGCTATTCGTAGCTGAGCACCATCGGAGCACGCTTTCATTAAAGGGACGAGTGAATAATCATCTCTATTGGTAGCTGAGCACCATCGGAGCACGCTTTCATTAAAGGGACGAGTGAATACTCATAGCTATTGGTAGCTGAGCACCATTGGGGCACGCTTTCATTAAAGGGACGAGTGAATACTCATCGCTATTGGTAGCTGAGCACCATCGGAGCACGCTTTCATTAAAGGGACGAGTGAATACTCATCGCTATTGGTAGCTGAGCACCATCGGAGCACGCTTTCATTAAAGAGAAGAGTGAATACTCATCGCTATTGGTAGCTGAGCACCATCGGAGCACGCTTTCATTAAAGGGACGAGTGAATACTCATCGCTATTGGTAGCTGAGCACCATCGGGGCACGCTTTCATTAAAGGGACGAGTGAATACTCATCGCTATTGGTAGCTGAGCACCATCGGAGCACGCTTTCATTAAAGGGACGAGTGAATACTCATCGCTATTGGTAGCTGAGCACCATCGGAGCAGTGCTCAATTCAAACACATTAATCCTAGGTCTCTGACCCCAACTACGAGGAGCCACCTGCATGTACAAAGCAAAATGTAAAAGACAACACATCCATTGGAATGCTTAAACCGCTGGGTGACCTGCAGGGTGATGGATGTTCCACCACTGACACAATATACATGGGAAAAATCAAAAATTGAGCTTTAACTAGCAGAGGCACTTTCTTAGAGAAAAAGATTTTTACAATTCACCCACCCTGACCCACACCGTGCATGTGCTGGCAAAATGTACACGTTATTACTTGTATTTTAAGTGTTTCTTTCATAAAGCATATGCTCATGTGAACAACATTGCCATGATAGTCAAAGTTAAATATACAATTTTGAAACGACTAAAGAATTAAAGAGTCTGGCCCTTATTTTGCTGTGGCCTGGAACATTTTTTTGGCAGCATTTGCCTGGCAGGGAATGAAATACAGTATTGACGAACGTCATTAGGACTTAACTCCCCCATGCCCAGCACTCTCTCACATCCGAGTGTGCCAGCAGGCCTTATCACAGTATCCAGGTGCACCCAGTCTCCTCCTTGCTACAATCCAGCTGAGCCCAGCACTCTCCTTGCTACAATCCGGCTGAGCCCAGCCCCCTCCATGCTCAGTCCCCTGAGCCCACTACCCTCCTTGCCACCTACAATCCTCTGAGCCCAACCCCCTCCTTGCTACAATCCTCTGAGCCCAGAGAATTCTAATTTCTCCCAAAATTAAACCCTCATAGTAAAACGGTATTCTAAAAGTCAAAAACACCATTTGATTCCTCTAACTTACTGTATGTTTAGATTTTATGTGGGAATGCAACTTGTTTTCACACCATGCACAACAATAACAATCACTTCTTTATCAAATAATGACTAACATCAGGTGATGTTATCACACATATCTCTTAAAGAAATCTCTTGTTAGCCCATTTGAGAGGCAGAGAGTGTCCCGAATTTTTAGGCTCCCATTGCACTGCATTCTAGGCCTGCATTTATTACTGGCAATAGTGGCAAAAAAGCTAAAGGCCACAAGGGGCTCCTCTGGGAACATCAATCAGGAAGAAATTACTTCATCCCAGCAACAGCAGGGACAATATCAGAGAGACCAGCCACTGATGGAACAGAGCGTGTGTCATCCCTTCTGAACTACCTATGGGCGTCCCAGTTAAGGGTGAAACCGTGAAGGGTGAAGACCAGCTGTTGACCAGCCTATTTGGGCCACATTAGGTGGTCCAGAAATAAGGCTGCCGGTCGCACCGTACCGGCACCCTTTCCGGACCACCACACTACAACTCTGGCTCCGTGGGCTGTTGCCTCCGGCAGGTCAGACCTAGGGGGAACAACGGTCCCGGTAGGCAGGGTTGTTACAGAAGCATCAGCACTGTTAGCACCGGTGCCGGTGCTTCTGTGTCCCCATTCCCAAGGACACATGGAGTCCTATCGGATTCCATGGGAATGGGGACTTACACTTTCTGCTGCCTGATACCCTGGCTGCCGGGACTTGTAATGTCACGGTGGCACCGGGATCTCAGGCGGCGGAAACTGTGTAATGAGTCCACTGGAAACCTGCCGGTAGCACAAGCAGATTACTGCCGGACTCATAACTAGGCCCTTGCCTATGAGCCTTTGCCTTTCTCCCTGTTGCATCTGTGAGTACCCCACGCTCCCTAATTACTGTACTGTCCCTCCACCCTGTACTACTCACCTATAACGCGTTCACTCCTGCTGATCCTCCTACTACTCCATCTCTTCCACAACCTTCCAACAAACAAAGCTGACAAGGTAACCATACCTCCTCCTAACACCTATTCACCTCCCCTCTCTTCCTCTAAGACTCAACTTCTCTACTCCTCCATACCTCATCAACTGAACATTGCTCTTCACTAACACTGCTCTCCTTAGCATATCTAACTCGCTTCTAACTGCTCGTCATTCCAAACTTTCTTCTATTCACTTTCTCCCTGACCGTTCTTCTCTATTTGATATTGTTGACCACTCTACTCCCACTCTTACTCATTGTCGCAGGATTTCTTTGGGTCCTTTCTGCAATGGTCTTCCTTCTATCTATCTAATCATTTTTTCTCAATTTCCTGGGCTAGGAAATGTTCTTCCACTTTTCCCCTACTAAATTGTGTCACGCTAATATTTCCTCTTCATTTGGGCTATCTCCTCATTTGATTTGATTTAATTATTTATGAAGTGCATATCTCTGGGAACCAAGCAGGGAACCTGCATATGGACGCAGCTGTTATAACAAAACACCAACAACAGCCAACTCAGCTGAACAAGTTAGTTTATAAACGTTTTCTAACACAATTGTAAGAGTCTATTCGACGGAGTTCCAAAAGAAGGTCATTCCACAGCCGAGGTCCCCCCTGGAAGAGAATCGTCTGTTACCCAATAAACTGATCTAGAACGAGGTACCACCAGCAGATGTTGGTCAAGAGAACGTAAAGAATGTGTTGGCTGGTAGATTAGGATCTTTGATGAAAGTAATTTCTATGCTGACGATTCTCAGATATGTTTTTCTTTTCCTTGTTTTCCGATTCCCTTCACGCTACCATCTCTGTCTGTCTTCTTGCAATCCATTCTCGGATGCATGTCAATCTCCAACCCCTCAAGGCCTCTAAAGATGTGATTCTGTTAACTCTTGGTGTAATAGATGAACTGGTGCCACAATCCTCTAATTCGGGAGTACGGAGGTCTAAGCCAGCTGATGCACTTCTCAAATTATAGGTCTTCATTAGATCAAAGGTAGAGGTCTCTCTTTCCCCTCCCCCCTTTTTTTTACCCTTGGCTCTCTTCTCTTTCCCTTCTTCTCTTCCTTTCCTTCCCCCCGCCCCCCAAGGAGAAAAGAAACTTAACCGAACTCACAGAAGAGTAGAGTAATGTGCTGCAACCACCCGATAACACAGAGAGCAGCCACAACGCAGTCCCCACCCCAGCAGAGGACTTTGCCTGGTTTACTCGGCAAGAGAGCAATTTCACAGTGATGACGCAACTAGCCCAACAACCGTCAGGTGGGTCAAAGGTAAGTTACCCGCAGTCCCCACCCGACTCATAAATCGGTACTGGGCACTATTCACAGGATATGCAAATCGAGCCGACTGTATGTGTATCACTGTGTCATCTCAGAACACGGACGCCACAGCAGCTATCAGTGGCTATCACGGATGCTGCAGCGGCTAGCAGCTAAAGCAAACAATAATGTCAAAATCCGTTCGAGAGGCAAAGTACCCTGAAGCAGACAGTCGTAAGACAGAATTAATACACGGGACAAAGCCCCTGATTGAGTGTTGCTAATGTCAATAATACGTTAACTCCTCATAAGGTACTTGCGGAAAGCGAGTTCCGAGCCAGGAAGTACAATCAAAAACAAAGCACGCACACCGTGTTTTCCTTGATTGAAAAGCCTTTACCTCTTCACCTTTTGCAGACGCCCAAGCCGCAATGCCCGCCACAGTCTGCCATGGTCTGCAGCTACAATCTGTTGCCTCACTCTGTAGCCCGCTCCGCAGCCGCAATCGATTTTTAAAGGTGTTGAATGGTAACAGGCTCCACCTTCCACAATAGTAGCAGTAGAAAGACTCGGGTTCCAGGTCACCGGATACAGTCTGCCAATGTCTGCAACTACACTCTGCTGCCTCACTCCGCATTTCTCTTATAAAATCACCAGCACAAAACTAACCAAGATATGCATCTGTTTCACAAACACATTTTTGCATTGTTCCAAACAGCACTAGTCATAGTCCAAATCTTCTAACATAGTTAACATTCTTTACTACACTACCCATAACACAACTTGATTAACTTGTTTCCCAACAACTCCTCCAAATGATTGGAATGCTCCTGCACCAATTCTCAGTACTGCCTCTGAGCCCACTGCTAGCACAATTGCCATGCCAAATGCTGTGCCTAATGATTGCAATGCTCCTGTGCCTAATGATTCGAATGCTCCTGCACCAGTTCTCAGTACTGCCTCTGAGCCCACTGCTAGCACAATTGCCATGCCAAATGCTGTGCCTAATGATTGCAATGCTCCTGTGCCTAATGATTGCAATGCTCCTGCACCAGTTCTCTGAACTGCCTCCGAGTCCACTGCTAGCACAATTGCCATGCCAAATGCCTACCTAAAGATTGTAATGCTCCTGTGCCTAATGATTGCAAGGCTACTGCACCAGTTCTCAGTACTGCCTGCAAGCCCACTGCTACTACAAATGCAATCCATACCAAATGATTGCCATGCCAAATGCCATACCTTATGATTGGAATGCTCCTGTGCCTAATGATTGCGAAGCTCCTGCACCAGTTCTCAGTACTGCCCCTGAGTCCACTGCTAGTACAATTGCCATGCCAAATGCCATACCTAATGATTGTAATGCTCATGTGCCTAATGATTGAAAGGTTACTGCACCAGTTCTCAGTATTGCCTCCGAGTCCACTGCTACTACAATTGCCATGCCAAATGCCATACCTAATGATTGGAATGCTTGTGTGCCTAATGATTGCAAGGCTCCTGCACCAGTTCTCAGTACTTCCTGCGATCCCACTGCTAGTACAAATGCCATGACAAATGCCATACCTAATGATTGCAAGGCTACTGCACCAGTTCTCAGTACTTCCTGCGATCCCACTGCTAGTACAATTGCCATGCCAAATGCCATACCAAATGATTGCAATGCTCTTGCACCAGTTCTCAGTACTGCCTTAGTGCCCACTGCTAGTACAATTGCCATGCCAAATGCTATACCTAATGATTGTAATGCTCTTGTGCCTAATGATTGCAAGCCTACTGCACCAGTTCTCAGTACTGCCTTAGAGCCCACTGCTAGTACAATTGCCATGACATATGCCATACCAAATGATTGCAATGCTCTTGCACCAGTTCTCAGTACTGCCTGCAAGCCCACTGCTACTACAAATGCCATACCAAATGATTGCAAGGCTCTTGCACGAGTTCTCAATACTGCCTATGAGCCCACTGCTAGCACAATTGCCATGCCAAATGCTGTGCCTAATGATTGCAATGCTCCTGTTCCTAATGATTGCAAGGCTCCTGCACCAGTTCTCAGTACTGCCTCCGAACCCACTGCTAGCACAATTGCCATGCCAAATGCCATACCTAATGATTGCAAGGCTCCTGCACCAGTTCTCAGTACTGCCTATGAGCCCACTGCTAACACAATTGCCATGCCAAATGCCATACCTATTGATTGCAAGGCTACTGCACCAGTTCTCAGTACTGCCTATGAGCCCACTGCTAGTACAATTGCCATGACATATGCCATACCTAATGATTGTAATGCTCGTGTGCTTAATGATTGCAAGGCTCCTGCACCAGTTCTCAGTACTGCCTGCGATCCCACTGCTAGCACAATTGCCATGCCAAATGCCATACCTAATGATTGCAAGGCTCCTGCACCAGTTCTCAGTACTGCCTATGAGCCCACTGCTAACACAATTGCCATGCCAAATGCCATACCTAATGATTGCAAGGCTCCTGCACCAGTTCTCAGTACTGCCTATGAGCCCACTGCTAACACAATTGCCATGCCAAATGCCATACCTATTGATTGCAAGGCTACTGCACCAGTTCTCAGTACTGCCTATGAGCCCACTGCTAGTACAATTGCCATGACATATGCCATACCTAATGATTGTAATGCTCGTGTGCTTAATGATTGCAAGGCTCCTGCACCAGTTCTCAGTACTGCCTGCGATCCCACTGCTAGCACAATTGCCATGCCAAATGCCATACCTAATGATTGCAAGGCTCCTGCACCAGTTCTCAGTACTGCCTATGAGCCCACTGCTAACACAATTGCCATGCCAAATGCCATACCTAATGATTGCAAGGCTCCTGCACCAGTTCTCAGTACTGCCTATGAGCCCACTGCTACTACAACTGCTATGCCAAATGCCGAGCGTGGTGTAGGATCATTTGACCAGTCCTCCTTTTTAAAGGACCCAAGCTACAGTCAGGGATAAAAAAAAACTTTCACCTCTCTCATGTCACCACGAGGTGCCAAGGCGGGCAAAACTCCAGAGCCGAAGAAGAGGTCTCGAGGCAAACAAGGTGGCCCTGGGTCTTCAATCTGATGGCCCTCAAATACAGCGCGGGTAAGAGTTCATACTGCGCATGTGCAGAGAAGCAGTCTGTCTTCAGGGAGCCTGGCAAGTAGCAATAGAAGCACAGTGCGCATGTGCACAGAAGCAGTGTTTTAGAAGTGAGACTGGCAAGTAGCTATAGAAGCACACGGTAATTCATTGAATTTCGCAGAAAAGTGTCGCAAGCGTCTGGCGCAGAGTGTCCGCGTGCGATTGTCTGCGCCACCCACGTGCGCTAAAACCGATTTCCGCGCACAGCGTATTCATGGATTCTAGGCTCCCAAACCAGCCGTGGCGCAGAGTATCGCAGCGACCCTGCAGCAGCGCCAGTAACGCCCCCAAGAACGCCCTCGCGCAAGGAAAAGCCATCAAAATCGCAAAATCATCGCAAAGGGCTGCGCTAACCTTGGACCAGTTTACAGGGCTGCCAAACAAGGAACGCAAAGCGGGTAACGTTCATATCAGGGGTACGCGGGAAGTTTTACACGCGATTAGCCAGGGTACGTGTATTACAGGGGTACGCGGGAAGTTCAACACGCGATTGGCCAGGGTACGTGTATTACAGGGGTACGCATGAAGTTTTACATGCGATTAGCCAGGGCACGTGTATTACAGGGGTACGCGGCAATTATCACACGCGATTTGGCTGGGTACGTGTATTACAGGGGTATACGGGAAGTTTTACACACGATTTGGCTGGGTACGTGTATTACAGGGGTGCACGGGAATAATCACACGCGATTTGGCCAGGGACGTGTATTACAGGGGTGCGCGGGAATTATCACACGCAATTTGGCTGGGTACGTGTATTACAGGGGTGCGTGGGAAGTTAAACACGCAATTAGGCTGGGTGGGTCCTCACAGGTGTACCCTGTACACCCTCCACGGCCCCTGCAGGCCGCCCACACCACAGGGGACTACCCTGCACACCTGCTCATGTCCCCCTGCACCCCCACCCCCAGCAGTGCAGGGGCACCCTCCACCAGGCCCCCAGCCATGTCCCCTATCACCCCCACCCCCCAGCCACCAGGGGCACCCACCACCAGGCCCCCACTCATGTCTCCCACCACCCCCACCCCCCAGCCACCAGGGGCACCCACCACCAGGCCCGCACCCATGTCTCCCACCACCCCACCCCCCAGCAGTGCAGGGGCAGCCTCCACCAGGCCCCCACCCATGTCTCCCACCACCCCCACCCCCCAGCAATGCAGGGGCACCCACCACCAGGCCCGCACCCATGTCTCCCACCACCCCACCCCCCAGCAGTGCAGGGGCAGCCTCCACCAGGCCCCCACCCATGTCTCCCACCACCCCACCCCCCAGCAGTGCAGGGGCACCCACCACCAGGCCCGCACCCATGTCTCCCACTCCCCCACCCCCCAGCAGTGCAGGGGCAGCCTCCACCAGGTCCCCACCCATGTCTCCCACCACCCCACCCCCCAGCAGTGCAGGGGCAGCCTCCACCAGGCCCGCACCCATGTCTCCCACCACCCCACCCCCCAGCAGTGCAGGGGCAGCCTCCACCAGGCCCCCACCCATGTCTCCCACCACCCCCACCCCCCAGCAGTGCAGGGGCAGCCTCCACCAGGCCCCCACCCATGTCTCCCACCACCCCCACCCCCCAGCAGTGCAGGGGCACCCACCACCAGGCCCCCACTCATGTCTCCCACCACCCCCACCCCCCAGCCACCAGGGGCACCCACCACCAGGCCCGCACCCATGTCTCCCACCACCCCATCCCCCAGCAGTGCAGGGGCAGCCTCCACCAGGCCCCCACCCATGTCTCCCACCACCCCACCCCCCAGCAGTGCATGGGCAGCCTCCACCAGGCCCGCACCCATGTCTCCCACCACCCCACCCCCCAGCAGTGCAGGGGCACCCACCACCAGGCCCCCACCCATGTCTCCCACCACCCCCACCCCCCAGCAGTGCAGGGGCAGCCTCCACCAGGCCCCCACCCATGTCTCCCACCACCCCACCCCCCAGCAGTGCAGGGGCAGCCTCCACCAGGCCCGCACCCATGTCTCCCACCACCCCACCCCCCAGCAGTGCAGGGGCAACCTCCACCAGGCCCCCACCCATGTCTCCCACCACCCCCACCCCCCAGCAGTGCAGGGGCAGCCTCCACCAGGCCCCCACCCATGTCTCCCACCACCCCACCCCCCAGCAGTGCAGGGGCAGCCTCCACCAGGCCCGCACCCATGTCTCCCACCACCCCACCCCCCAGCAGTGCAGGGGCACCCACCACCAGGCCCGCACCCATGTCTCCCACCACCCCCACCCCCCAGCCACCAGGGGCACCCACCACCAGGCCCGCACCCATGTCTCCCACCACCCCACCCCCCAGCAGTGCAGGGGCAGCCTCCACCAGGCCCCCACCCATGTCTCCCACCACCCCCACCCCCCAGCAGTGCAGGGGCAGCCTCCACCAGGCCCCCACCCATGTCTCCCACCACCCCCACCCCCCAGCAGTGCAGGGGCACCCACCACCAGGCCCGCACCCATGTCTCCCACCACCCCACCCCCCAGCAGTGCAGGGGCAGCCTCCACCAGGCCCGCACCCATGTCTCCCACTCCCCCACCCCCCAGCAGTGCAGGGGCACCCACCACCAGGCCCCCACCCATGTCTCCCACCACCCCACCCCCCAGCAGTGCAGGGGCAGCCTCCACCAGGCCCCCACCCATGTCTCCCACCACCCCACCTCCCAGCAGTGCAGGGGCACCCACCACCAGGCCCGCACCCATGTCTCCCACTCCCCCACCCCCCAGCAGTGCAGGGGCAGTCTCCACCAGGCCCCCACCCATGTCTCCCACCACCCCACCCCCCAGCAGTGCAGGGGCAGCCTCCACCAGGCCCGCACCCATGTCTCCCACCACCCCACCCCCCAGCAGTGCAGGGGCAGCCTCCACCAGGCCCCCACCCATGTCTCCCACCACCCCCACCGCCCAGCAGTGCAGGAGCAGCCTCCACCAGGCCCCCACCCATGTCTCCCACCACCCCCACCCCCCAGCAGTGCAGGGGCACCCACCACCAGGCCCCCACTCATGTCTCCCACCACCCCCACCCCCCAGCCACCAGGGGCACCCACCAGCAGGCCCGCACCCATGTCTCCCACCACCCCACCCCCCAGCAGTGCAGGGGCAGCCTCCACCAGGCCCCCACCCATGTCTCCCACCACCCCACCCCCCAGCAGTGCAGGGGCAGCCTCCACCAGGCCCGCACCCATGTCTCCCACCACCCCACCCCCCAGCAGTGCAGGGGCACCCACCACCAGGCCCCCACCGATGTCTCCCACCACCCCCACCCCCCAGCAGTGCAGGGGCAGCCTCCACCAGGCCCCCACCCATGTCTCCCACCACCCCACCCCCCAGCAGTGCAGGGGCAGCCTCCACCAGGCCCGCACCCATGTCTCCCACCACCCCACCCCCCAGCAGTGCAGGGGCAGCCTCCACCAGGCCCCCACCCATGTCTCCCACCACCCCCACCCCCCAGCAGTGCAGGGGCAGCCTCCACCAGGCCCCCACCCATGTCTCCCACCACCCCACCCCCCAGCAGTGCAGGGGCAGCCTCCACCAGGCCCGCACCCATGTCTCCCACCACCCCACCCCCCAGCAGTGCAGGGGCACCCACCACCAGGCCCGCACCCATGTCTCCCACCACCCCCACCCCCCAGCCACCAGGGGCACCCACCACCAGGCCCGCAACCATGTCTCCCACCACCCCCACCCCCCAGCAGTGCAGGGGCACCCACCACCATACACCCCACCAACCTGGTGACTCCGTGCCATCTTCCCTCGTTGGGCCCTGTGGGGTCCCAGCTGCCTCTTCTGCTGCTGAGGAGTCCAACTCCGACCTCCGCCTCTTGGACCTCCCCTTGCCAGCTGCGGCCTGGGACGCGGCACCAGACTCCTCACTCCCCGACGAGATCACAACTTGGGAGGGGATCTGGCCCTTGCGTCTCCGGCTGGTGGTGCGACCCCTGCCGCTGTGCTCCACAGCACCTGCTCCGTCCTCTTCATCTGTTGACAGTGCAGACAGGGAGAAAGAAAACACAGGCATCAGGGCACTGTAAAATGGACTCATACACACATGACAGTTATACATGAGTGGCATAGGTAAACCTCAGACATGGCATCACAATCCCCAACACACATGTCATTTCAACTTGCACACATGAGCCATACCACAGCCATGATGCAACAGCCAGCACCATCCATTCACATACAACAGCATGTGCAGCCAAAGGTCATCCACACATCACATGCAACATAGGGAGTACACTACACATGCACACACAACACCAAACCTGCATGCATGTGTACACCTCCGCCAACTGTCGCAGTGTCTCCATCGACATCCATGTCACACCTGACAATCATTCCTCCACATCCTGTGCCATGCAAGCCCACACACACAAGCACCATCCATGTGTCACACATGAGACCCCTCGCATGTGTCACCCTCACAGCCCTGTACACCCCCCCCTACTTGGCCACATAAAAATACATGTTCAACCTGCACACTCCTGGCACACCACCACACGCACAACTTACTATCAGTATGCATGTACACTTACCGCTCGACTCCAGACGGGTCTGCTTCTCAAGGACATGGATGTGGAGCTCAGGGGATATGCGTTCCAGGACCCTCATCTGATCTTCCGACAAGTGGCCCCGCCCGCCCCTTAGCATCTGCTGCCATCATGAGGCGCCGGGCCTTGTTGAGGGTGCTGGACCTGAAGTCCTCCCAGCGCTCCCTGACACATTAGTAGTCGCGGACTGCCACCTCCTCCGCGTTGATGGCAGTCACGACGTCCATCGGCGCGCAACCTTCCGAAGAGGGCATCATACTGCCCGACGACATGCTCCACCAGGACAACAACTTCCCTGGCACAGAAGCTGGTGCCCCTCTGCCTCCTTGGCCGGGGGTTGCCACTGGTGCCAGATGTCGTAGTGCCCGACATGGCAACCCCAGAGGCAGGAGTGGGTGGGCAACTGGGTCCTGGTGCTGGGCTGTGGGGTGACAGTCGGGAGCCTTTGGTTCCAGCAGGGGTGGTCACAGCAACAGCACCCCTGGCTGATGTGCAGGCAGCAAATGGCAGGGCACATGGCCAGCAGGCAGTCAGGCAGCAGCAGATGGCAGGTGGGAGCATGCTCAGGGCTCTGGGGGGCAGTAATTTGGCCTCCTGGGCAGGAGCGTGGTCTTCCGTGTGCTTACGCGTGGACAGCCTGATAGGGAGTGATTTTGCACGTGAAAATCCCACACGTCTGCGTGTGAATCGAAGAAAGGCCCTTAGCGCGTAAACCCATCAACAGCATATGCGCGTCCATGAAGTCACGTGCACGTGCAGGAAAATGTTGCGTGACACGTCCGAGTGTCAAAGCGTGTGATTGGAGAAAATAGACCTACACGCAGAAGTCACAAAGCGTGTAAATGGTTAAAATGGACCTACACGCAGTAGTGACAAAGCGTGTGATTGGTGAATATGGATCTACACGCAGAAGTGACAAAGCGTGTGATTGGTGAAAATGGATCTACACGCAGAAGTGACAAAGCGTGTGATTGGTGAAAATGGGCATAGCACGTACACGCCGCGTAAGTGACGCTGTACGTGTGGGCCTGTATATAAGGTACGTGTAGAACACCATTTCCTTGTACGTGCTTTTCGTGGAGAGCGAGTGGGTGAATTCTGTACTTCTTGTCGTTTCACACGCGATTTACTTCACGGCATTTCCAGTTCGTACTCCCTGTTACCTCTGACAGCTTTTTCTCTTTTTTCTCTCGTACTGGTTTACCTGGGCCTGTTCCCTCAAACAGTGTCCCCTTCTACTGTTGTCCTGTCTCCTCAGACAGTGTACATATCTTCTTTTGGCGGGGGTGTTGCCAACCAAACGCGCTCATTTTTCACGCTCTTTTACCTGGCAGACGGTGAGTCACGCACGTATCTAACTTCTGTGCTTGCCCCGTGTGTAGCCTACCCCTTCAGAGGTCATTCTAGGCTGCGTGTGACACACATACGTTCATTCTTGTGTTACTGGGTGCCACAGCGTAGTGCAGGTTTTTCTTTCTGCACACGTGGTCTAGGAGGGGTTGCGTGCACGTCATCTCCCTTTTTTGGGCCTCCTGTGCGTTGCGTGACCCGTCATCTTTCCCCAGGGGTTACAATCAGCCTTGCTAGAGCACTAGGGTACAATTACCATCTGGTACCCAACCCCTTTGACCCCCAATTGCCCAGGACTATAGTCTACAGCCACTCCCATACGCACATTAATATCAGTGCCATGGCTGGGAGGCGAGGATTCCGTAAGGGTGGCAAAGGTGGAAGAGCCACAAGTGGTGGCCGTGGTGGATCCGGTAGGGGACGTGGTCGTAACTTGCAGGGTGAGCCTGTCCCCCCATGTGCGGAGGACCAGTCAAGGGCACCCATTATCCCTCCCCTCCCCCCCTCCCGTTGAGGCTGATGTGGCTGACACCATCCATGCTCAGCCCTTGTTGGACCAGCCCATTGTGGCACCACACCTGGCTGACTCCATGGCTGACTTCCAGGTCAGCAGGGCTACCACACGTGCGCTGGTGCACGTTGATGCCATCATGCCACGTGGATCTGGGGCAGCAAGGTCATCTGCTGCCCCAAGTAGGCAGGGCGGAGAGGCTGCAGGGGCAGCTGCGGCTCCATCCACCCCAGCTCTCACACACCCAGCCAGGACAGTGTCCGTCCTAGTCCATTCTGCTGACATTCCCCATGACACCATTACACTTGAGCCAATGCCTGCACCAACTCCCATGCTGAGTGTGCAATCCCACACACCTGATACAGAGCCCACCAGGGCTCCTGCCCCTAGTGTCCAGAGCGGCGCAGGACACTCAGGATCACCACCACCTTCCAAGCGGAAGAGGAAGAGTGCTCGTCCGGCACAGGCTGATGCCCCAGACACGGCTACACAGTCCGGTCCGTCGAGGAAGCCCAACTTCACGGATGACGAACTGAATGCACTTGTCGAGTATGTGTCTGGACATGATAACGAGATGGTCATTGTTGCAGGATCAAAGACCACACCTGCACAACGCAAGGCACACTGGCAGACCGTTGCGGACATCGTAAGTGCCCTTGGAATCGTGAGGCGCACAGCCAATGATTGCTACAAGCGCTGGAATGACCTAAAGCGCAGGGCAAAGAAGAAGCTGGCCTCAAGTCATGCCGCAACTCTAGTGACTGGAGGTGGGTCTCCAGTAGAAGACATGGAACTCACTCCACATGAGTCAGTCGCTGGGACCTACGTCACGGAGGAACAGATCCAAGGCGTGGGAGATCTGCCTGATTACGAGGCATTGTCCGGTGAGTGCACATGCATGTGTGTGTCATCCATGTGCATGGTGTGTGTGTGAGGGCATCTGTTGGTGTGCCAGGTGAGAGTGTGTGCGCTTGAGTCGAATGTGTCAGCCATGTGCTTCATGCAATACATCCTGCACAGCTGCAATTGGCCATTGCAGTATCCCTTCTGCCAACAGTAGACATCTAGCCCAACAGCACCCCAGTTGCCCTTGAAGTGTCACCTTGCCACAACATTGTTGCTTATTTTCCTATGTTCAATCAGACAGATTGTATGCATTCCACCACTTATACTAGGCATTCCTCAGTCCTCTAGTCACATGTCTGGCATGGCCATGGTAAAGTGGAGTGACTTTGTTACCTGGATATCATATGTTCACACATGTCCCTGTGCAATTGGACCATATTGGACTGGCAGCTCCAGGTGATAAAGCAGACCTGTTTCAATTAGAAAAGCTATTGCATGTGGGAACTGGACAGAATGAATAAGTGCTGCCCTCCTCTCCATCTACACTCAATAGCAATGGCACATGCCATCTGTGTGATGGCATGTGTGTGTCACCTGGCAATCACAGGGCAATGTGTGATGCCACTGCCAGGCAGCATGCAGAAAATGTGTTCATCTTCCATCTTTGTGTAATGAGTGTGTGCCATTTGCCTGCCCTTCATACGCAGTGAGGGTGCATGCATGGGAGGGTCTTAGTCATGTGGGACATGTGTCAATCAAGTACTGGTTCTCTTGCTTCTCAGCCCTCATTGTGTGCCATGGTGCTAATGCAGGTTTCCATTTCTTTGTTATTATGTCATTGCAGGGGAAGACGCACCTGATACTGCTGGGGTTGTGGAGATGGTGCAGAGCCAGGAGGGGTCCGAGGGCCGACCAACCACCAGTGAGGGACGTTGTGTGCTGGTGGGTGAAAATCCACAAGTGCTACAGGTTGTGCTCTCAAGGGGTGTCTCTGGCTGCACCTCCCCCGAGCTGTACTCAGCTGTTGACTCGGATGATGAGACCTACGTGCCGTCGCAGGTGAGTGTTCCAGGGAGGGAATCTGTTCTGTCCCACCCACCTGCACCAGGGTCAGAACCCTCAATGGGGATGTCAGTGTTGGCAGCTAGGCCTTTGGTGGTTACGGATGCAGGTTCACACTCCGCGACATCTGATCCTGTTCCTGGGCCAGCAGATCAGAGGGGGAATGCAGTCCTGCAGCCTCAGGCAGTGCCGGCACAGCAAGGCGCATTCCGCCTTGCCCCAGACAGGTGTGGTGCCCGCCGACGTGGTGGCCGTACGCCACCTGGCAATACTGCATGGGAGCAATCCATTTACGGTATGGCTACCCAACAGGCAGCATCATCCGAGATGATGGCTCAGGCCATGGATAGGGTGGCCACTTCCATTGTCCCCCCTGAAAGGCTGATGGAGCGACTAGATCAGGCAACCGACTCCATCTGCCAGTCACACAGGGAGGACATGTTGGCGTCCAACAGGGACAGGCGGGCGGCACTGGCGACTCTGCAGGAGGCCATCTCCATAGAGTCCCAGGGCCACAGGGAAGCCCTGAGGCAGGAGCTACATCAACTCAGGACGACTCTAGTTGAGCTTGAGGCTTCAACACACCAAAGGACAGAACAGCAGCTGGAGCGTCTCACCCGTACGCTCTCAGCTGAGATGCAAGCTACGAGGGCGGAGGTCCGGGCATCCCGTAGTTGTTGCATGGGGACCTCCGCACCCTCATCCTCCAGAACCAGACCTACCACACCCGCATGCTTGCAGCCATGGAGGAACAGAGTAGGGCCTTGCGTGGGCTGCCTCCCATAGTGCAACCACCTCCGGATGCAGCTGCACAGGGTGATAATAGCGACAGCAGTGATACTCCCACAATAGGGTAGCCGTGTGGGCCATGAGCCCATGGAGGTGTTTTTTTTTCCCAGGATCCACACAGGTGGTTTCTGGTGTGCACCCTGACCTCTGACCTCCTGGGTGGCCTCCCCAACCCCCCTGGGCCCTTTAATGGCCATTTTTGAATTTTTTTTATTTTTATTTTTATTTTTATATTTTTCCCAATTTTTTTGGGACAATTTGTTGGCTTCCGTGGTTCCTGTGGGCATACGCTGCATTGTAGCTGGGCACATGCAGGCGTGTTATGTATTAGGTTCAGATGCCTGGGTTTGAGTCACACACACCCCTCCTGCTTCCCGTTTCCATGGGCTTGCAAAGGGTGTGCCCAAGTGACATTGAAGTACATGGTGACATTGGACTCCCACTACATGTGTGGGTAGTCTAGTCAATACTGTGTATACATTCCTAGTGCATATTGCTGTTGTGTTGTACACTGCATGTTGCATTGATGTGTAACTCATCATCTGTGTCTGCCTCCCAATTTGCAGGTCCCTTCCTCATGTCTACACAAGGCCCTCTAGTCTGGAGATGGGGTCCTTGTTGGCAGCAGTGCACCTACAACTCTACATGGCACCAACACTGTTCAGTTGGAAGTGGTGGGAGTGCAGGCATATCCAGGTGGTGAGACAACTGATTTATCACATTACTGAAGTCATGTTAATGGTAGTACCTGCTCAAGTTTGTTGTTGGTCCTGCATTACAGTGAGCATTTCAGGTGTAGGAAGTTTCAATTGGGGACACTGTACATTGCAACACTTGTCATGTTGTGGGGATTACTTTGTTTACCTGCACATAGCATGACATGGCACGGTGTGTTGTGTGGCGGTGCTGGGGATGGGTTGGGTGACATGGCACTGTCCTCTTGTTGCATTTAGCAAGTGGGTATTCATTTTGGCTGCTTGAATGTGTTTCTTCACAAAACTGCATTGGTGTTGTGTGTGGGTAGGGATGCACACATTGTAACACTTCCAGGTGAACAATCTCAGGCTGATATGCTTTTCACGGTTGAATCTCCAGACATTCAGGATCAGTCTCAGGTTGAGTCATCATTGACTGTCAGATGGAATGTGCCAGGCCAGTGTGCACTCCACAGGGGAGTGAATACTATGTGAAGTAATTAGCCACTAGCTGTGTACGGGCTGCCTCCCCCCGTGCCCTTTCCCCTCCCATGCGCAGCGGCTGTGCATGTGGTTGGGGATGTGGGGCCACCACCATGTCCACGGGCAGGCCCCGGCGTGTTGCAACGTTGTGCAGGACACATGCTGCCACTATGATCCTGCACACTACTGGGGGAGCGTATAACAGCTGCCCGCCAGAACGGTCAAGGGAGCGAAAGCGTGACTTTAGCACTCCGAATGTGCGCTCCACTATGCCCCGGGTTGTAATGTGGGCTGTGTTATATCTTACCTGGGGTGGCGTGGTGGGGTTCCGAATTGGCGTCATCATGTGGGGGCTGGGAGGGTAGGCACTGTCCCCTGTGGAGGTGGTGATTGGTATCATTGGTGGGGTTGTGACCTTGCTCAGTATCCAACATGCATGCATGTGCAGTGGCATACATACTCACCAAGCAGCCATGTATCGCCATGCCGCCCAGCATCTATGTCCCGGCATAGGGTGGACATTCGATAAATGAAGCTGTCATGGGTGGACCCGGGATAGTTGGCATATACTGAGGTGATGATTCCCTTGGCATTACATACTACCTGCACGTTGATGGAATGCCAGTGCTTGCGGTTCCTATAGATGTGCTCAGATGCCCTGGGGGGACGTAGAGCCACATGGGTGCAGTCGATGGCACCTAGCACTTTGGGGAATCGTGCCACACCGTAAAAATCCTGGGCCGCAGCATGCCTTTCTGCAGGTGTTCTGGGCAGGTATATGTGCCTGCGGACTGATGGGCGTGCAGTGATGATGTCCAAGACCTGGTGTAGGCAGCGTGACTGGGTGGCCTGTGACACCCCACCCACTATGGCACTTGTCCGCTGAAATGATCCAGTGGCTAAGAAGTGCAGTACATTGAGGACCTTCTCCAGGGGGCTGAGTGCTTGGGAGCACAGGGTGGGTGATGTGAGGTCATCCTCCCACTCACTCACCAGGTCCAGTATTATGTGTGGTGGAAACCTGTACCTTCCATACACCTGGTCATCAGGCATCCCGAACAGGCTGGTTCTGGGTGTGAATATTCTGGCCCTGACTCTCCTCCTCCTCCTCCTTTGGTAGCCCACTGCCACTGCTGCTAGGAACGGTATGTTCATCCTGGCATCTGGCTTGTCATTTGATAAGTGCGCAAATTAATGCTTTGCGCGTGTACTAGGCGAGCGTGTGACCTGCGCACCCCTGGAATCTAGTTGCCAGTCCAATAGCGTGTGGAAATTCCCACGCACCACGGGATACAGGTGCGCTGACGTACTTGCGTGTGTAAGTGCCCGCGCACCCCTGAAATACACGTACATAGGCCAATCGCGTGTAAGCGCACTTTTGTCCAATGACACGCGATGACACTCGGACGTGCAGTATTTTCACGTGTGCTCCTTCAGCACGTGCTGAGTGGGGAACACCCTTGCGGGTCACGTCACAGACGCGCTTACGCGCTGAGGGACTCTGGTCCAATAGAATCGCGTATGCGTGCTGACGCGCTTACGCGCTAAGGGCCTTTCCTCGGATTTCACGCTGACGTGCAGGATTTTCACGTGCCAAATCACTCCGTATCAAGCTGGCCACCCGAAAACACACGGAAGACCACGCTCCTGCCCAGAAGGCCGAGTTACTGCCCCCCAGTGCCCCGAGCAGCCTCCCACGTGCCATCTGCTGCTGCCTGCCTGCCTGCCTGCTGCCACCGTGCCCTGCCATTTGGTGCCTGCACATCAGCCATCTGCAGGGGTCCAGTTGCTGTGTCCACCCCTGCTGGAACTGAAGACTCCCAACTGGGATTACATCGCTCCACAGCCCAGCCCCAGGACCCAGTTGCCCACCCACACCTGCCTCTGGGGTTGCCATGTCGGGCACTTCCACATCTGGCACCAGTGGCAACCCCAGGCCAGAGGGGCACCAGCTTCACTGCCACCGAAGTTGGTGTCCTGGTGGAGCATGTCCTGGGGCAGTATGATGCCCTCTTTGGATCGTCCCGCGCCAGCAAGGAAGGACGGGAGAGGATCTGGGCCGACTGTGTGGTTGCCATCAACGCGGAGGGGGTGGCAACCCGCAACGTCCAGAAGATCAAGAAGCGCTGGGAGGACTTGAGGTCCAGGACCCTTGTGAAGGCCCGGCGCCTCGTGGAGGGGGGCCGGGGCCACATGAGTTCCATCCAGAAGAGGGTCCTGGAACGTGTACGCCCAGCGCTCCACGCCCAGATCCTTGAGAGGGAGGCCCGTCTGGAGTTGAGCGGTAAGTGTCCAAGCATTACTGTGTGAGACAGGGCATGTTGCGGTGTGCTGGTTCTATGATACTTGCCTGTATGTGTGCCATAGGCCATGTATGCATGTATGTGTGCAGGGACATCACGGTAATGCATGTGCGACCAGTGATGTGTGACCCACGTGGTTGTTGCATGTGTCCAAATGCGGCATGGGGAGCCCTATGCAGATTTTGAACATGAGAGCATGCCAGTCTCTGTACCTGGACATGGGTGGGGGTGAGGGATGGGTGCTGATGCCAGGTACATATATGGTAGCCATGTCTGTGTGCCTGACCTGCGTGTCTGTGACTTGTGCATGCCATGGATGCATGACACATGTGTGTGACAATGCACAGATTCAGTGAAGCAGCCAACTTACCCTTGTTTTGGCTGTGTTTGGTGTGTTTGGGGCCAGATGGATGTGACTGAGGTGAGGTGTGTGCATGTGATATGCATGAGCCATGATGCATGTGAGTTGCATATCATTGAATGTTTCAAGAGTCCATTGGACATGCATGGAAATATCCATGGCATGCAGCATGCCTGTTACTGTGTGTGTTTTGCCTGGACTGACCCATGTGTTGTGGAGGGACATGATGGAAGTGTACTTTGACAGTGGTGCTCATCTGCTATTGCTTCCTGTCTAGGGGACCATTGTGCAGTACCCTGATGCTTGTGTTCTTTGTCTCCCTCTACGCAGCGGCTAGTGAAGAAGAGGGCAGAGACGCGCTGTGGAGCAAGGCGGCGGGGATGCACCCACGGCTGCAGCGGAAGGGGTGGGTGAGCCCCCACAGGGGCCTGCAACGGCGGGAGACGGTGAGGAGCCATCCAGGTTGGTGGTTTGCACAGAGGAGGAGGAGGCCGCCACTGGGGCACACATGGGGCCTGGTGGGGGCATCCCTGCTGGTGCAAGTGGTGCAGTCCAGGGCCAGGGGCAGGAGGCAACACAGGTCACCGTGGAGGGGCCTGTGCATGTCGCTGTCCCTGACCCTGTGAGTGCACCACCATGCACCAGCAGGGATGCCCCGTCCCAGGCCCGTCCGCAGGTAGTGGGGATGTCCATGTCACCTGACTCCCCTCCACCTGCGGACGTGGGAACCCCTGGCCGTGTGGAGAAGGTCCTGATTGGGGTCGCGATGCGCACGGCTGTGATTCGTGATGCCGTGCGTGCTTCCCGGGAGGAGCACGCACGTCATCACGAAGTGCACCGTGCCGACGTGGCCCAATTGGGATCGCCCATGTTCGGGGGTTTCCTGCATGTGTTGGCCAATGTGGCGGCCCTCTCCTCCTCTGTGCAGGCTGTCCACCAGTCGTTCTCCTTGCCGTCTTCCGGGCCAGATGCCACCAGGGCCCCCTGTCGACCTGCCCCGACCAATGCAGCCAGCTCGGTGGGGATCCCATCCCTGCCACAGTTGGGAGTCGGAGGTCCAGCAGGGGTGGACAACACTGCAACTGGACCCCAGCAGATGGAAGATGTGACAGCATCATCAGGCAGGGCACGTGCACGACGGCGTCGGTGGTTTCCATCAGCCTGGATGCCGTCGTGCTGGCAGAGGCAGTGGCGTCGGAGGCAGCAGCGGGCTCGACGTGGGAGGCATAATGGCTCGGGGCCATCAAGATCAGAGGGGCAGCCATCGGCCGGAGGGCAGGGCAACCCTGGGATGGTGGTGTCTTCCGTGTGGGAGGAGTTGGTCCAGCGGATAGGTGCGGAGCGGCAGCGGGCGGAAGAGGAGCGGCTCGCCATGGTCAGGGCGGAGTTCTCCATGCGTCGGGCATTGAGGCGGGCTGAGTGCCTCGAGGAAACTCGCAGGGAGTTTGAGCTGAACATGGGGTTATCCCTGCGAGACCTCGGGGCCAGGACAGAGTCCCGCCTCCAGGACATCGACATGGAGTTCGATGATGCCCTGGCCAGCAACATCAACAAGTGAGCCGCAGGACTTGCCCGCTGCCTTTGTATATAGTTATTTAGTTAGTTAGTGTTAGGTTTCCTTTATTTTGTTTTATTATTTTGGACCGCTCGGACAATGGCCACTTTTTTGTATATATTTTTTAGATTAGGTAGTAGTAGGTTTCATTTATGGTGTTGGGCTCATGGACCCTGGAACATTCCTGTATATAGTTTGCTTTTTGTAGATACTTCTTTTTCATTTCTTATTGTGTTCACCATGAGGAAATGGTTTTTCATATTTTTTCATACTACATGATATTGCTTTGGACGACAATTTTTTTTTATTCCTTTGTTTTTTTGATTATGACTTTTGTTCTCGGACATGGACCATTAATTTGCTTATCCACATAGTTGTATGTTTGATTTGTTTACTTATTTCTAATCTATAATACATTTTTTATTTTTACTTTCACTTGTGTTATTTTCTCATTGGTTTCATACATGTCATGATATGTGTTTTGACATTCACTTGCACCCATTGTGTATGTGTGTGTGTCGGGCATGTGTCCATTTACATTGTTGCCATTGGGGTTGTATCATGTAATTGCATTCACTATGTGGGTGGATGCTATCCTTGCCTGGGTGTTTGTGCTGGGTATGCTGCCCATTACTGCCATGATTGTGTATCGTCAGGACCTGGGGCCAGGGGGACATGTGTGGGTGCCTGGTGGAGGTTGCCCCTGCACTGCTGGGGGGTGTGGGTGGTGGGAGACATGGGTGGGGGCCTGGTGGAGGCTGACCCTGCACTGCTGGGGGGTGGGGGTGGTGGGAGACATGAGTGGGGGCCTGGTGGAGGCTGCCCCTGGATGGTGGGGGGTGGGGGTGGTGGGAGACATGAGTGGGGGCCTGGTGGAGGCTGACCCTGCAGTGCTGGGGGGTGGGGGTGGTGGGAGACATGAGTGGGGGCCTGGTGGAGGCTGCCCCTGGATGGTGGGGGGTGGGGGTGATAGGGGACATGAGTGGGGGCCTGGTGGAGGGTGCCCCTGGATGGTGGGTGGTGGGGGTGATAGGGGACATGAGTGGGGGCCTGGTGGAGGTTGCCCCTGCACTGCTGGGGGGTGGGGGTGGTGGGAGACATGGGTGGGGGCCTGGTGGAGGCTGCCCCTGGATGGTGGGGGGTGGGGGTGATAGGGGACATGAGTGGGGGCCTGGTGGAGGGTGCCCCTGGATGGTGGGGGGTGGGGGTGATAGGGGACATGAGTGGGGGCCTGGTGGAGGTTGCCCCTGCACTGCTGGGGGGTGGGGGTGGTGGGAGACATGAGTGGGGGCCTGGTGGAGGCTGACCCTGGATGGTGTGGGGTGGGGGTGGTGGGAGACATGGGTGGGGGCCTGGTGGAGGCTGCCCCTGGATGGTGGGGGGTGGGGGTGGTGGGAGACATGAGTGGGGGCCTGGTGGAGGCTGACCCTGCACTGCTGGGGGGTGGGGGTGGTGGGAGACATGAGTGGGGGCCTGGTGGAGGTTGCCCCTGGATGGTTGGGGGTGGGGGTGGTGGGAGACATGGGTGGGGGCCTGGTGGAGGCTGCCCCTGGATGGTGGGGGGTGGGGGTGGTGGGAGACATGAGTGGGGGCCTGGTGGAGGCTGACCCTGCACTGCTGGGGGGTGGGGGTGGTGGGAGACATGAGTGGGGGCCTGGTGGAGGCTGCCCCTGGATGGTGGGGGGTGGGGGTGGTGGGAGACATGAGTGGGGGCCTGGTGGAGGCTGACCCTGCACTGCTGGGGGGTGGGGGTGGTGGGAGACATGAGTGGGGGCCTGGTGGAGGCTGACCCTGGATGGTGTGGGGTGGGGGTGGTGGGAGACATGGGTGGGGGCCTGGTGGAGGCTGCCCCTGGATGGTGGGGGGTGGGGGTGGTGGGAGACATGAGTGGGGGCCTGGTGGAGGTTGCCCCTGGATGGTGGGGGGTGGGGGTGGTGGGAGACATGGGTGGGGGCCTGGTGGAGGCTGCCCCTGGATGGTGGGGGTGGGGGGAGACATGAGTGGGGGCCTGGTGGAGGCTGACCCTGCACTGCTGGGGGGTGGAGGTGGTGGGAGACATGGGTGGGGGCCTGGTGGAGGCTGCCCCTGGATGGTGGGGGGTGGGGGTGGTGGGAGACATGAGTGGGGGCCTGGTGGAGGCTGACCCTGCACTGCTGGGGGGTGGGGGTGGTGGGAGACATGAGTGGGGGCCTGGTGGAGGCTGCCCCTGGATGGTGGGGGGTGGGGGTGGTGGGAGACATGAGTGGGGGCCTGGTGGAGGCTGACCCTGCAGTGCTGGGGGGTGGGGGTGGTGGGAGACATGAGTGGGGGCCTGGTGGAGGCTGCCCCTGGATGGTGGGGGGTGGGGGTGATAGGGGACATGAGTGGGGGCCTGGTGGAGGGTGCCCCTGGATGGTGGGTGGTGGGGGTGATAGGGGACATGAGTGGGGGCCTGGTGGAGGTTGCCCCTGCACTGCTGGGGGGTGGGGGTGGTGGGAGACATGGGTGGGGGCCTGGTGGAGGCTGCCCCTGGATGGTGGGGGGTGGGGGTGATAGGGGACATGAGTGGGGGCCTGGTGGAGGGTGCCCCTGGATGGTGGGGGGTGGGGGTGATAGGGGACATGAGTGGGGGCCTGGTGGAGGTTGCCCCTGCACTGCTGGGGGGTGGGGGTGGTGGGAGACATGAGTGGGGGCCTGGTGGAGGCTGACCCTGGATGGTGTGGGGTGGGGGTGGTGGGAGACATGGGTGGGGGCCTGGTGGAGGCTGCCCCTGGATGGTGGGGGGTGGGGGTGGTGGGAGACATGAGTGGGGGCCTGGTGGAGGCTGATCCTGCACTGCTGGGGGGTGAGGGTGGTGGGAGACATGAGTGGGGGCCTGGTGGAGGTTGCCCCTGGATGGTTGGGGGTGGGGGTGGTGGGAGACATGGGTGGGGGCCTGGTGGAGGCTGCCCCTGGATGGTGGGGGGTGGGGGTGGTGGGAGACATGAGTGGGGGCCTGGTGGAGGCTGACCCTGCACTGCTGGGGGGTGGGGGTGGTGGGAGACATGAGTGGGGGCCTGGTGGAGGCTGCCCCTGGATGGTGGGGGGTGGGGGTGGTGGGAGACATGAGTGGGGGCCTGGTGGAGGCTGACCCTGCACTGCTGGGGGGTGGGGGTGGTGGGAGACATGAGTGGGGGCCTGGTGGAGGCTGACCCTGGATGGTGTGGGGTGGGGGTGGTGGGAGACATGGGTGGGGGCCTGGTGGAGGCTGCCCCTGGATGGTGGGGGGTGGGGGTGGTGGGAGACATGAGTGGGGGCCTGGTGGAGGTTGCCCCTGGATGGTGGGGGGTGGGGGTGGTGGGAGACATGGGTGGGGGCCTGGTGGAGGCTGCCCCTGGATGGTGGGGGTGGGGGGAGACATGAGTGGGGGCCTGGTGGAGGCTGACCCTGCACTGCTGGGGGGTGGGGGTGGTGGGAGACATGGGTGGGGGCCTGGTGGAGGCTGCCCCTGGATGGTGGGGGGTGGGGGTGGTGGGAGACATGAGTGGGGGCCTGGTGGAGGCTGACCCTGCACTGCTGGGGGGTGGGGGTGGTGGGAGACATGAATGGGGGCCTGGTGGAGGCTGACCCTGCACTGCTGGGGGGTGGGGGTGGTGGGAGACATGAGTGGGGGCCTGGTGGAGGCTGCCCCTGGATGGTGGGGGGTGGGGGTGGTGGGAGACATGAGTGGGGGCCTGGTGGAGGCTGACCCTGCACTGCTGGGGGGTGGGGGTGGTGGGAGACATGAGTGGGGGCCTGGTGGAGGCTGCCCCTGGATGGTGGGGGGTGGGGGTGATAGGGGACATGAGTGGGGGCCTGGTGGAGGGTGCCCCTGGATGGTGGGGGGTGGGGGTGATAGGGGACATGAGTGGGGGCCTGGTGGAGGTTGCCCCTGCACTGCTGGGGGTGGGGGTGGTGGGAGACATGGGTGGGGGCCTGGTGGAGGCTGACCCTGCACTGCTGGGGGGCGGGGGGGGGTGGGAGACATGGGTGGGGTCCTGGTGGAGGCTGCCCCTGGATGGTGGGGGGTGGGGGTGGTGGGAGACATGAGTGGGGGCCTGGTGGAGGGTGCCCCTGGATGGTGGGGGGTGGGGGTGATAGGGGACATGAGCAGGTGTGCAGGCTAGTCCCCTGTTTTGTGGGCTGCCTGCAGGGGCCGTGGAGGGTGTACAGAGAACACCTGTGAGGACCCACCCAGCCTAATCGCGTGTGTAACTTCCCACGCACTCCTGTAATACACGTACCAAGCCAAATCGCGTGTGATAATTCCCGCGCACCCCTGAAATACACGCGCCCAGGCTATTCGGGTGTGGAAATTCCCGCGCACCCCTGAAATACACGTACCCTGCTGTAATCGCGTGTGGGACTTCCCGCGCACCCCTGAAATACACGCGCCCAGCCTATTCGCGTGTGGAAATTCCCGCGCACCCCTGAAATACACGTACCCTGCTGTAATCGCGTGTGGAACTTCCCGCGCACCCCTGAAATACACGCGCCCAGGCTATTCGCGTGTGGAAATTCCCGCGCACCCCTGAAATACACGCGCCCAGGCTATTCGCGTGTGGAACTTCCAGCGCACCCCTGAAATACACGCGCCCAGGCTATTCGCGTGTGGAAATTCCAGCGCACCCCTGAAATACACGCGCCCAGGCTATTCGCGTGTGGAAATTCCCGCGCACCCCTGAAATACACGCGCCCAGGCTATTCGCGTGTGGAAATTCCCGCGCACCCCTGAAATACACGCGCCCAGGCTATTCGCGTGTGGAACTTCCCGCGAACCCCTGAAATACACGCGCCCAGGCTATTCGCGTGTGGAAATTCCCGCGCACCCCTGAAATACACGCGCCCAGGCTATTCGCGTGTGGAACTTCCCGCGCACCCCTGAAATACACGCGCCCAGGCTATTCGCGTGTGGAAATTCCAGCGCACCCCTGAAATACACGCACCCAGGCTATTCGCGTGTGGAAATTCCCGCGCACCCCTGAAATACACGCGCCCAGGCTATTCGCGTGTGGAAATTCCCGCGCACCCCTGAAATGCACGCGCCCAGGCTATTCGCGTGTGGAACTTCCCGCGAACCCCTGAAATACACGCGCCCAGGCTATTCGCGTGTGGAAATTCCCGCGCACCCCTGAAATACACGCGCCCAGGCTATTCGCGTGTGGAACTTCCCGCGAACCCCTGAAATACACGCGCCCAGGCTATTCGCGTGTGGAAATTCCCGCGCACCCCTGAAATACACGCGCCCAGGCTATTCGCGTGTGGAAGTTCCCGCGCACCCCTGAAATACACGTACCCTGCTGTAATCACGTGTGGGACTTCCCGCGCACCCCTGAAATACACCTACCCTGATGGAATCGCGTGTGGACCTTCCCGCGCACCCCTGAAATCCACGTACCCGGCCAAATCGCGTGTGAGACTTCCCGCGCACCCCGGTATACACGCACACGTATTTTTTGTCAGCATGTCCGTGTTTGTGGGTACCCCTTTGCACGTCATTTGTCCTGGAGGGCCACAGTATAGGACATTCATCATGGCAGTATATGGGTGCTATTTGTTGGCGCACCTTTTGGCGCACATTTCTTACAGCCGCAGAGACGCTACCGCCTGCTTTCTTGTGGCGGTCGTGTTTGTGCCTGTGCGCTGGTTTGAGCGTGCGCTTTTTTGCCCTATTCTATTCCATGAATACGTGTTGTAGGCGAGCGTTTGGGCGTTCCGCGCACTTGTGCCCTGTGCTTCCCCCGTGACGCCCACGTTTTTGCAAGTTGTTCCCCATTCGTAGTGTTACGCCCGTGTTCCGCCTACTTTTGTTGCGTGCGCCGCGCTATGTGCGAATTTCGCTGTGGCCTGTGCGATTTTCGCTGTGACCTGGCGCACGCTGTTTGTTGGCCTGTGCGCCAACGTGCGCCAACGTGCGCTGCGCACTTTTTTATCGCACATCCGCTGGTTTTCTCGCGCACGGCCTTCCATGAATCGACGTGCGCTGCTTTTTGTGCGATTTTCGCACTTGCACTGCGATTTTCGCTATTCCACTGCGATTCGCACGTTTTTGCCCACTTGCGCCGCGCTAATTATTCCATGAATCGGCCTGACAGTGGGATAATCCTGTGATGGGAACTAGTCGCGGGCACGCCCGACGTGTGCACACACTGCGTTGCTAGGGTCCGTTCCTCAGATGGGAACTAGATCCGAGCGGACTCAAGCAGGGCGGAGCGGTGTCTGGGAGGAGGGTGCTGGGCTTGAGGAGGCGGAGCGGTCTCTCTAGGCTCCAAACAGCTCTCAACATTCCCAAATGGGAAGGCATCTCTGCCACTAGAAAAGCAGCTCCCTGGCTGCGTATCCAAGAACAGGCAATTTTGAAAAGCATGCCCTTTACTCACAGATGCCTGTCCAACACTGTGCTCCCCCGCCACTCTCAGAAAATCAGCAACGCTCAGTCATCAAAGCCTACCATGACCTAGCACACCACCTCCGCAATCCAAAGTCAGACGTGCAAAAGCCGGAGGCCCAAACTTCCCATCCATTGCAGCCGATCAAAGGAACTCACTTCCTCCCGCTCTGAGCGCAGAACCCTCTTACTGAGTATTTCCAGAAATACCTCAAAACCTGGTTGTTCGCCTAATTGCCTTCCCTACTAAAGACATGATACATTGTGTTCTGATTCAAACTGCTCACCTGTTTATCTCTTATGCAAGTAACTGGTTTGTAACAGCGCCTCAATGCCTACGGGTTTCTGCAAGCTTTATTAATGAAATAAAATAAATATACAATTAAACAATTATCCAAAAGTCAGACTTTAATTTGTGATATAGTATGTAGTAAATAATGATGAACAAAAATCATGCGCTCTATGTGTTTCGGGATCCTAGTGCCTTCGTCAGGTGCAATACTTCTTAAATAAAGTGACAATTTATCTTCAAGCTTCTACAACAAGGTAAATGAGAAAAAAAATGCTTTACGTCCAAGGATCTTTTAGCAGAGTTAATATTTTATATTTAAGTATGTTAATTTCGACTGTGATGTCAGATAAGTGCAATATAACGTCACCTTGGTCATTACTTGCGACTCAATAAACTTATCAATTCTTCCAAGGAAAGGCACTCTGAATGAGTTTCAACATAAGGAGAAGGATGTTGCTCCACCTCTTGTAAAATATGAGGAAGGTACAATGTACAAAATGTATACTTAAACTGGTAGGGTAGAGTTGTCTGACTGACTAGAGGAATGCCTACCCTATAATAGAGGTAGCCACTTCACAAGTAGGTAGAAGGCAGTGGGGCCCCTCATGGGCATCTTATAACCGTGCTTATTCACCATAGATATTCTGAAAACATATATGCATACTGTAATCATAAAAGCATCTTAACAATATATGATCATGCATATAAAAACACATATGGTCAATGTTAGAGCAGTGAGACATACTCACATTGTGAAGGATTCAACTAATCATGGATGCAGAGGTCAATTCGAGGATCTGGATGTGGTCGATGTAAATTCAACTCAAAAGAGTGAATGGTTGGATTCAGCTCAATTGACTCTGTAAATATGAGGTATATAGTGATCAGTATCATGAGTATGGCCATAGGTATTGCTATTCCATGTATGTAATAAGTTCCAAATAAGCAGTAATGAGTCTTACCTTTGTCTTGTTCGGCTGTGAGGGCAAAAACACCAGCACACTGTGGTCAAAATGGCTGCTTTAAGAACCGTGTGTTTTCCCATCAATGTGGGCAGGAGGACATCACGTCAGTGACGTTATGTAAACAAAGGTCTACCACTACTTTTGTCAGAACAAACCATAAATGAATCGATTGTCTAATTGTATATGAACATGCATGCACCTTGACTGAGTTCTCCCAGACAGTTTTGGTGTGCATGGGACTGGAGTGTCCATTAATTGGGATACTATTTGTTTCTTGTTCCATAGTAGCAGCTTTTAGTGCCAGAGCTGTGTGTTCCCCCCCGCATCCACAACATACTCTGTCAGAATTAACAACACACATTCAGCATCTTTTCTAAAAACTCAATAATAGGTGTGCACATCGCTAGATCTGGACTTTATCATGGATAGGCAGCCAGTGGGGAGCTGACTAACTAAATGCCCACTAAAAAGCTATTAATCACTCTTTGACAGCAGGGATGCAAGGAGTGTCGATCTGCGGATGGTGGGGCATTTCTGGGACCGTTCGCAGGTAGGTGGCATGTGCTACCGCCTCTGTGGTCTTCCCTGACATCACGTTCCTGTGATGCTCGGTCATGATAGTTAGCTTTTCGGGGTCCGAGCAACGGGGAATCCCATCTCGATCCCGTAGGACTGTGATGTTGTTTCTGGTGTGTACTTTCTTGAGCTTATGCATGAGCAGGCGGTTGGCCTTGTTGGTGTTCAAGTAGTAATACTGTTTCGTGTATGTTAAAACTCAGGCTATTCGGTCTGCCAGGTGCATTTCCAGGATTACTTTAGCTTTGCGTAGCTCATTCCATGACCTTGTCGATTGGCGTTTTTTGTGGTTTGCTTCTTTCTGTGCCACCTCCGTTTCCAGTTCTTCTAGTCTGAGCTGGTGCTTGCGCCTGTGTGCCCCTCAGCAGTTCATGGCCACCCCTCTAATCACTGACTTCATGGTGTCCCATTCTGTAGCCTCCGGGGGTCCTTTGCCTAAGTTCTCTGTGAAATAGCTGATTAGAGCTCCCGATAGTTCCTGGCTGTCTGCTATGTCCACATGGAGATAGTCCTGCAGCTTTCAGGTCCTTTGCTGCGGTGTTGGTAGACCCTCTGTATGGAGCTGTGCATTAACTGGGGCATGGTCGGAGATTACCCTTAGCCCTATGTAGATATCCGCGATGCAGGGGGACCAGCACACTTGATACGAGTAGGAGATCTATTCTGGAGAGGCCCCTGTGGACATGTGAGAAGGTGTAGTCACAAGCTTTATCATTCGATAGCCTCCAGGCGTCCACCGTTCCCGTCTCTCTCAGAAATTCTGCGAGCCCCAGTGCCTTTGAGAAGTCAGTTCCTGAGGGTGGTAGGGTTTTGTCCGTAGTTGGGTCCAGGGTGAGATTGAAGTCGCCTCCAATTAGCAGTTTGCCTTCTGTGAAGGACGTTATCACTGGGAGAATCCTGAGCAGGAAGCACTCCTGGGACTCATTTGGCCAATAAATTGCTATGATAGTTATTGGGAGTTCAACCAGGAGGCCCCTGATTAGCAAAAACCTACCCTCGGGGTCCCGCTTGACTGTAACCCTTGACAGAATCACTGATTGGCTGAGCAAGATCGCCACCTCTCCTCTCTTCTGTCCAGAGGATGCGAAATATCTTTTAGGGAATCTTTGTTATTTGACACGTTGCTCATCCGCGGACAAGAGGTGGGTTTCTTATAGGCAGACTATGGGCCTCATCACGAGTTGGGCGGTAACGCTGGCGCTATTAGCGCCGGCGCTAATAGCCCTACCGCTGAACCTCCGGCGCTAATAGCGCCGGATCACGGGTTCGGCGGAACGGGTATTGCCCATTCCCCATTGAGCCCATTCAGGAATTCCCCATTCCCCATTGGGCTCAATGGGGAAATTTCGTGCTCATACCGCCGGCGGATTTCCCGTCGGCAGTAAGAGCGTGAAATTTTGGCGGATTTCCCCCCAGCTCAGAGCTGGGGAGAAATCCGCCAAGGCCATGATCTGGCGGACCCTTAAATGCAGCGGTAAAAGCGCTACCACCGCATTTAAGGGTTACCGCCAAACTCATGATGAGGCCCTATGTCTGCTAGGGATGTAACGGTATTACGGTATACCGTTAAAGATACCGTGAACCACTTAATTGAACAATAATAACCGTCGCATTGTTTATACCGGTATACCGTTCATACCGTTAAGTGGGCTTTTCAATCTGATTTGGAAAGGCTGCAGTAAGCAAGTGCTGCACAGTCTTGGTCTTGCACTGTTGGATGTGCTGTCTGCTAAGTAGTTTCGGTTTGAGCAATTTTTAATGCCATTCCATAAACCACACGTGCCTGACACAAAAGCAATATGTTAGCAATAGGAAGAATAAATACAGTGCCAAGAAGGAAGAGGTTTTTTTTATGTACATTTTTTTTTAAAGTGCTCATACAGCCTGCGGGCATCGAGGCACTGTTAAAGAAATTGGTTTTCTTTATTTAGTTGCGTAATTGTTTTTGTCTTCGTTGCGTATTTATAACCCACTTAAGCACCCAGAGGTTTCTAAGCGCGGACCCAGGGATCGAACCTGTGTTGCTTCGTGTCGTCTTGCTTCCAAGGCACGCACGTTGCCGCTGAGCTATCCTCCCGGGACTTTGGGTTTGTGGCTTTGGGGTTTATATATTTATAATGGATAACGTTTTCTAAACATATGACAATGGGGGATTTGCCTGGTTCTTTCATTGAATTTATGTATAATAAGTCACACTGCGAAATGTAATCATCTCTGTGGGTATTCCCTGCTGCCATACCAAAGGGTAACATGTCTGTGATTACTGAACACCTTGTGGCCCGGAAGTAAACTAAAGGCTGTAACATTAAGAGAGAGTGTGTGTGCGTGTGTATGCGCACAAGCGTATACTACCATCAGACTCCATTGATCTGTGGCATGCAGATTATCAAGATGGCAACATGTTCATCTTCACCAGTAGCCCGTGGGGGAGCTAAAAGCCTAAAGGACCATTTAGGAAAAGCTATTCAGTTTGCTTTGCCAGTTGCAGCAGGGCTCCCCCCCCCCCCTCCTCTCCACACGTGCGTTTGTGTTCGGTGCAAGCAAGGGGTGGCATTTCAGTGGAAAGTATGTTGAAAAGCCCAATTCTGGCCCTGGGTGCCTGGTTTTGTTTGTGATGATAAACCTGACAATTTATGACCTTTTAGAAAATATTTGTTAAGATTAGTTAACTCCACCTGCTATACCGCTATAACCATGATATACCGTCATTTGGCAAGAAGGTTATTGTACCGTCATAAAACTAATACCGTGACACCCCTAATGTCTGCTTCCAGTTGGGCTCGGCGGTGTTCCACGGACTTCAGTTTCCTGGGGGAATTCAAGCCCTGGACATTCCTGTTGCTCATAGTCAGATTTTTTATGGTTGAACCCATTTTGGGGCGATCTGGATGCGGTTGGTGGGTGCTGTTATGCTACATGTGCCACTGGCCCGTGTGGGTGGCCGTCGGTTGGGTTGGATCATGTCTTGGTGATTTGTGCCCCTTTCGGTGTCCACCCCTCATCCCCCCCTAATAGAACAAAACTTGGTTGCTTGGGCCAGCCTTCGACCAACGGGGACTCCGGCTGGACCAACGCATCCTGCTGAGGATGAGGCACTTAGGCCTCTGCTGTATGGCGATGAAAGCTGAATGTAAGATTAGAGTGTTGTCTTGCTTCGGGAGTACGATGTGTGGCCCGCGGTTGTGGCATCAGGAACTTCGTGGTGCTTGTTGGATCCGAGGGTTCGGGGCACCGGTATCGCCCCACTTTAGCCATCTTTACTTGGGTATTTGCTTCTGAGTGGGGGGCCCCTGATTCTCCGGCGTCACCTCTCAACTTGCGACCATGAACAGTTGGGGTCCTGTGGTTCTTCCTGTTGTGAAGGAGCTTCTTCGTTGTTGGTTCCTTCTCCCGCATCTGGGTTCAACAGTCTCTCTGCTTCGTGCACTTTGCGTATATGGCGGACGGTCCCGTTCCAGGTGAAGATTAGGGCTGTGGGGAAGCCCCAGTGGTACGGTGTGCCTTTCTCCCTCAGCCATTCCGTGACTGGTTTCAGTGCTTTCCTTTTCAGAAGTGTGATTGAGGCAAGGTCTTGGTATAGGGAGATGGAGGCATCTCTGAACAGTATTCGCAGAGAGTTTCTCGACTTGACTTTGAAATAATGTAGTCTAGCGAGGACATATGGCGGAGCCGAGGAGTTCAATCTAACTCTGGTTCTGTGGACCCTGTCGAGCACCAGGGGGGTAGTCATCCGGTAGAGTCAGGATAAAGTGAAAGAGGTCGCTCACGTAATGCTCCAAGTCTGCCTCTGGGACGGATGTGGGAATTCCTCTCAGGCGTATATTATTGCGGCGGGAGCGGTTCTCTGAGTCCTCCTGTTTGAGTTCAAGGGCTTCACACCTGGCTTCTAAAACGGCTAGCCTGTCCGCCCCCTTCTCGATCTTGTAGCTTTGCTCGCATATGGTTGTTTCAACCTCTGTTGTCCTTGTCGCCAGTTCCTCCACTCTCGCCTCGAGGACCGTGATGGTGCTCTTCACCTCTTCAGTGCTCCTCTGGAATTCCTTGGATAATGCTGCCAGAAGGTCCTGGAGGTTCAATTTCGTGACCGCCTGGGTTGAGGCTTCCCAGAGTGATTCTGCTTGTGTGCTCTCGGCGATTGTTTATCCTAGCTCCAGGCGGTCCCCTCTTCTGGATCCATCTGGTGCAAGGGTGGATAGCAGAGTTGCAATGTCTGCTTGCTTGGTTGACTTTTTAGCCATGGTGAGTTCCAGGCTGTCCCGGGGACTGGAGTGCAGCGTGCTGGGGTTACAGAGGAGAAGGTTAGTCAGGCGTTCACTGGGTAGCCTCAGGGCGGGGGGAGCTGTGTCCGGGTGTGCCTGGTTGCCTTTGGTAGGACACTCCAAGGGTAGGGGCCCGCCGGTGTTAGGTGGCTACTCTCCTCCTGAGGCTTCCTGGGTATGGCCCTCACTCCTTCCTTTGGTGCTAGCGCGAGTGTTCTGGGCCGGAGACCAGTGGCAGGTGACGTGCTTCCCGGGCTGTGGGTCACTTCAGCATATACAGGGTTTTATGACACCCTTGTGGGTTTGTATGGATTGCCCTGAGCCCTTCCAGTGAGAGTTTGGGTGGGACCCTTCCGTGGGCTTCGACTGGGTGCGGGTGTGCAGGTTCTTCCCGGCGGACCGGTCTCTCATGGGGTTGGCCGGCCTATCCTACTCCCGGCTGCTGTCACTTGCGCTGTTGTGTGGTGCGCTTGGGTCTGACTGCTGTAGTGTAGTTTGCCCTTATCTGCATGCCCCTGTGGTGGGGTCTCCTCCGCGGGGATTGCAGATTGGGTGGCGTTGTGGCCTGGCTCCTTGGCCCTGAGTGCGATGTGCGGTGTGGGCCCAGTTCTTGTTGGTGATTGACCGCTTCGGGCGTCCCTCTTCCCCCTCGCCGTTGCTGTTAGGATTCAGTGCTTCCATTGATGTGAGAGTGCCATGTGGGTGCCGGGCCGATTATGTTGTTGAACAGCCACACTGCTCGGTTCTATCCCAGTGGTACGGGTTGGGATGGGGGGGTTCGTTAGATGGGCTAGTTCTCCCGCTTTGAGTTTGCAGCACGGCAGGAGCTAGGCTGTTGCTGATGGCTGGATGCTCCAAGGATCCCCATTGCCAGATGCAGAGTTGAGGACCTCCAGTCCCCCAGGTGCCAGCACCTGCAATGTTTGTGTCCTGAGGGTGAGCGTTATCTGCCCCTGTTGGAGGGGGGGTGGAGCTGCAGGGGGGCCCTGGGCTGCGTCTGCTGCTGGACCTGGCTCTGCTTCAGCTGTGGGTGCGGAAGCGGGGCTGAAGAGGTGGCATGCCTCACCGTGTTTCACCGGGTTGATGTGTGTTGTGCGACAAGGGCCCAGGGCCACTGCGGCTGCTCCCACGGGAGGTCCCCAGATCCCCGGGACTCCACCACTCCCAGTCAATCAGGGTCTGCTGTCCTCCCTGCAGGAGGTGATGTAGGTTGCCCGCTCTGCCAGGCAGCACCGCGGCCCGGCTCTGCCTCGGTGCTGGGAAGCGATGGGAGCCCAGGACCGCCCTCACCTCCGATCTGCTGCTCTCTCCTGTGGGTCGGGCTTCGGGGAAGGTGAATTACCCAGCCACGGCTCGCAGCCGCGGTCCCCCCTCCTCTCACCTCCACAGCACGGCGTACTACGCTGGGTGCTATTGATTTCCTGGAGATGCTGAGGAGTGTGTTGGGTGCCACTTTGGATTCCTCATGTTGGTGGTACCCCCTATGCGCTTCGGTGTTTTTCTGTTGGACCGTCTTCCTGGGATGCGCACAGTGTGTCTCCGTCCCGGGGCTGGTGGCTCGCCCGGTTCGCTAGGGCCCGATGGTTCAGTGCCCCCAGCGCCGATGTGCAGGGTCTGGTCCAGTGTAGCCGCTTGCTTGGGGATGACAATGCCGGTTTGCTGCTTCGGCTGGGGCACCTTGGCTGGAACTGTCCGCAGCGAGTGTTCCCCGCCGCCTGGGTGCTGCGCACAGCAGGCTGGTGGTTGCCTCGCTCAGGGGGATGCTTGCGCCTCAGTGCGTCTCCGTAGCGGTTAGGCGAACCTTATGGTGACACCCACAATTTTGAGAGCGGGTTAACGCTACCCCGCGGCACCACTTCAGGCTCAATTCGCCTCGGGGTCCAAGCGTCGTGTAGTGACCGGGGTTAGACCCTTCTATGCAGGGTCGCTTTAGCCATCAGGAGCACCGTCGGGATAAGCTGGAGGTCGCCTTTCACTGGAGCATTACGGTTGGATGCGTGGTGTAAACTGGGAGCTCTTATGGAGCCGATCCGACCATCATGGCTCCAAGCCACGCCCCCAACTGGAGTCTGTTTTTACAGATAGGTCTTGGGCGCCATATTGGAAAACATGGCTGACCTAATTTTTAGCTACCGGTGTTTGCGGTCGGGAAAAATCATGGTAGTTTGTTTAAAACCACTGCCACCAGCCATTTCAAGAGGGAAAAGGTAACATTTGACTAGGGTGTGCTGGGTCTGTAAATTTAAAGAGACTAGTAAAGTCAATTTAACTTTACATGCTCTGTGAGACAGTAGTTAGCCCCAGAGAAGGTATTTAAACCTTGGGGAGTCTTAAAGACACCCGTGTGACACTGCACTGAAGGTGCTGTGTGACACACAGAAAAAGACGATGCCTATGGAGTTGTTTTAAAATTCCATATCCAAAGAACACATAAGTAAAACACACATCAAAATACATGAAAGAGTGGGATAAAAGGCTTACACTGTTTCCAGGTTAAGAAATAAAATCCTAGAAATCCGGCAAAGTTGCTGGGGGTCTCAAACGGTAAGGGAAATTAGCACATTCTTGAGAATTCTCTCTAACAGGCACCAGGACCCATGGCTGTCCTTGACCTTTGTGTTGCTAGAAGACCCAGTCCATGATCTCTATGGTCCATGGGAAAGGGCACAATATCCTCTGTATTACACTAACACCGCTGACGATCACAGAATCAATCCATAGGACAGAAAAGCAGGTTTATGGGTAAGTGAAAGCATAAGGGGAGAAGGGCTGATGACCCTTGTCTGCAGTAGTCAGAAGCTTAGTGGAATTTTCTAAATGGCAGCATGTTGTGCTGATGTAATTATTAAGCACTCTGCCAGTGTTTATAAGGGTAAACGTGCCAATGCATCCTATTGGCACCATCCCACATGGAAGGGAATGGAAAATATAAATGTTTTGGTGGGGCCGTAGGTTTGCTGTTATATCCTCCAATTATTGTGGTTGCAAGAGCGCTTTTTTGAAAAAACATTCCTTTAAACTACAATACATATTGTACACCTGCAACCCTGGGCTAAATGCTGGTGGCCTCATTACACGGATGGCGGTAGGAGATTACCGGCACCGGTAAGGGCACCGGTGCCGGTAATCCCCTACCGCCATACTACGGGGTCCCTCAGCAGGTCCCGTCCTTAACATGTGGTCAGACCACACGTTGAGAAAGGGACCCGCTGAGGGACTCCAGAGCAAATTACGGTACCGCTAACAGCGGTACCGTTATTTTCACCTTCCCCCTTCCCATTGAGCCCTATGGGGGCTCAAATGGGAATGGGGAAGTGCCATGGTGAATGGGGAATTACAACCCCCCCCAACCTTGGAATGTGGCGGTATTTCTGCCATTCACCCTGGCGGACTCGGTACGGTACCAGCGGCAACCATGGCGCTAATAGCGCCATGGTTACCGCCTACCATGTAATGAGGCCCTGCATGTTTTAAATCTCTAAAGGCAAAGCTGTTCTGATAGGGTGCATTCTTCTTGCATGTCTATGGGTAAATGACCTCTGTTTAACCTTCCCTCTCCAACCACTTCTCAGAAATCTGAACTTCAGTCTTTTCTTACAAAGGGGTAACTCTCTGGATCTCATATTCATCCCCACCTCGCTCTCAGCCACTAATACTACTGTCACACCATCCCTATCTGACCACGCAATTGTGTCCCCATCTCCTTTCCATCCTCTGACCTTTCCTCACCGCTTGATTCACATATTACTAAAAGGAAATGTAAACCTTCTGCCAGTCCTCCCTTTCTCTCAGACCTACAGTTCTCTCCTCCTTCATACCTGAGGCCTCTTATACTAATTATGCCTTCGCCCGCTTCCAATCCCTACTATATTACTCATTCTCCTCTCCCTTCCAACTGCTTACTTTCACCACAAGGTCTCAGAATCCTCAACCATGGGTCACCCCATTCATACGCTATCTCAGAACAGACATGTGTCGGCTGCTGCACAAATGTAGGATTACCCACACGCATTAGGACTTGCAACTCTACCTCCCTGCCGTGAAGTCTCTCAGCACTTACCCCCTATTCCCTCATCCCTCTTTCTTGCTGCACTTCCATGTTCTGAATAATCACAAGGCATAGTCGGTTCATCCCTCTCCCTCTTCCCCCCCACTGATCTTAAATATTGTGTTGTAATGTATTTCCCAGCCTTGCTCCCTCTCTTCCCTGTTGGCGCTTTGAAACAGTATGTTCTTATATTATAAGACCCTAACAAGCAAACAATAAATACATTAAATAAATAAATACAAATAAGTCCACTCTTAGTAGAGCAAAAAGGGAATTCTACATGACCCTAATTGAATCTCACTCCAACCATCCTCGCCAGCCATAGGACACCCTAAACTCACTCCTTCTTAGTCTGACTATTGTGAAAAACCTAAGGGTGTTTCACAACCAAGTCCCAGGGGATCCTTTTTTCAGGTGGCCATCACTTTGGATCCCAACCCTGGGGGTGGATAAGCGAGGGAGGATCACCTGGATAGAGGGTCCTTGGCGAGTGGGGACGAAATTCCCGACGGCAAGACAAGGTATCCCTCTGTCCCTGCCAACCACATATCCCATATTCCTTCAGCCTTCATGGGATATTGCACATCTCATACCCCCCTCTTTACATGCAAACCGAACTACTGAGACGAGGAAGAGTGAGGTTGTGAGGATTACCACTTGTGCTGGTCAAAAGCCCTGTCCCACTAATGGGGTCAGGCACTTACTCCCAATCGCACACAACTGAACAATATTGAGGGCTGTAATGAGTATAAAAAGATGAGCACAAGAAATGTAAAGAGGCAAGACCGGGGCAGGCGAGCTGAATGGCGGAGCAGAGGAGCGACGAAGGATTCAGAAAGCAGGTCATGGAGAATGGGATGCTGAGAAGCTGGTAAGCTGCAGGATAGGGCTGCAAGCCGCGTGGCAAGGGAGCCATGTCTCCAAGTAACCAAAGAGTCGACTACAAGGGCAGCGAGCAGGTGTGCTCGACCATTGGCTTCGAGAGACTCCAAAGTGCTCGTTGCTACCACAAGGCTGCGAGAGTTCCTGGGAGCATCTGAGGAGCAGGTGGGCAAGACCCTGACCTCAGTCGTGGAGAAAACCAAAGAGCGCAACATTGTATTCACTGCCATTGAGTTTGTAAAGGGAAGAGCCCGATATGTGATATGCACGAGTGAAAACAAAATGACAATGTTGCACGCGAGGCTACGTGTGAAGAGGAAAAGTGCTTTTTAATTAAGGAGAGACTTTGTGATAAACCGGCAGGGGACTCAGAGAGCAATATAAAGTAACGGAGCGGTGCCATAAGAGGAGGCACATTGGAAATATGCCTCAGTAAGATGAAAGTAACGAATGAACGAATGTCAAGGATATTTCAATGGAACGGGCGAAAAAAGGGATAAGAGATTTGCTGCGATCCTTAAGGCTAAAGATGGTCAGCGAAGGGTGTTAGCTGTTTCTGATTGTGGGGCTGTGGGCCTACCTAAGTGACCTGTAAATTAACTATAAAGAGAAACCCTTTTTGTTGGAGTGGTCACACACAGGGGTGACAATACTGTGTGGTTGCGAAGGTCTCTGACAAAAGTGCTGATATTGAACCTAATTTGAACCCTGCTGTTGGAGTGGTCACATATGGGGGTGATAGTACCATCAGTTGCAAAGGTCTCTGACAGACGAAAAGTACCAAGTATAAAGGTTGGGGGAAGGATTTTTTCCCAAGCTCTACGAGGTGGAGCTAACTTGAAGAACAGTGTGATGCACAGACAGATGTGTGTTGGTTTTGAACGATTGTGAATCAAGTAATTCGCCAGAGCGAATAATAAGTAAAAGAACATATTGTTTGAGAAACTTCACATGAGCGAGGGAAGCCCGGAGAAAGTCAAGTGAAATTACCATTGTCAAGTATTGAACGGTTAAGCAGCATAGGAAGAGGAATCCTATGGAACTTGTGAGAACTGGTGAATTGTGCATTCTAACTACCTTGAAGAACGTTGTGAATACCCCAGTGAACTTAAATTGGGGAAGGCAGTGGAGGGCCATTTTGTCAGCCATTCTGACATTATTTTGAATACACTCTTTTATTTTTACATTCATTTACCCACACTTAGATATTGTAAAGCATGAGGGCAAGTATAGGTTTATGACACAGACTATTCTTTTTGTTGACTGACTGACTCGGACTATTTGGTTTACTTTGATGGTCGTGACTACTCCCATTATAGAGTTAGGGCCAGATAGGAAGTCTCCAACCCCAGTCAAACTTAATAAATGTTGAACCTTTTGTTTCTGTGTCTTCACTTGTGATACCATGCATGCCTCGCATATGGTGTCAGCTGCGGGATGCGTCTCAACTGAAACAAGTTGAGGAATCTATGCTTCTAATTATATTACCTCCCGTTGAGTAAAGAATTCTTGTAAATATTGAGAGCACAGACAGGATACAAGCCTTCAGACAATCAATCTTCTTACAGACCCATACTCCTGTAAGAGACCAGGACTTAGTTTTCTGGTCTCAAATAATGTGGGATACTCTTACTGCTTCCCATTTCCAGTTGAAACAGTGGGACCATATTGTTCTAAAAATCAGAGCTCCCCAAGCTTATATAAAACCCAGCACTTTAGGGATTACACTGGCAAGGAAAACTCTCTGGAATTAACCTACCTTCCAATTAAAATGTTCTTTTTCCTGAAGTAAAAGATCAATCCTCCCCTCATAAAACTGATTCGGATATAGCGCAATCAGAATTCATTCTTGAGTGTTACGCAGAGGATAAACTCTTTTCTATTTTTTTTTATTTTATATGGTTACAAAAATGTAACCTTTCACAAACATACAAAATATTTAAGCTGAGAATAAAACCAAATGCTTTAAAAAGAAGCAGATCCAAAACAGAAAAAACAATTTTTTTCCAACCTTCGACTCTTACAAAAAAAAGAACAAGGAAACACAGACTAGAATAATTGAAAGAGAAAAGAGGAAAAGAGGAAAGGAGTGAAAACTGAGGAGAAATAGAGGGAACTTCCGCAGGAAATCAAATTGTCCAAGCTTTGGCGCTCCTAGGGGACAACATTTTTTCTCTCCAGACCCCCGGGCAGACATTTGCATAGATTTTACAGTTCTAACTTACAGTCCTCCAGCATCTTAACTACAGCGATCGTCTTTTGTTGGGATTGACCATCAATCAGGCTTTCCCAAAAATGGTCATGTACCCAATACGTTGATTCAAAAATGAATCTGCTAAAGAACTGTTGTCTGGAGTTTCTCGTGCTCTCACACTCCATCGTCAGATGATTGATTGACTGATTTTCTGGCTTGGCACAGGACTGACACAGATTCAAGGCTAAGGCCCCCAATCCTCTTCTCGCTAGAATTTCCCCAGTATGGAGGATGTTTAATCTTAATCTCAGAAATGTGTTCTGCAGTCTCCAATCTGGGAATTGTATTAGATATTTACTGAGGAAGCCCAGTTTTCATTCTGACATTTGGAGAGGATTCGGATTAGGCCCTGATCTTATTTTATCAAGAGTCTGGATCCAATCCATTTCCTCCCATTTTTTTTGGCCTTTGTTGGGTTTTCCTCCAACAATCTTGTGTCTATGTCCGCGCTCCCAAGCCACTCCTTCACCAGCAAGTCTAGCCTACCCAGATATTGAGAGCTTCCTGCCTCCAGATGTTTTCTCATGTCTGTATATAATGAATGATCTTGGGTTGTCATAATACGATGATGCAAGACCATCAGTTTCGACCCCGCTTGAGATTTTAGTGATCTAAGGCCCAGTTCGAATCTGAGGTTGTTCATGGATAAACTCATTGGTAGACCCAAGGCATACATAAACTTGAGTCTCTTTCAGTTTGCTCGGAATTCAGAAGCGAGTCGGATCAGACCTTAAAGGATAGTTCCGGGACTTTTTTTTTATTGTTCCTATGGTTCGGCCATGTGTTTTTAAGCATAAATCGGTAGATCGTAGAAAACTTTCCTATGGACCTTACCCGACTTTTCGTCCATTAACGCACTCGAAAACATCCGCCATTTTATGATAATCCTATCATTTCCCCCCATCGCCCTGGCTCACCTGCTTTTGCGGCACTAAATCAAATCCCCCGCCCCTGAGCCTGACATCAGCAGACGCGTACCGCCCATTTCCCGTTTCGTGTCAACAATCGCTGCGCCTCAGCTAATGAAGTGTCGCCATGGAAATGGCAGGACGCCTCTTTCCTCAATAAGTATAAACAGACCGTTTCACAACACACAGCAGCAGATTTTCAAATCCATTCCTCTCTCTGTGTTACTTTGAGTATTCTGTGACTCGTTTCTGTGCTCTGGTCAGCTACCTTCGTTGATTGTAGCCCGTGTGAACAGATACCAGTACCACCGCTATAAATTATTTTACTTTCTTTACCACATAATGGCTACAATAATGCCGTATATGTACGAGCCCGAGTACACCGAGGAAGAACTACTGGAAAGGCAAGCACGCGAAAACGATGGGGATTCGGACGGCAGTTGGGAGGACCAGTCAACGGATGAAGAGCCTGGACAATGTCGCATGGACGGCGTCTCCACCTGGTGCATGTGCAATCGGTGCGAGCTAATGCCAACTGAGGAGGAGAACTGCTGCTGCCGAGAAAACTCGGGATGCCTGGCCTACATTTCGGAAGGCGAGCCAAGTCCGCAATGCATCACCGAGCTGCCAGAGTTCAGGGAAGCCTGCCTCTCATGGACCGTGTTGAGGATGATGATGGTGCTTATGCACGAACTTCGCGGCACTGTTCGTCCGCGTAATCCGAGTAACGAGTAAGTATACTCTGGTTGTGATGTCAGTGATGCCACTACTATGTCATGGTCGTCTCCCACATATAAAATTACATCTACATATCATTCGAATGCATGTAAATTGGTTCCATATTGTGCATTTTCTAGATAGAATTTTTTTCAAAGCAGAATGACATTTTTTACCTGAATCGACAGTGATAAGAAAGTTTTGTCATTTTAATACAGTTTGCATCTTTCATTTTCACAGGTGGTACAGGCTGGTGGCCTATCGTTGCTTCACTTGGTGGCTTCACGGGAGGCTCGGACACCGCGTTCGAGAGTAATACCTGCCTGTGCGGTACTTGCCATTAGACAACATTTCCCCAGCGACAGTGGACAATACCGCGGATTTTCCCTGGATGTGCTGCAACCGCAAATTTACAATGTGTAATGTTTATTATTTATGTTCAATTGAAATTAAGATCCAAAATAAAACCCAATATATATTTTAACAATGGTTGTTTTGATTTGTTCAAGCGTTGGCAATAAAAGGAAGGCCGTTGTATTTTATTGATACAAAACATGGTTATAGGTAAATATGGTTGATCATAATAAATCATCCTTTTGGGCACCGGGTACAGAGATGACCACCTCTGGCCCGTGCCGCCTTGCCACCACAGGCCAGCCTGCTGCTGACTAACTGCTTAGGCATCCAGGGTCTCCAGGGTGAACTGCACCCATATATTCTCCTGGGAGGGTGAGGTATTTATAAACTCACCCCCCTGCCTTCCATGTACTAGATCCTGCAGCCAGCCTCTTACATGCAGTTAGATGGCCTCTCCTTGGTGAGGCCCTGCGGCAAACGAGTCTTGTCTGCACGACCACCGCCCCAATCCACCCCCCGCCCTATCAAAGGCAGTTCGCACAGGGGTACTTGTGCTGGCAACTGGAGCAGTCAGGGAGCGATAAAGGCCAAGAGGTGCCAAAGACCATGTACACTTCAAAGTGGTCTATAGAGCATGGGTTGTTGTTCCCATGTCTACCTCCAGACCCCGTGTCTCCTGCCAAGCATCCCCCCTCACGCTGGACGGCCCCCTGCAATCCACATAAGTGTGTCTCCATTCACAAGTCTTCCTGTGTCTTGTCTGCACGACCACCGCCCCAATCCACCCCCCGCCCTATCAAAGGCAGTTCGCACCGGGGTACTTGTGCTGGCAACTGGAGCAGTCAGGGAGCGATAAAGGCCAAGAGGTGCCAAAGACCATGTACACTTCAAAGTGGTCTATAGAGCATGGGTTGTTGTTCCCATGTCTACCTCCAGACCCCGTGTCTCCTGCCAAGCATCCCCCCTCACGCTGGACGGCCCCCTGCAATCCACATAATGCCACGACATATACACGTCATTCATTCACAAACACACCCCTGTTTCGAATTCTTTATAACCCACTTCATATTTCTAATGAGCACTTCTTTGCGCTTTGCTAGTCAACCCGTGAAGGTGCTGGTTATCTGCTCTTCGTCTCTGTGAACTTCCGTGACCACTTCGAGGAAACTCGTCAGTTTGCAACCTGTGAACTGCTCCCTGTTCTACGACAAGAAACTACTCTGATCCCTGCATCTAACTGTTTGTTCGTCAAGGTAAGGCCATGTACCATAATCATTTTGCGTCCAATTTCTTTTCGTTCAAGACAGTACATGCAAGGAACTAGTCACATGTTCTGAGTTTACATTGGTATTCATAGAGAATTGTTGATCTTTACTTTTCAGAACTTTCCACAATGCCTGCCTGTTCCATTGGCGGTTGCCCTTCGAAGACCCATAATAAATCTGAAGGTACTATAATGCATGTTTTCCCTAAGACAATAGATCAGATAAGAGAATAGGTCCGATATTGCGGATATCCACCGTCTGAGCTTGAAAGTAGAGTCCTAGAGGTCTTTGCGGACAAGAGGGGTGATCGATACCGCATCTGCAGCAGGCACTTTACCTCTGACATGTACTCCACATCATTGCTAATAAAGAAGAACACACCGCGAGCGAGGCGAAAATTGCTCTCAACCGCTATTCCCACTCTATTCGTCCACATCCCTCCACTGGTGAGTCAAGTTTACGTATTTATCTCTTGGCCTTGCGGTAGTGTGTAGCATTAGCTAACAATAATTTCCCATTTATGTATCCACTCAATATGAAGGCGGAAGATTCTCCATCCGTGTCGTTATTGCAGTCATCAGCCACTTCAAGCGCCTATCGGGTAATCTTACTTGGCTATTCTGCCACTGACTTGTTTTAGGCATGTAAATCAATAGTTTTAATTTATCGTGTAATTATGTTACCTAATGGTACACCCTTGTACTCGTCCTCTAGTCTTTGTTTTCAGTTATAATTATTGTTATCCAAAATAATGCAAGTACTGTCTTTCAGGGAGATGCTGAGGAGTCCAACGTATTGACGACTACCGTTGATGTCACTCAGATGCTCGAGGTACGTTTCAGGACAGTTCCGTCGCCCTCCTATGTGTCTTCTTTTTTCAATTTTGTGTTCATTACTAATGAAAGTCCTATGTTTCAGGGAGTCGATGGAGCATTAGTCCAAGAAGAAGGGGGAGCATGCAGTTACGGGTCGGCGCAACAGCTTGCAGAAGTGTGCACCGCAGTTACATCGTCCCTTGATGTTCTTATGCATTTCGAGGTATGGATACTGACAGTTCGATCAAGCGAAATCATATGACGTGATTACATCCGCTATACTTCCTTCTTTATTAACGCAAGTACTATGTTTCAGGGAGATGACGGAGCTTCTTCTACAAGAACATCACCCCTAGTAGTTGATGCAGATCTCTGGGTGGTGACACTTCCAACGATCAAGCAAATCGAATCATATTTACATATCCATTATTTATTTTAGACAACTGATCATTTGTGCAGGTCTATTTAGATGAGCCGTTCACGCCTGCACAAAGTTTCTGTTCTTTTTATCAAAATAGAAAACCATACTAATGCAATTACTGTGTTTCAGGGAGTCACTGAAGCATCATCTTCAATAATATCATCAATGGAAGTCTATGAGGAGCCCGAGGTATGGATCTTGACAGTTCCATCTAACTAGATCAACAATGCGTGAATAATTGTCGTTTGAATGTTCTACACAAAGCGTTCATTCGTGTTTTGCTTTTGAGATGTACGTGGGTATTGGTCCCCAAGTACATTTTGTGTTTTCGATATTATTATACATACTAATGAAAGTTCTATGTTTCAGGGAGTCGATGGAGCGTTAGTGCGTGATGGATGTGCTTATCATGAAAATGTAGTCGTTGCAGCGCAAGAGGAAGTGGAGACATGCACACACGAGTCGGAGCAACAGCGTCCTGATGTTGAAGTTCGAGGCAAGAAAGTTTCAAACAAAAGAAAGCAAAAGAAGGTTAGTGTCCTGGTCACTATATTATGTTGTTTTTCACTGTTAATAGTTCAATACTGTAAGTTGTGTTTAAACTGAACATCCCTTTTCCAATCTGTCCTCTAGTTGCGAGTGGGTGTACGAACTAGATCTACACAGACAGTGAAGCGAACGAGAGATGTTGCTTGTCAAACCTTTTGGCAGGGACTTGAGACTGGAGATGCATCGTGCCAATGGGAAGAATATGAAGTGATTGACAACGGAGCTATACCACCACCAGCCATTGATAGTGAATGTCCTCCTGGTAGTTCGGATGCAGTTGGAGATAAATTCACAGAATCCACACCCGCAAAAACTAAGACCACGAGAAAGTTGAAGAAATTGTCCTATTCACCCATTGCCGGAGAAGGAACAGATGTTGCAATGGAAGAGAATGAAGTGGACTATAATGAAACACTGAACATAGCGAAGACGATATCAGAGATTCTACCTTTCATGTGAGTGACATGTCCACAACGTTACAGGCCGAACCAGCTGGGATGCAGAGTGACAGTATAAGGAAAGAGGCCAAATTCATTGTATTCGATAGTTGTTTGATTGATATTATTATTCGGTTGAAATGTGGGCATTCGGTAGGTGGGGAAGTATGTGGGGAGCCATTGATTAATGTGACTCGTGCAATTCGAGGCACTAACCTTAAAATACATGCCACCTGTACAAAATATCATCCTTTCTCATGGTCTGCACAACCCATGCTGGGACAACTGCCAGCAGGCAATCTACTTTGTGCAGCGGCTGCACTTTTTAGTGGTTCAAGTTTTAAAAAATTAGAGTCTTTCTTTCAGTTTGTGGGAATCCGTTTCATTGCGAAAACTCAGTTCTACAAATACCAAACCAATTATCTATTTCCAGCCATTAGCGAAGCTTGGAGAATGGAAAAAATGTCTATTGATAGTACATTCGCGGGCAAACGGTTCAGGCTAGCCGGTGATGGACAGTGCGACAGCCCAGGATTTTCAGCCAGGTACTGCACCTACCACTTTCAGGACATGGAAAGTAAGAAAATTGTGAGTTCGGTGGTTGTGCAGGTGTCACAAAGTACATCCTCAGTGGCCATGGAGAAAGTTGGCTTTGTAGCATCATTGCAAGAACTACAATCGCGGGGAATGGTGATCGACCTGATAGCCACGGACAGACACGTTTCAATTGCCAAGACAATGAGAGAAGAGTACAAAAATATAAATCACCAATTTGACGTTTGGCATCTTGCAAAAACAATCAATAAAAAATTGTCGGCTGCAGGTAAAAAAAAAGATATGCAAGGTATTTCACAGTGGTCCAAGTCAATCAGCAACCATCTTTGGTGGAGCTCAAAAACATGTGGAGGGTCGTTGGAAATTCTACTGGAAAAATGGCGGTCAGTAATGCTACACTGTACAAACGTGCACAGCTGGAACACGAACCAACATTTCCACAATTGTGAACATGGCCATTTGTCCACAGAGGAGGCACGGAAGAAGAAGTGGTTGATTCCTTCATCACCCACTCACAAAGCCATTGAAAAGATTGTATTTGATAAAACTATAACAAAAGCTTTGAGGGGACTCACGGAATTCTGCCACACAGGAGATTTGGAGGTGTTCCACAATATGTGCCTAAAGTACAGGCCAAAACGATTGCATTTTGGCATGGAGGGCATGATAAATCGGACTCTTTTAGCGGTCTTGGCACATAACCATAATGTCGGCCGTCAACAAAGTAGGACGACCGGAACTTTAGGGACACTTCGCTACAATAAGGCCTTCACTAAAAGAAGTAAACAATGGGTGATCAAACCAGTGTTTGAGGATATGCAATATGAGTTTATTGAGAGACTTATTGTTGACGTCCTAGATAGGCACATAAATGGAGTTGTGAACGAACCTGTGCAGGTGACAACTGCATTGCCACCCAACATTGCCTCTGTTCCATGTCCACCTAAAGAAGAGCTCATTGAGAAATACACATCACGGTTTAAATGATTGTAATTTGATTGTCTGTTCTCTCGAGTCTTCTCATGTCGCAGGCCCATTGAATATGTTTATCTATCCAACCTTGTTCATTTGCGCATTAAATTAAACCAAACAGTAATATAAATGATTTTTCCAAAAATATAGAATGTCTCCGTATTTATGGTTCTGTGGGGCAGCAAAGCACGCAGACAAAATGCAAAGATGGAGTGTAAATTTCAAGTCCTGTAAGACAGCCTTACACTGAATGTAGCTAACTAGGAATGTGTGTTCGTTCAAAGTGAAGGTCAGCTGCTTTGATTTTTTCTCGGGTGCCAGAATGGCCCACGACTCAGTATAAGGTTCTATTGTTATCTGACCTTGACAGGCCGGGACCACGTAAGAAACGATAATGAATATAATTTCAGAAACGAAAGCCATTTCATGTTCGTTCATTAGAAGAAATAAAACGTCGGCATAGAAGGAGTGGTATTTCGGGGCTGCCCTACGCACAGACACAATGGAAAATGCAAATATAATATAAGTAACTCTTTAGATGAGTTTATACCGCAATTTAATTACTATACAGTAGCTTTAAAGACGGGTTAAGTTGTACTTGTTCATTCTATGTGGCATATTGTTTTGTACCGCGCACTATCTTGGGGAGAACCGTCTCCTTTTACGGAAGCACCTCCAAACCTTCCTCTTTGCTTCTGCTTTCTCTCTCCCTCTCCCCTGCTACAACTTGTCCACTGTCTGCGACCTCGGTCCTGGGCCCTTCCACTCTCCACCTGCACTCCCTGTCAACCCCTGCACTGGGGGACTGTCTCAGTATCCTACAGCCCCCCCTTGACGTATAAAACCCAGTTGCACTGTCCTAGCTATGAAATAATTTCCAGACCTAATATATAAAATGAATAATTTTAATAAAGATCTGATGGTGAGACTAATTTCCTTTTTTTATGTTTTTCAAATAGATACATCATCCATTATTGTCTGTGTCACGAGTACCAGACACCGGCGGATGGCTTCTATAATCGCCAGTTGCTTCTCCGCGTGAACAACGTTAGCACCCTGACCATTTTGTGGGACGATCGCCAAGTACAAGTATGCCCTTACGCGGTACTAACGGCTAGATGCAACATACAGACCGTTGTGGTGCCCTAGTGCCTCGTTGTTGGAATAGCCATGCGATTATCAGTGCGACCGAAGAGCTTATTTTATCGTAAACCAACACCCTGTCTACTGCACACGAACATCGCTTGCCTCAAGACGAAATATTTTGGATCGAGAGCAAATAAAAATTCATTGATCTAAGACCCTGTGTACAGCAAAGGAACATCGTGTGCCTCGAAACGAACGTTTCGGAACGTGAGCAAATAAAAATGCAAATCGCTGAATATTCTCAAAACATTTGATGTCAAATAAATGTACTTTGCCAAATGTACAATCTTGCCGTTTGCTTTTAAACCACTGTTTCATATTCCGAATTATGGCGCTGTATTGTGAGATGATCTAAGACCCTGTGTACAGCAAAGGAACATCGTGTGCCTCGAAACAAACTTTTTGGAACGTGAGCAAATAAAAATGCTAATCGCTGAATATTCTCAAAACATTTGATGTCAAATAAATGTACTTTACCAAATTTACAATCTTGCGGTTTAATTTAAAAGTACAGTTTCATATTCCCAATTGTGGCGCGCTGTGTTGTTTGAGCTCATCTGTGTTGATTTCCTGGTTCTGTGTGGAGTCGCGTAGAAGACGCCTGGGCGCGTTTGCCTACGCAGCTCAGTCACGTCACGGATAGAGGCGGGGAATATGAATGTTTTGATCAAGTCTGTTTCAGGGGCGGGGGATTTGATTTAGTGCCGCAAAAGCAGGTGAGCCAGGGCGATGCGGCAAGTGAGAGGATTATCATAAAATGGCGGATGTTTTCGAGTGCGTTAATGGACGAAAAGTCGGGTAAGGTCCATAGGAAAGTTTTCTACGATCTACCGATTTATGCTTAAAAACACATGGCCGAACCATAGGAACAATAAAAAAAAAGTCCCGGAACTATCCTTTAACTCCAGGTTTTGACATGGCCTCCCTAGAGAACGCCGTAATCTGCTTGGCTGCTCACAAATTACAGGCCAAAACTCGCTTACAAACTGGGTTAGAACAATTTATTGCAATACAAACCAGGCGCCGTCTTCCACAAGGGATTTTACAACTATACCATGGAGGTGAGGATTGTGGCAACTTTTTTTTAAACATTGAAAGTCTGGCAATCAAGTTTGGATGGGAAGATGACCTTAAAATCTGTTATGTGGGACCCATATTAAGAGGTGAGCTTCAAATCTCTTATCAGGGGTTTCCAAAGATGGCTGCCATGCGGAGAGCTGTGTAAACAGAGTCCTCCTTCCCCCTGGGGCATGATACATAAGGATTTCAAAAGCTGATACCTCCCCAGGCTAGGGACGGTATCACCTCCAGGTGATCCACAGCCCACTGGCACGAAATAGAGTGCAAACTGCCCGGAGCGGGGGTTGGGGGCCAGCAACAAAGCAGTGAATGGGCAAGCAATAGAGTGAGACATGTGGGACAGAGGTCCCCCGCGGTTGCAGCGCGGCCACAAGGGAAGCAGGAGAGGAGTAGCCCCACAGGCCCGCCTGTGGGGACAGCAGTTCAGCAGCATCTGAGATACTGCTAGCCCCCTGTTGAGGGTAACGGGGGTGGGCTCAACACGGCACACAGGACTCCTATATGAGAGTCACTGGGAAGACGCCGTGTTTGGAGCCAAGCAGGGGCACTCCCATCCCCTCACCTAGTTCTACAACGAAACTTGTGGAGGTGCGGCAAAAAGAGTGAGATAGCCATGTGAACCCAACGCACAGAGCATAAAGAGCCCGGGAAGCTGGGGCTTACCAAAGTCCTGTTGTCAGCGCCAGCAGGGAGCCTGCCATGGTTCACCATGATCAACAATCCGCTTGCCCAGAATCTCAATGGAGAAAAAGTGAACACCAGTGAGCAAACGGACAAGATAACAGCTCCAGCACCCAACGTGACCACCGGCATTCAGCTCTGCTTTCAGCTCATAAACCTGACGTGATCCCCAGTTTCATTCCCGTCCCGGCAAACACCCGACGCAGTCACTAGCGAGCAATCCGCTTTTACCACTGCACAATACAGCATCATTCTCGGATCGTGCTGCCACTTACCCATAACTTTGCGGCACTCCATTATAAGATCTAATGCCCTCGTGGCCGCCAAATTCTACAGTCATCGGCAAAACAAAACTTAGAAATGACATTGGGACATGTGTAATCTGCGTACAAAGGACAACAGAATGCAGAAAAGGACACTAAGCACGTGCACTCTGCAAAACAAAAAGGCATTATAGATTACCCATCAAAAGATTCAAAAGGAATACAAAAAAGTCATTAAAGTGCAGGCTACGTAAACATTTAAACTGCCGAAACCATTGCTACTGAACTGAGGGACATATTACTGAACTAAGGAGACCACAGCACAGTGCGGCCAACCGGGTCTGATGCAGGGAAAGCTAAGAAGCACTCGGGTGCAGAGCCGACTGCGTTGGGGGGGGGGAGAGGAGGACCCCTAGCCCCACACCTAGATCAATGGCAAAACTTGTGGAGGAGTGGCAGACCGGCAGAGACAGCTGGTTGGAGATCCCCCACAGAGCGTGAAGAGCCAAGGAAAGGCACCACTGGGGCATCACAAGCTGTTGATATCCAGCCCCTGGTCACTGGCGAGTAGACTAGCCAGCACGGAGAATGCGCCGGTTAGGGTGCCAGGACCCGGGTGGCCAGAGGACTAGGGGAGACTCCTTGTCCACGGACAGGGTTCGGCAGGGTTGGCCTGAAACAGCAAGAGGAAATAGGCATCCCACCCCGGAGAAGACAGGTGCAAGAGCTAGGATCACAGTTCACTGAGGGACAGCCCTTGGCACATACCTCAACACTGCAGGGTCTAGCATATCGATCCTCAACCACTATTAGGACCACTAGTACCTTCCCCTGCCATCACTGGATAAGATGCCTAAAAGTAAAGGAAAAGAAGCCCAAAATCTAACGAAATCCACACAAACAAACAAGAGGGCAACTTGCAGAAACTGTGGTGTAAAGATGATGGACATCTGTTAGAGGGCGGGCAGGACCAGGAAGGACCAATGGAGGTGGGGCCCCGAGACAAGCCAGCAAATGACCAGGCAGTTACTCAAGAAGTCCTTTGCTAGTGCTTCCAGCACTTTGGGGACAAAATTGCGAACAACCTGCAGACACAAATGAGCAAGATGAGATATCACTTCTCTTCAGCTCTGCAAGAGGTTAAGGGGGACATGAGTAAGCTTGAGGAGAGAGTCGACATGATGGAAACTGCAGTGCAGGATCTATCCGAGGAGACACAGAAGATTGATGAACTTGTAGAGCACCTATCCAGGGTTACGCAGACCTAGAGATCCAAATTGAGGACCTCACAAATTGATCAAGACACTCTAACATAAGGATTAAAGTCCTGGCGGAAGAAGTGCGCGACAATGACCTGAGCTTGATGGCCAAACAAGTGCTTGAAGGCTTAATAGAGTTGAAAGATGGTACAGAGATAAAAGTGCATCAGACCCAAGAGGAGCAAACCGGGTGCAAGACCCAGGGATGCGCTGGTCGCACTTCATAACTATGAGCAAAAAGAGAGAGTGTTGGCAGTGGCAAGAAGAGTAAAGGCAATCATGTATAACGGATCCAGCATGCAACTTTATCAGGATGTAGCACAGATCACCTTGACAAAGGGACAGATGATGGGTTCAGTGGTCAGAGAACTGAGGAAAAATTAGATATAGTACAGATGGACATTTCCATTCGGTCTCTTGCTTGAATGGGAAGGGAGGCAGCACAGGATCACCTCATGTGAAGAAGGAATGAGACTCTTGGGAATTGAAGAGGAAGGAGACCACAGCTGGAGCTAGAAATCTACAAAGGGTGCCGGTCAAGAGGAAGTCCTGGGAGTGGACTAAACACACATCGAAGAGCTCCAAGAAGAAATGTGTTCCAAATGGCCCACACAGAGAGTCAGAGGGAGATGGGACCCCCTTCACCCCGGACGGTGTCCAAGATCACTACAAAGTGATTGATTTTGGTCCCACAGGATTATGCATAAGGCCCACCTGGGTTGGGTGTTTAGAAGGAGGCACCGGGAGAGGGTTAAGAGAAAAGGCTATCTTGGAATATTTCATGGGTCAAGGGTACCAGCACAGAAATACGCTGGGATGGAGCTAGGGCTCAACTCGTGAGACGGAGGGTCAGTGAGGGGCTAGAGGCTGGTTGAGCCCGCACAGTGGAGAGGTGTGGGGTAGGGGGAAGGGAAACGGAAGTGGGGGAGGGGATGGGGGTCCCAATCAAAGGCTGTCAACCACAGATGCATTCTGAGGGGCGCACCACGACAATGGCTAAGAGGGACACGCTTAGGGTTATCTCTCTGAAAATAATAATAATGATAATATGATAATGGAATAGTGTGTAATATAAAGTCGGGACCTGTCCTGTTGTTGTACATGGGTTTCCTGTAAAGCTAAAATGTCTGGTCGATGCCAATTTCTTGTGTTTTACTGGGGTATTACACCCCCGAATATTAAGGGTTATACACTTGAAAGTTTTGAGATTTTAATTTAAAAATATGTACACTGCCCTAATGTCAGACCTTGCTCCCTGGTCGTATATCAATAAACAACTGCAGTGTGGACCAACCCCGAACCCCAAATATTTAACCTAAATCCCCCAAAAAGTATAACATTTACCACAATAACCTTCACCCTCCCCAACAGCTCTCCCTGGTGTGACCCATTGTACCTAAAGTACCTACTACCATCACTCTTCTGCTTTGGGTAATCTCTTCCTCCAGGGACCCCACTAGGGTATACTAGCACCCTCTTCACCTCCACACCACTGATTCCAAGTCGGAGTAACTCAACCTGAACCTGTAGTTTTGTTGCATATCTGGCCCAATGCTCATCCAATTCCTTTCCCCCTCTCATTCAGTTTCACTTAGTAGACCTATTTTGCAGGCCTTTAAGACAGGGGTTCCACCGGGTCCAGCTTGAAGTTCTACTTTGTGTGTCTCCCTTGTCGCAGTTGTGATTTCCTTGCACAGCTCCAGATGTAAGGTTGCTCCTTTGTAGCTGTTGATCCTGAGCAATGTCCCCTTCATCCTCTGCAATTTTAGCAGATCCATACCTTCTTTCCGGGAGGTGACCCTATGTTTTCTCCCGTCAATTGCAAACGTTAAACCAAATGGGAATGTCCATCTATACTTAATCTTTCTGACTTGCCACGTTTTAACCACTATTCGCATTTCTGAAGTGTGAGCTGGGAAAGATCCTGAAACAATTGTATAGTTGAGCCATTGAATCTGATAGGGTTGACTTGCCTGGCTGCCCTCAGTATTCTTTCCTTTTGTGGATAGTCTCTGCTTGCCAACAGGACGTCTCTAGGGTGCATTCCAGGACCCGATCTTTTTGGGGCCACCCTATGGACGCAATCTATTGGTACTGTCACTTCTTCATCTGAACCCAATATCTCTTTAAAGATAGAAATTATTGCTTCTTCTAAGTCAGGATCCCCAACTGTTTCCGAAAGGTTTGTAACTCAGATATATGCACTGCGGGACCTGTTCGCTAGGTCTTCACACTGTATCTCTAAATTATGTGTTGTTTTCACCAAATGGTCCACGAGTTCCTCCATTTGTCTGTTGTCTTGAGTGTATTCCTGTATCGCCCGTTCATTTGCTTTCATACGTTCCCCCAGGTTTGTTAGACCTTTCTTAAAGTCGTTAATCATTTGTTTGATCTCCGAAGTGAATGTCCTAAATTGCGTTTGGAATGAGGCAGTAAATGAGCTTTGAAAGTCTTGAAAACTCTTTGTGAAATCTTCTTTATCTCCCGCCATTGCTGGGGTGAGGATTGTCAGAGAAGTGGGAGTACTGGGTTGTTGAAGCCTGGAAGTCCTGGCCCATATGTCCTGCAATGGACTGACCTGAGTTACTTGGGGCGTAGATTGGCCAGGCACACCGACTTTCTTTTTTATCCCTGGCATATGTGCCTACTACTATTGGGGTATCCTCCGTTATATTAAGCTTGTGGCCAAGGCAGTGTAGATAATATCTGACCCCCCTGGTGATACTTGGTGGTACTACTCAACAGCGCACTTAGCTATCTTTGCTGGACAGTTGCCCCCAGAACCTAATCCACCTGTAGTTTTCCGTCCATGCAGAAGCATTAGGCACAATCTCTGAGGGTGTGATTACACAGTATAAAAAACAAAGACAGCCAAAATCCAGAATTGTGTATCCTTCCCACTCTAGGGCCAACCACTTGTCTGTTATTTACCCAGAACAGACTAAAGCTTCAGATCCGCCTCTAGAAGTTTACTGCAGCAAGAGGGGAACTGCCACAGTCCTAAATGGATACTGGCAGAGGAACCGGGAACCTGTGACTAGGCATCCCATAGGCTTGTGAGCTTCCAGACCTCAAAAAGTCATGGCTTAAATGTGCCATGCTAAGGTTCATCAGGGATGACCCACACTTTGTAGCCTTATCGTATCCTTATACGTGGTACTAGCTTGGGGTCAAGGTGGGCCTCATAACAATGAGGGCGGCCGTGGAATGAACGGTGCTGGTAGGGGACCGGCACCGTTTATTCTGGGCTGCCCCATTACGAGGTCTACAGCGGGTCCCGCTCTGGACGCCTGGCCAGACCAGACGTGCAGAGCGGGACCCGCTAGTAGTCCAGGATGCTAACAACGGGCCCGTCATTAACAGGCCCGTTGTTAGCATCCTCCCCATTCCCATTGAGCCCTATGGGGGCTCAAATGGGAATGGGGATGTACCGGGTACCGTTTTTAGCGGCATGGCAACTCCCAAACCGGGTACCGGGTCTGGGTCCGGGTCCCGAGAATAGGAATTACCGGGCCTGCCAAAGTCGGCATGGCCCGGTAATTCCCTATTTTTGGGACCCGGACCCGGTACCCGGTTTGGGAGTTGCCATGCCACTAAAAACGCAATGGCTACCTCCAAACTCCTAATGAGGCCCAATGTTGGCCCTTTTTTATGAGCACAGGTGGCGTCCATCTGACGAGTTTGCTTAATCCTCTGCTGTGCCGCAGAGGAGGATCTTTCAGTGCATCATGCCGACTTATTATTTGCCCACCAATGTCTCCAGAAGGTCCGTGCAAAGCTTGATGCAGCTTGACATGCTTAGCTTATACGGGCCATGTGTTGAGAACAACCCATGCTTGTTATGGGGTCGGGCCGCGTAGCAAAATTTCGGGCATGGTCAGACCGCATATCTCCCCTTCAGCCTCTGAATTTGACTCCAAATTCAAACCAAGTTAAGTCCAGTGGAGTACCAACCACCGCAGTGCGGCCCAGACCTTCATTGAAAGAGGAGGCCATCCGACAAACACTGTTACATGTGCCCTTTATCAACGCTTCTGGAACAGTTCACATCCTCAGTGCACGGCGGGCAACTTGGAATCCTGCACACTTCTTTCAAATACCTCAAAGGGGACGTGCCAGAGAGGTGGCATTTTATGTTCCGAAGTGTGAAGTAGTACTAATACCTTTTATCCCACAGAAAAAGACAGACTGATTGCCTTTTTAGCATATTGGGTCTTTTGTTGTTCCTGTACTTCCTTGAGTTGGGAGTGGACTATATCTCTCACCACAGCCATGGGTTCCTTAATCTGCTATGCAGCTTGGGATAGAGGTAATATAGCCTCCTCCCTTTCTTCCCATGTCTCCCGCAACATGTCCAAGAAAATCTGAGGGAAGCTTGGAGTGCTTTCTGTTTGGCGAATATTGGCCAGGGCACCATCATGACCCAGTTCTGACTGTCAGCTTCTACTAAATTGTTTAGTTTGCTTTTGAGGGCTTTATTAAAGAATTCTACTAGGCCGTCGGTCTGGGCATGATACGCAACGGTTCTCAGGGTTTTAATTTGCAAGATTTATTTAACCTCTCACATAATTGTTGCTCATAAAAGTAGTTCCTTGGTCGGTTAATATCTCCTTCATGAAATCAAAATGTGAGAGAAGAGGGATACAGTGTTTGAGGATCTGTTGTGATATATTGCTCCTCTTGTGAAGGCATCAGAGTATCATGTAGCATAATTTATGAAGACCAAAATATATTTGGTTCCTAGTCTAGAGGGTTCTAACGGGCCAACTATGTCCATCCCTACTTGGAGGAAAGGAATGTCTATTAAGGTTGCAATGGTGCTAGTGGAAGGTTAGATGGGGTGGTCTTCTGGCACAGGGACCATGTTGCAACAAAGTTTTTCATGTCAGCGTACACACCCGACCAGTAGAACCTGCTCACCACTTGCCCTTGGGTTTTGGCCATCCCCAAGTGTCCTGAATTTAAGTGGGTGATTTCTAACAACACTTCAATTACTTCTCGGTGCCATTAGCTGGGTTCTATGGGCCCCTGATTAATGGTGACTCCATGGTACAGCAATCACTGTTTTAAGAGAAAAGAATGGGCCATCGTTTGTTATTCCTTCTTCCTCAGAGTTAACTATGAGGCAGGCTAAAAAAGGTAATTGCATTAAGCAAGTGCTAGATCAGGAAAAATCTTGGGTTCTTCCTCTACTGTACGTTGTGCTGGGGGTCTCCATGATCGGGTCTGGCTCTTAATATGCCTCTCCAAAGCCCTTAGTCCCCCTATCTGTTAGATCTTGTTCAGGCACTTCCAAGAGTTTGGGAAATCGGGCATTCTCTAAGGTTCCCATGGCAATCTTTTTCCTAGTCTTGATATGATAAGCACATTTCCTGTTATTTTGGATTTAAATGTTGACATCCCCTCTGTAGTCTGAATCTTTTACCCTGGCCATAACGTCCAAGTCATGTTTCCAGGCAAGACCAGACTTGTATAGTAGATGGATGTATGTGCCCTTGGGAGCTACTAAAACTAGGCCTGTGGGGTATCAGTTGTCGCTCTCCAGGCTCTATAGTGATACCTCACCTACTGGAAAGGTCAAACCCTATAGACTCACTGGTAGCTAAAGAGGGTTTTGAGGCTCGGTCACTTAACTTTTAGAATTTTAGGGTGCCCCAGTTTATGTCAACTGGGTCCAATCACACAGCTCACACCATTTGTAAGGGTGCAGGAGGAAGAGAAGGACAAGCAGATGGCATGGTTTTGGCTATATACTTTTGTTTAGTCTTAAATGAATGGAAGAAAACCTATCTGTACCTACTTCTATGAGGGATTTCCCAGCCTCAACGAAAACACCTAGGATTGTGTCAGAATGTCTGATCGACTTAAACATCTACCGTCCTGTGTCAAAATCCCTACTTCTGTCCCTCACACTTGTATTAAACTAAAGGCAAATAAAGTGTTTGTTGTCCAGGAGTATGGCTCCCTTCTACTGGGTTGTTGAGTTCAATTCAAATTAAAATGTTCCCACTAAGGCAGCCTCGTTTTCTCCTAAATTAGGCAAAAGCCCAATTTCATGGTTATTATACGTAGTCCATCTCATCCTGTTGGACCAGATGCTGGTTGGCCTACAGAGACAGTTAACGATGCTCGAAGCATTTGCAATAGAGCATTAATCTGAATAAATCAAATGTGATGATTTTTACATCAAAAACAGTCAGGAAAAAATCTTGTCTTAAATGATATCTGTATAAAGCCACGTTTGAAAGAATATAGATGTTTGGGCGTCTGTAGCAATGATAATACCATAGAGGCCCTTTATAGAGCTGAGCTAAGGCAGAAGTCCAAAAAAGCTGTCTCACAAGGGCTGATCATTCACAGGAGGTTTAGTAGGTACTCATATGACCTTGTGGTAATATATTATAAGCAAAAGCTGGCCCCAACCTTGGTGTATCCTGGTTAAGTGGAGAGCCCTAGCATTCTTGAGGAAGTGCTTGTTAGTACAAATTCGATTCTCCCCCTTATTGGAAATTCGTTAGAGGCTGAAACTGACGGATTAATGCTGAAATGGAAGAGAGCATGTTTCAAATTGCTATCCGCAGTGGATATCTCCCTAGATATCTTGTTGTTGACCCCGGATAAGGCAAAACAGAAATTATGGTGGTATGATTGGTCTATGAAATTGGAACAATGTAAAGGTTTTTAAAAAATGTAAATATGAGATAAAGCCAATTAATTGCATACCTTATTATTTAAAGAAGTTCCCATGACATAAATGTTGCACCTGGTTTCTGAGACTACGTTTTCATTTGTGGCCAAGAAGGAAGTCAGAGGGAGAAGGCCGAATTGGTCTGAAAAGGAGCAATGCTGTCCCTTTCGTGATAATCCTGATGAACTGGAAACGTTGAAACGTTTACTGGTATCTTGACCTAAATTAACAGAAATAAGAAATGTATACCTGACTAAGCACTTTGAGAACTATAGACATTTATCTGAAGAAAAAGGATGGGTGATGATTTTTAGTGGACAATGTATATCATTGATTTTAGGGACTATTAGATGTTTTGCTTGCAATTGACATTTTACCTGATTCAGGGCATAAGCAGAGTAAATAAGAATCTGATATTTGATTGTCTTATGACATTGAGTTTGGAATAAATGTTTTCTTTTGCTAATGTATGAGATTTTAATTGTATTGTAAGGTTGAATAATTTCAGACATAACAATACAAAAAAAACAAGTTGTTTTTATTGGTGGCAAGCAGGGGTGGCGTGGTGAATCCCCAGATATTTTAGGGCGGTGGGCCTGGCAACAAAGAAAGAGGAGACCACCACAGGTGGTAATTAGACCCAGTTTCATGGGATGGCGTGTAATTGACATTACATGGATGGATGGTGGGCTTGGTCCTGCCAGGATGTGAACCTGTGTCTGCATGTTTCACAGATAACTCTAGCAAGCTCTTAATTTGCTAAGCCATCTTAACAGCGTTCAGGAATGTATAATGGCATTATGCAACAATCAATTCTCCACAGTTCCTGCAGTGATGCAGTCCATGTTGGCAGGCCTCCTGCACAATTTCTGACATGCTGCCTCCATCAATGCAGCCTCTTGTTCTGCCCCCTGAACCTGAGGCCCAGCAAATGATTATTTAAAGAGAAAGATATTGAGTTTTAAATTGTGAAATTCAAGTGTTTGCAGAGTAAGATTGTACGGTTAATAATTACAGATCTGTATCAATTCAGCATGCTCTGGCAAGGTCTGGTAAAACAGGTAAGAGGGGATTGATTGGAGGGATGTGCTGTGAATGCCAAAGTGGAATTGCACAATGCTTATGAGGGTGCAGTGATAAACAGTGTTAAAGGTCAGCGATAGGTCAAGAAGGAAGGCAAGGGGTCCAATGAAGAGACTGCAGGGACTTGTCTGTTATGTAAGTTGTGGTGTCGCCGCTGCACTCATGTCACGTGAGGCATAGCTCTCAACTCACACGCTTTTGGCGGGTGTCACCCGCCTTGTAAAGGGCTGACCCACACGCCAAGCCTCCTGCCCGCCCATTCATTTCAATGGGCGTCTCACCCGCCAAAAACAAAATCGGGTGATTTCACCCGCCTTTGCAACAGAAATGGTTGAGAGCTATGCGTGAGGAGTACCCGGGGACAGAGGGAAGGGGAGGAGCCATGGAAGGGAAAGGCTCCAATTCCTGGCGGCCACTGTATGAATAAAGAGGTGTTGCACCCCAGCTCCAAGAAGAATAAAAAACCCACGACTAAATACTCACCCGGGAAGATGGAGTAATGAGGCTCAAGCCTCGGTATCCAAAAATCACTGCTGATGGATAAAAATCTATCAGCAAGAAGAAGAACAAGCTGTCGGCCTCCTTCTTGTGTGCATGACGAGAGGCTGAATATGTATGCAGCGTGAGGCGGTCCCCTCCAAGATATCACATAAGTCACAGCTGTTTCTGTACCTCTGCGCATATGAAAAGAGAAAAACATTCCACTGTGACCCATTATGTGTTGTGCTCAAAATTTCAAATAGTACATGCATGCACGCATAGCAGCAATATGAAGGAACTGAGCGGAATAGCTCGCTGATAAATGACTACCTTGTAATGTCGGCAGATGCAGGTTTAGTGACTAGAATTAAAGGCAAGCTGACAAGGGAAAGATAGTGCCCCCCTCGCCCCTATTGTCCCTTTTTATGCGCAGTTTGTTCCTTTTCCTGCGTATACTTTGGGGATTCTCTCTCAGCGCTCATCACATGGATGTCTGGTCATTGAGCATGCGCAGTTTGTTCCTTTTCCTGCATATACTTTGGTGATTCTCTCAGCGCTCAGCACGTGCCATTGATGTCTCAGGGCTCGACATGTTTAACCTCTGCATAAGACTTGGATCTTTGAGCATGCGCAGATCCTTGATCATGCGCAGTTTGTTCCTTTTCCTGCGTATACTTTGGGGATTCTCTCTCAGCGCTCATCACGTGCCAGTGCTGGTCTTTGAGCATGCGCAGTTTGCTCCTTTTCCTGCGTATACTTCGGTGATTCGCTCTCAGGGCTCGACATGTTTACACCTCAGCATAAGACTTGGATCTTTGAGCATGCGCAGATCCTTGAGCATGCGCAGTTTATTCCTTTTCCTGCGTATAATTTGGGGATTCTCTCAGCGCTCTGCACGTGCTATTGCTCTCTCAGCGCGCGGCATGTTTACGCCTCTGAGTAAGATTTGGAACTTTCAGCATCCGGTGTTCCAAGATTTGCGCATGCCCGTCTCATCATGATTTTAGTGCGCATGCTCTGAGGATGGGTTTCTCAGCAGGACGCATATTTTGGGTATCAGTATCTCACATCTCAGCACTGCGCGTGCTTCGGGGATCGATATCTGAGCAAACGTATGCTCTGGGGATAGTGTCTCAGCACTACGCATGTTCTCAGGAGTTAAATCGGCAATAGGCATGCGCAGCTGGGGTCTCGACATTACACATACTCTGAGGAGCATTCTCAGCAGTGCGCAAGATCTTCAGAACAGTGCCTGAACAGTACGCATGCTCTGAGGAGCATTTTCAGCAGTGCGCAAGATCTTCGGAACGGTGTCTGAACACTGCGCATGCTCTGAGGAGCATTCTCAGCAGTGCGCAAGATCTTCAGAACAGTGTCTGAACAGTACGCATGCTCTAAGGAGCAGTCTCAGCAGTGCGCAAGATCTTCGGAACGGTGTCTGAGCCCTGCGCATGCTCTGAGGAGCAGTCTCGGCACTGCGCATGTCTGTTCTTCGGTTTTGCTGATGCAGATCTTTATTTCGGCCAATCTGCACTCACTCTTCGAGGACCGAGCCTTTTGTGAAATACATCCAGCGATCAAAGTGGGCGGAAACTAAAGGGTACGATGTTCCCTTTTTTTTTTTTTAAAGAATACTTTCTTTTCAAATTCATCTCTACTGGAGACTCGAACGTGGGCCTCCCCGAGATCAAGCCAGTGTAGCCTTGCACTGCTCTATCTCTCACGTGTGTGAAAGGGATAATTTATTTCAATATCCTGGGATGTAAAACCCATTCCCAAACAGCCAAGAAGCCCAGTGTGACAGTGATCTGGATCTGCCTATTGTGGGATTTTGTTTGCAGGCAATGGGTGTGGGGTGGGTGCGGGGTGCATGTGGCTAGGCATGTTTTTAAAGAGGTCTGAACAGTGAAGGGGAGGCTGCATGAAGGTGCATGCTGAATGGGACACTAATGGTGGTCATTGAAATCCATTTCCTTCCGTTTTCTTCAGTTTTACTAGAACTGTTGGAAAGCACAATGTTGCAGGGCGCAGTGGAGGAAAGGAAGGACCCATGAGTATGGGGGAGTGGGCAGAAATGGGGGCAGGGTGAGGGAACATAGTTCCACACACTTTTAAAAAACATTTTGACCACTGAATCCTTCACAATCCGTAACCTGCGACTATTCATTCCTCTTGGTGAGAAAGCGATCATCTTTTTTGGCCTCGTGCTAAGTTGTCTCTGCTTGTTCTTCATAAACCTCCAGTTAATCCTGTCTTCTGTGTATGTGATGGAGGGTGCATTACTGGTGGGGAGAGGAGATGTCTTGTGTTTGTACTATTTAATTAATAACATAAGAATGTCTTCCATTTCTAGATCTGCACACACTATTGTGTCATCCTACTCTGCACAACGTAAGAAGCACAGGCACCAAAAGGTAAATAACTTTTGTATTTTTTTCTCTGCACAGCTTGCTCTATGCTTCTGATATAGCCAACTCCTTCCATGTGATCCTCCCCCCTAGTACCACCCCCAGGGTGAGGAACAGGTAGCGACTACCGTCCCTTGGTCACATGGGAGGAGATTGACGCCAGGGAATCAGTGATGACTCCACAGGATTCATCACACCTGTCACACCGCCCTGATCTTTAATTCAGGCTAGATCATCCAGGACGGAAACCAGTACAGGCTCAGTGCCCATAAGTGAGCAGAAACCCAATTGTGCAGGATCCAGAACTTGCTGGTCTTCCAGAAAAGACCTACGCTGGGGAGTGACTACTGACTCCAACAATTTCATAAAGAAAGGGAGTAAAGAAATGGGACTATAGTTTGCTACCACTGTAGCATCCAAAGATGGTTTCTTCAATAGTGGGATAACCAACGCATGTTTCAGAGTGGCAGGAAAGAAACCATGAGCAAGGGACGAATTGAGGTCTCCAGCGAGAAACACACCTATCTCCTTGGCTCTAGAGTTAAAGATGGAAAGAAGATTCTCATCTAGAGATGAGGCCGATTTTAGACAAACCCAGCGTTTACTGTTGTGGAGAGGCTAATAAGTTGGAAAGACTGGAACCTCTGTAAAGGTACCACAGTCTCGGAAGGAGGTACAGAAGGTTACAGCACAGATGTAGAGGACACTTGGTGTCTGATGTTATCCCTAATAACCTTGATTTTATTTTTGGGTGGGGGGAGACCCGATTGGTGCAACGTTTCTGGGAATCTAGTGCTACTGATGCCAGAAAGATCTTTCACTGGGCCTCATTCCACAGTAGGCGGAGGACCAAGGTGCTGCTAGCACCTTGGTCCATGCCGGTAAAATACCGGCACCTCCTTGGTGGAAAGGGGAATTACCGCCCTATTCCAAGGTTGGCGGGGCGGTAATTCCCCCTTCCCCCATTGCCCTTCCCCATTCCCATTTTTGCCCCATAGGGCTCTATGGGAATGGGGAAGGCGCTAATTACGGTGCTGCAAATTGCGGTACCGTAATTAGCACCCTGGTCCCTTTGCGGGTTGGTTTTTAACGCCTGCTAAACAGCATGCGTTAAAGTACCTACCCGCAAAGGGACCTCGTAGTAAGGCAGTAAGGGTTTACCGGTACCGGTGCCCTTACAGGTACCAGTAAACCCTTACCGCCGTCCGTGTAATGAGGCCCACTGTCTGGAAAAGTTGTTTTGGAGCATTGACAGCTGATTGAAAAATGCTACCAAAGTAAGATTTTTGTAGCCTTTATTCCAAGATGAGAACCAGAGAGCTGAGGGACATGCAGCTTTCTATACCAATTTGTTTTTTTTTGTAAATTTCTTTTTATTAACTTTTGACAGGGTCAAGCATTGAAGCACTTCAACAACATGAGGGGTGGACTCTCTTAACGTACTGTAATCAATTGAACACATTACGGCCTTGTTAACCCCTCTGCGCCCACCCCTTTGCAACCAGAGTTTTTCGTTCTCTTCGTAATTTTATGATTGGAACAGTGTAAGTCCTGGACCAAGTGGACTATTTACGAGAGAGCTCTTTACCTTTCGAGCTGTGTCTTTCCTCTCATGTTCAACGTTTTGTCACGCCGGGCCTGTCCTTTCACTGAAACCTATTGTGGAATTGCAACCATTCCGATTCCACTGTGGCGTTACTCCGGTGGAGTGCTGCCGTTATCTTTTCCGTAAGGTAAATGTCCTTTGCTGTTGACGACCACTCTTGCATCGTGGGAAGGGACCCCCTTTTCCAGAATCTGGCCTGACATGCGCAAGCCGCCAGTAGCAAAAAATGCACTAAGGGCGTGGGTGTTCCCCATCTCTCCTCCCCATGTTTTAAGCCAAAGAGAACCAGCATCGGGTCTAACCTGAGTACTATTCCGTCCGCGTCCCTGATCCATCCCAGGACCTCTGTCCAGAACACCTGAACCCTGGGGCAGTCCCACCACATGTGCCAGTAGTTGGCCCTAGCTCCGCATCCATGCCAGCAGTAGGGATCAACCGCTGGAAACATTCTGGAGAGGTGTACAGAGTCATATTGCCAACGATGAAGCAGCTTTACAAGTTTACCTTTAATGGCTGGTGGCAGTGATACCTTGTATTAATTTGGTGCACCTTTACCGCGGGCTGTGATCACAGCTGCAGTAAAGGCACCTAAGGGTGCTAATTTTCCCAAAATGGCCCCTGTCTTCTTTTTCTGCCATTTTAGTGTTTCTTGTCGTTTCTTGTTCCTTCCCTTGACATCCAGGGTGGGACATTCCTTTGTTTGTGTTTTGTCTTTGGCGGGAGTCCCCTGGACACCCCGCCCAGGCTCCAGTCAGTCTGAAAGCACAGGAAGTGGGGGAGGAGTCCAAAACTTCCCCCTCCTTTGTCTTAGGCCTTCCTTCAACTGGGCCAAATCCCAGTGGGGGATTGGCTGTCCTGATTGGACAGCCAGACGCCCCTTTCTTGTAAAATGCGGGGAGAGAATGCAGAGGTTGTGTTGCAGTTCCTGATAAATACTGGAAACCTGGAAGCTGAAGGGATGTCGACCACTGGAACAGAAAACCAAAGAGGATGACGAAGGAAAATCGGCGGGAATGATTTCCAGCGACCGGAGAGCCTGCTGTGTAACCAGAGCCTGCTGCCGCCCTTCCTTCCGATTGACCTGGGGTCTCCGAAAACGACGACCCGAACCCAGAGCCTGGTGATTCCCACTAGACTCAAGACGAGCTGCATTTTGAGCCATCCCACGGTTTGCTGCAACCTTGCGTTCTTGCAATACCCCAATACCCTGGGACCTCCAGCCACTGTGCGGTGCACGGTCTTCCGAATTCCGAATCTCGCTGAATCTTCATGGGCATCCTGGTGTATCTCCAGAGACATGAAGCAAGTCCAAAAAGTACCCTCAGAAGAGTGCTGGACCTTTTAAACCACGAGAATTCAACTGTGATTTTCTGTCTTTTTCTGTGCTCCTTGAAAAGGCACCAAACCCGCTGAACTGCATTCAGCCGCAAGAGAAATCTTGCCTAGAGCCTTCTTCATCGATCCATGCTGCAAAGTCCCTTCTGAGGTCTTGTGTTCAGTCTCCAGGACAAGGAATCCACTGACCGGGTATTTGACTGCAGTCCCTGAAATTCTCCTGCTGCAATCTCATCTTCATTGCTGAGGTACTGTGTTGGCTTGGGTATATACTTACCTTAAGCCTGTTGCGATTTCTGTGTAGTCCTGGGGTGTTTTCTGTGATTGGGAGGTCCCTCATCCAGTACACCAGTTACTGCACCTAGAATAAGTGTTTCACTATTCACCAAAAGTATATTGTCCAGTAGACTGTTTATGTGATTTGTTCCAAGAGTCACTGTACAACTGGAAGGGCCTACTGTCCTTGTATTACCAAAAGTAATCTAAAAGTAACCATTGGTTTTTTACTCCCAAAGAATAGGCTTGACTTATACTAAATGTGTATAACAAGGTTTCGACTTCACTAGAACTACTGTTAGGTGTTCCAAATAAGGTTTATACTTGGGCCTGTGTGCTTTCAAGTATAGTGTGTGTTTTATATTGTGATTTCATATAATGTGTTAGTACTTACTTAACCCCTAGATTTATCTGGGCCTACCTGTATTTAAATAAATCCTTTATTTTTACAATACATAGTGTTTCAGTGTTTCTTTGGATCAGTTGTATTAAAATGTTCACTTGTACTGTATCTACTGCCCTCTCTCCCTTCTAAAATAAGCCTGGCTGCTCTGCCTACGCTACCATGTACTCAGGTGGTACAGTCTTATACTAAGAGTGGAGTCTTGTACTGCCTCAGTTGAATGGTTTTGAAGAAGTGGGTAGCACTTCAGAAAAACTGTCCTAACACTAGCCCTGTTGATTTGCTGGTGTTGCATGAACTAGTAATCTATCCTCGTTCTAGACCTGTGGACTGCCGAGTAAAATGTAAAACCCTTCACGGTCGGGTTGGCGTCTCGCCATACATCATCCAACCCCCGGTCCCACATGAAGACTCCCAGTCCCTCTCGCGTGGCTCCAGATCTGCCCCTGCAGGTGATTTGCCCTCCTGTGGTCCATTTCCTTGTCTGCCCACATGTTGAAGTCTCCCCCCAGGATAAGAAGACCCTCTGTCCTACTCAATATCTCACACATGGCTTCCCTCAGAACTTGCATTTGGCCTGTGTTTCGGCAGTAGACTGATACAATGGTTACTTTGGAGTGTTCAAGGAAGCCCGAGACCACCAGGTCTCTCTCGTCTACCCTTGTGTTGGGACATGTCAGGTAAACGTCTTGGTTGTTAGGCCGTTGTCTGTCACGGTGTTGGAAAGTGTTTGTGTTGGAAAAGAGGTAGGGGATAGAATATCTGAGTATCCTATGGGTTAGGATGGGGAAAATGTGTTATAGGGAAGGTGGTACCGCGTCTCACCCGTTGGTGTCCCACTTGCACTCCCCAAGTACCCCTCATCCAGGCGATCCTCCCACACCCGTCCACCCCCAGGAACTGTATCCAATAGCGATGACCATGTCTTGGTCACCTGGATGACAGATCCCCGGGGACTAGCGGATGAGACACCTTCAGGTTTCTCACAGAGCATAAATTAGTTTTCAAAAATTGACTAGCAGCCTTTGCTAATTAATATTTCTCCAGAATGGGGTCTGGCATGGATTCACATGCTCATGAAT